>NC_034186.2:7437096-7522096 GCF_002021735.2 Oncorhynchus kisutch
TTGAGTTTGCCCCACCAAGATTTACATGCTAAAATCACCATTGATGATGAGAGGGTAACAATGAAAAAAAGCAGAAGAGGTCCAGAGATGAATATGAGGGAACAAGACCAAAAATTGTCAAAGGGAGGAGGCAAAATCAGGTGGGAGCATTCTAGCCAATGAGAGTGCAGATATGCTCCTGAACAACAGGGCATAGATATAGATAGAGGACTCATCTTTGTATCAATGAAACTACTATATCTGACAGCATGGGCAGCGTCTCAATTTTAAACAAGTCAATTTTCTTCTTATTCATCGACTGATTGCCCCTAACAAAGATAATTGAATCACTAGCATGTCATTCCAGGACAGGGAGCTTTAGATATCATTATTCCAAGTAATAATTTAAGACTACAAAAATCTATAGCACAAGTATTGTAAAGGGTGCCGTCTTTCGGATGGGACGTTAAACAGGTGTCCTGACTCCCTGTGGTCACTAAAGATCCCATGGCACTTGTCATAAGAGTAGGGTTGTTAACCCCGGTGTCCTGGCTAAAATCCCAATCTGGCACTAATACCGTCACGGTCACCTAATCATCCCCAGCTTACAACTGGCCCATTCACCCCCCCCCCCCCCCCTCTCCCTATTCCCCAAGTCGTTGCTGTAAATGAATGTGTTCTAGTTCAATTTACCTGGTAAAATAAGGGTTAAATAAAGCTAATACAATTGTAAGGATGAGAATTAGATTAGTAATGCCTGACCTGTCTTAAAAAATTCCTATCTTTCATATGAACTGATTAGAGATGGTGTTTGATTTGAGATGGTGTCGAGTCTCTACTATACCAGCTATAGATGGCGTTCCACTCTTCGAACCCTCTAAACGGTGCTTATACACAATCACTAAGGCAGGGCTCATTATTTCATTCATACTGACATAAGATTAGCCACATTATTTAAAATTGTTTTTAACTAGGCAAGTCAGTTAAGAACAAATTCTTATTTACAATGACGGCCTATCCCGGCTGGGTCGCCACCCAATGGGATTCCCAATCACGGCCGGATGTGATACAGCCTGGAATCTAACCAGGTATTGCAGTGACGCCTCTTCCACTGAGATGCAGTGCCTTAGACCGCTGCAGCCACTCGGGAGCCCTGTCAATAGGCTTAGTTGGAGTTAGCGAACAGATTGTACACCATATAATGGGATATAACAAAAGATTGTTTGTCTCCATTTATGGCTGTTACAGGTTTGCCTATACAAAACGCTGCAGTAGATTCTTCAACTAAACTGGAGTCTGTTTCCCAAAAGCTTCTTAAGTTTAAGTTCATTGTTAAAACCTTCGTAGGTTATATTTCTGCGCTGTTAACCGAAAACATAATTGTTTACGTTGCGTTTTTATATTTAGCATTTTAATCTTCCGACACAAATGTCTCCTTTTGACAGGTGCCCTGGGCCGTAGGGCAAAACAAGACACAGGACAATTAAAATGTTATTTTACCTTTTATTTAACCAGTTAAAAACAAATTCTTATTTTCAATGATGGCCTAGGAACTGTGGGTTAACTTCCTGTTCAGTGGCAGAACGACAGATTTGTACCTTGTCAGCTCGGGGGTTTGAACTTGCAACCTTCCGGTCACTAGTCGAACACTCTAACCACTAGGCTACCCTGCCGCCCATCATCTCGAATGAGGCAACAAACTAACCCCTACCAGATACTATAGGCTTATAGATGTGTTTTCTTTTCCCACAATTATCCTTATCCTTTTTTTTATTTTTTTTACCATTTTAGACAAAAGTCCATTCCTCCTTATTTCCACCTCCATCAGATTCAAGCTCCATCTCTACTTCTGGCATCGTCCATTAGTTCATATCTGATAAAAAAAACGAAAACTTAACTAACCTTCTGTCAGCTGTTCATAGCTACAATCGCACATGCTGTTGCTCGGAAAAAAAGCTCAAAAGCAGATATTTCTGTTATTTCAGTCTTTGGGAGCTCATCACATCACATACAGAGAGCAGCTTGAGTTTTCATTTTAGGCTGTGTTTACATCCTAAATAGAACCTGGCCATTGGCTGCCTTCATCACGAGGGGTATGTAAGGGAGTTCTGATTGGTTCCATGTTTAACAGTTTGGCTAATTTGCCTCAGCAGACAGAATGAAATATACTTTTTTTTAATGAGAAAATGTGCAAGAATTAACTGTGCCAACACATCGTCAGAATGTTCACGTCTTGCAGCTTCGGCCCACCACCTAAATGGGGCTGCACATGCTGACAGATACCATAATTAGGGCCCCGTGGTTTGGACTATCATGTCACATGACCTAGATATGAACCTTTATTTGAAGCCTTTTACAGAAATGAGAATTGCATAAAATGAAAGCAATTGTCTGAGGATGGTAATGGACCAATCTGATATGTGGGACAATTTGTAGAAAAAGCTTTGAAGAAAAGGTTCAAATCCAGGTCATGTGAAATGATTGCTCTAAACACAATATAGCTGTTTTCGGACAGATGCGATGTCTATCTAAGTCTATGAGCAAAACTCAACTCTCCTTTTGGCGCGGTCCGCGTGAAGTTCGGCCATTTTGTTTTGGCGAGGTCTTTCAAAACTAGGAGAAATTTAGCTACATGTCTTGGTAGTAGACTGCAGATTTCATTCATCAAACAAACTCGTTTAGGTTTTAACTAAACCGCTTTTGGAACCTCAAAACAACAAGTGCGTGGCGATCGAGGGTAAGGAAGAATAAAACAATTAAAAAATAAATAAAACAAGTTTGAAAACATTACAGAGTGGAGTAAAACTTGAAGAATCATGGCCACCGCAACCCCAAGCCGCGCCGCGCCTGCTGGAACCCCGCTCTCCCCGACGAGGATATCGCGCCTCCAGGAAAAACAAGACCTGCAACATTTGAACGACAGGCTTGCCGTTTACATCGACCGAGTCCGGTCACTAGAGCTTGAAAATGACCGGCTCATGGTCAAGGTCTCCGAAAAGGAAGAAGTCACTACACGAGAGGTAATTTTTATTCCTTAAATATCTTATGTTGCTAGCTAGCCCTATAACGTTAATTTAACGGTAGTTAGCTAACGTTAGCATTTAACTAGCTACCAAGTTACCGGTAAAACAACAATCTAGTTAACAAATCGAGCTGATTAATGAAACACACCGATAACCAACTTGTGGTCTATCAGTTTGTATATTTTTCGAGCAGTTTGATTTGTTGGCTTGCCTGTATTTCTCACGGGCCTTGGCTGAAACTAGCTGATTAGCATGCTAGCAAGTTTGTAGCTACTTAACTTGTAGGTAACATTGTACTCGTCCAAAGACCTTGTCCAGTTACACTGTCTCGCCATAGCTACATTGTATCAATCTTTGAGACTATTGTTTCATTGTAATATTTCACTAGTCATCTTGCTCATTCCTGGTGAATCATATAGTTAACAACTGTAAGACTCGTGATGCTAGTCCCGTTTGCATGGTAGCTAGCGGTCGTGCCTACATTTACATGCACGATTAGCCAGCTAGGAAAACCCGTTTTGGGTGTTCGAAACTCCCGCGAGTATTATTGTTATTTTGGAGGGGAACCTGGTTGTGTTGATTAAACTCAAATGAAAAAATCTGACCTTTCCTTTTTTATTTTTATTAAAAATGAAGTCCAAAATTAGTACATTGCTTGGTAGATAAGGTAAACTAACCAAAGTTGTCTCTGTCTTAGTTAGCAGATTGTAACCGGCTATATGTTCATTTATATGACCAATTACAGGATAGGTACGTTACTGTTTGGCATAGCACAGACAATTTTCGACCAACCAAAAGGAATAAAACATTTTTGCTCTGAGTTAGTCCAACAATGTGTACGCCTTCATCTGGTCTATTTAAAATATTCTCTCATTTATCGAGACAGGTGTAGGTGGGTACACTTATCTGTCAATGAGAGAAGATTTGAAATAGACAAGATGGCGGCATACATTTTGTTGGACTAATTCATGGAGCTAAACATTTTATTTTAATCACTAAACATTCAAACCAACCACCTGCAGCTGAACATGGCCATTTTGAATATGCCTGTTTGGCCCGAATCTAGAACGAAGATCATATTGCCAAGGTTGGTCATATTCTCTGTGCTGTGCCAAACAGTACCTGTCCTGCAACGGCTAATGGAACATCACATTAGTTGTTACAATCTGCCACTTAGAGCAGTCCAGGTGGTTTTGTTTTTACCCTGATGTTTATTGCACCACCATCAGCATGTATTATTGTTATTCCCAGTGCAGCATAAAATCCACATCTTCTGTGGGATTCCTATCACATAGGAATGTGTACAGTATGTGCAATTTACTGTACAGTTCCTTAGTCTGATTTATTTGACAACTTCAGCCTCGGAGCTCCTGAATGACTTCAGTTCAACTCAGTGCAGAGGATTACATTGATAACTATTTCACCACCTAGAAAGCATACAAATGGGGGAGCGGGTAAATTCATTGAGCTAGCTATGAGTTGAGTGCTTACTGTTGATATATGGTAGTTGCTATGTACACCTGTTCAGTGTTATGTCAAAGGTGCTTACTAACCTGTCAGCTCGTACACCTGTTCGTTGCTAGGTTAGGAAGCACCTTTCAGCTCGTCTAGCTACTACATTCTATCACTGTTACATAGTGGTTATGTAGAAAATCTCAGGCACTAAGAAGTGCTTTGACTTGGGCTCTGTCTACTGAACAGACCCCAGAATGGGATCATTGTCTGGACTTGAGCCAAACTGTAAAGAGACACCGCCCTGTTTCCAGCCGAGGGGAGTGTTGTTGGGCTGCCGGGGCTGTGCAGAGTCAAAGTTCCAGATGGGAGTGTCCCGGGGGGGCGCCTTTTCAAAGTTTTTTTTTGTAACTGTTACTTTCTCCCGGCCTGTTTTTATATATTAAACAAGCCTGTTGTGATTTGCACAGCATGAGGCCACATGCATTGCTTAAACAACTTAGTATGCAAATATTGATGTTTTGAGAACTAGTTTGATGCATGTCAGATGGCCTCTCAAGTCGTTGCAATCATTTTAGTTGGTATTTGATAATGGAATGAGTTAAAAGTGACTGTGCAAAGAAAGTGGTGTTCAAGAAAAAGTTATACATCTCTTCAAACATGTTTTTAATGACCAGTTTAAGATCTAAACAATTTTTTTATAACAAAAGGTCTGAGTGGTATTAACAGGTTTATTCAATCTTTTCGTTTGGGAATTATTAAGCAAGCCACGCCCGCAATCTGTTATGTATGAGGGGGGAAAAATCTGTGGAATGCTGGATAGTACAGGCTTCTGACCGGGCACAGCTCGTGACTGACAGTCTGTGTGCCATAAGACTGCTAAATAGTCTATTTAATACTACCCCAACTATCTGCACTGACCCTATGCACATTCACTAGATATATATATATATATTGCACACAACCCACACACATTCATACCGACACAACACAAACACGCATACATACTCATTTTCTGCTTCTACTCACTTTATTTTACTCTTATCTATCCCGATGCCAAATGACTTTACTCTGCCTTCATGTACATGTCTACCTCAAATACCTTGTACATTGATGTGGTACTGGTACTTCCTGTATATAGCTCCACATTGATGTGGTACTGGTACTTCCTGTATATAGCTCCACATTGATGTGGTACTGGTACTTCCTGTATATAGCTCCACATTGATCTGGTACTCCCTGTATATAGCTCCACATTGATCTGGTACTCCCTGTATATAGCTCCACATTGATCTGGTACTCCCTGTATATAGCTCCACATTGATCTGGTACTCCCTGTATATAGCGCCACATTGATCTGGTAGTCCCTGTATATAGCTCCACATTGATCTGGTACTCCCTGTGTTTTGCTCCGTTGTGTATTTTATTCCTCTTGTGTTACTATTTAAAATAAAACTGCATTGTTGGGAATGGCTCGTAAGCAATCATTTCACGGTAAAGTATACACCTGTTTTATATTGGGCGCATGTGACAAACTGTGATTTGTTTGTGTGTGTGTGTGCTCCCTCTCTGCACCAGGTGACTGGGATTAAGACCCTGTATGAGGCAGAGCTAGCGGATGCACGGCGTGTCTTGGATGAGACGGCCAGGGAGAGGGCCAGGCTTCAGATAGACCTGGGCAAGGCCAACTCTGACGTGGAGGAGGTGACCAGGAAGTAAGTAATAACACCCACTCATACCCAAGATTTGGAGTCTGCCTGAAAAGTGTGTTATTCAACAGGAAAGGCTGCACATTCCCCTCACTCTGGAAGAGGAAATCGTTGAGTTATAGGCCAACATGACAAGATGTACATTCCATTACGTTCGACTGTCGTTGGATATCTTTGTGTGTTGATTGTATGACATTCTACACGCAATCCTTTGACAGTGGGTCATCAACTAGATTCAGCCGTGGGCCAAGCTGGTTGAGAAAATGCCAAGTGTACAACGCTGACATTAGGGCAAAGGGTGGCTACTTTGAAGTTTCTCAAATATAAAATGTCTTGATTTAACACTTTTTGTGTGTGTGTGTCTACATGATTCCATATGTGTTATTTCATAGTTTTGATGTCTACACTATTATTCTACAATGTAGAATATGTTTTTTTTTTTTTTCAAGAAACCTACTCATTAAATGGTTTGTTAGCTTTTGACTGGTACTGTACAGCTCTCTATTATGCATGAACAGATTTCCAACATTAAAATAACTTGGAGCTGATCATTGAGCAAGTCATTAAGCAGCCCCCCCCCCCCCCACAAAGTTATTTTAATATAGTTTTTCTCAGAGCCGCCAGTTGGGGAACCCTGCTTACGCACTTGCTACACAATTCCTTTATGACATCCTACACACATTCCTTTGACATGCTACACAAATTCCTTTGACATGCTACACAAATACCTTTATGACATGCTACACAAATTCCTTTACAGTCTGTTATACAAAATAGCTGTGTTTTATGACAAGCTGCAAATTCCTGTCCTACAAAAACGCTGTGTGTTAACTTGGGGCAGTATGACAGAATCTGTTATAAAAAATAAAAAAAAAGATGCTAATTCTATGCTCCCAACCCAAATAGTTTATTTAATATCTGAGTTTCTAATCCTACTGAATGTGTTTTCACTGCCAGATGTTGCTAATCTCTTCACAGCAACTGTTTTATGACCCTGTCAGGGTTGAGGTTAATTTGAATTAAAGCTAGTCAATTCGGGGAGTGATTTTGATTCAAACTTTAAAAAAAAAAAATCTATGTTTGAAAAACATAGCATTTACTTTTGTGTATTACGTCACAAGTAAGAAGTCATTGAAAATAGATGGCTGTTTTTTTTCCCTCTTTACTTCCAATTATTGAATTGGAATTTTAGTTTACTTCCTGAATTGACTCCCTTCAATCGAATGGAATCCAATCCTGTGTTGTATGTTATCATCCTAGTCAGAGTAAACTCTAGATTATAAATCCCCACGTGATCTTATTCTCTTCACTTAATTAACTACGTGGTCTTATGAGCAGGGTCATTTTGTGGAGATGCCTCGTAGTCTTGACTCCCAATTACTCTTGCTGTTAGTGTAAACCTGGTTCACTTAATCTTAACTAATCCTATTTCCCCCCCAAGCTGTTTTTGAATTACTTGTTAAGGCGGTTGGTTTGATGCTTGGGGGGGATTTACATCTGTTCCTCAAGTTCCAGATGCTTGTGTTGATCATTGTTTACATGGTTGCTAATTAACACTTTGGTAGACAGGAAGTTAGTTTCTAAAGCACTGACTGTCTTGGTTACCGCTGCTAACCACTGGAGGACTATCCTCTTTATTTATCGGTCTTGTGGGCATGCTTATCTTTAAAGCAACGTTTAATGTGGAAGCTATACAGTCGTGGTCTTTTTTTTCGTGCCTTTTTCTGTGAAATCAGATTAGGGACAAGAAACACGCTTTAATATATCAAACAGTTGGTTGGGAATTGGCAAGTTCAACAAATTTCAGTCTAAATCTCTTTGGTTTGAATGGAAATGGTACTTAATGGACACTTTCCTCTTAGGTTACTGGTTTTTCTTTATGAAAATACACATGGTCTCAGTGTCTGTTTGTGTTCTCCATCTCCTCAGTCTGAAAAAGAAAGATGGCGACCTGACTCTTGCCATGGCTCGGGCCAAGGACCTTGAGGCCCAGTTCAACAAGAGTGAAGCAAACCTGGCCACGGCCCTCAGTGAGAATGGAAACCTGGCTGCAGAGGTTGCCGACCTGAAGGCCCAGTTAGCCAAGGTTTCTGTACCTTTTTACAGTTTCACTCTCTCACGACACTGGTTATAAAATAATAATAATAATAATAATAAAATGGGATTTATAACAGATGCTTTTATCCAAAGCGACTTAGTCACGAATGAAAACAACATGTTTTACATATGGGTGGTCCCAGGGAATCGAACCCACTATCCTGGCGTTGAAAGCGCCGTGCTCCAGCCCACTGATCTACAGAGGACCACACAAACAGTCTAAAGTGTTACTGGTAACGACCAAAACGAGTCCAAGGCCGTGCATTGTATTTCTAGCCTGGTAGGACGGGCTTCTGTTACGTCACACACAGCCCTGTCTGGTTTTCTACCAACAAGGCCTGTGCATTTACTTAGAAGGACAAAAGGGAATCCCACGCACAATATTTCTAGCCTGGTAGGACGGGCTTCTGTTACGTCACACAGCCCTGTCTGGTTTTCTACCAACAAGGCCTGTGCATTTACTTAGAAGGACAAAAGGGAATCCCACACACAATATTTCTAGCCTGGTAGTATCCTCATCTGGATTTCCTGTTTTACTCACACCTGCCTGCTACTCGCCATACAGTCAGTTAAGGCTGGAGGTTGGGCAACCACAAGTGGCAAACTGAACGGAAATGACCCAATTGAAAGTTGGTAGAGATGGTTGTCGTTAGTTACGTAACTGTTATGGGCTATATATGTACATTGGAACAAGAGGAGTGGGGGATGTGAGTCATTATTTGTAAAGTATGTCCACACACGCCACATACTTCGGTGAGTCAGACTGAGCTTACACACACGCTATCGTGTTGCCGCAAGGTTAGGATATACACACACACACGCTATCGTGTTGCCGCACGGTTAGGTTACACACACGATCATGTTGCTGCAATGTTAGGATATATATATATATACACACGCTATCGTGTTGCCGCAAGGTTAGGATACACACACACGATCATGTTGCCGCAAGGTTAGGATACACACACACACGATCATGTTGCCGCAAGGTTAGGTTACACACACGATCATGTTGCCGCAAGGTTAGGTTACACACACGATCATGTTGCCGCAAGGTTAGGTTACACACACGATCATGTTGCCGTTAGGTTACACACACGATCATGTTGCCGCAAGGTTAGGATACACACACGCTATCGTGTTGCCGCAAGGTTAGGATACCCACACACGCTATCGTGTTGCCGCAAGGTTAGGGTACGCGCGCACGCTATCGTGTTGCCGCATGGTTAGGGTACGCGCGCACGCTATCGTGTTGCCGCAAGGTTAGGGTACGCGCGCACGCTATAGTGTTGCCGCATGGTTAGGGTACGCGCGCACGCTATCGTGTTGCCGCAAGGTTAGGGTACGCGCGCACGCTATCGTGTTGCCACAAGGATAGGGTACGCACGCACGCTATCGCGTTGCCGCAAGGTTAGGGTACGCACCCGCTATCGCGTTGCCGCAAGGTTAGGGTACGCACCCGCTATCGCGTTGCCGCAAGGTTAGGGTACGCACACGCTATCGCGTTGCCGCTAGGTTAGGGTACGCACACGCTATCGTGTTGCCGCAAGGTTAGGGTACGCACACGCTATCGCGTTGCCGCAAGGTTAGGGTACGCACACGCTATCGCGTTGCCGCTAGGTTAGGATACACACACAGGTCAGACCTTAGTTCTTACACACCATGTCTTGTGTTTCCAGGCTGAAGATGCCCATTCTGTAGCTAAGAAGCAGCTGGAGACCGAGACTCTGATGAGAGTGGATCTGGAGAACCGCTGCCAGAGCCTGACGGAAGAGCTGCAGTTCAGGAAGAGCATGTTCGACGAGGTGTGTGGACACATAGCGATAAAATCATCACTGTTTGCCCAGGGTGGAGCAACACTATTCATTGGGGGGGGGTCCTCAGGTAAATGGCCCCTGAGTGGCCGCAGCGGTCTAAGGCACTGCATCTCAGTGCTAGAGGCCTCACTACAGACCCTGGTTTGATTCCAGGCTGTATCGCATCTGGACGTGATTGGGAGTCCCATAGGGCGGCGTACAATTGGCCCAGCGTCGTCTGGGTTTGGCCGGTGTAGGCCGTAAGTGTAAATAAGAATTTGTTCTCAACTGACTCGCCTAGTTAAATAAAAAATGAATGACAAATAAGTACCACGTACTGCACCAAAAACCTACTAAAACTATTTATTGATTTAAAGCCCCAGCAGGTAAATAAATGTCACATTTTAAAAATGATAACTTCGGGCCAACTTAGTCCTGTACACTGAGTATACCAAACATTAGGTACTCCTTCCCCTTTTTCCCTCAGAACAGCCTTAATTCATCAGGTCATGGACTCTACAAGGTGTTGAAGGTGTTCCACAGGGATGCTGGCCCATGTTGACTCCAATGCTTCCCACAATTGTGTGAAATTGGCTGGATGTCCTCTGGGTGGTGGACCATTCTTGATACACATAGGAAACTTGAGTGGGAAAAAACCCAGCAATGTTGCAGTTCTTGACACAAACCGGTGCGCCTGGCACCTACTACCATACCCTGTTGGAAAGGCACTTCAATCTTTTGTCTTTCCCATTCACCCTCTGAATGGCACTCATACACAATCCATGTCACAAGGCTTAAAAATCCTTCTTTAATAACCTGTCTCCTACCTTTCACTGGGTCCGTCTGTCATAAGAGCGGGTTTTCTTTAATGTTTTGTGTACTCAGTGTATAAAGTCCTACAGCTGCTGTGGATTCAAACACACACACACAGTGAAATGCACAAGAACAAAAGCTACAACTGTGATTCACATGCCTCCCTTTTCTTCACAAACCAATTGATATGAAAGCTGTACGTCTTTACACCTGGGCATGTGCAAGCATACTAGCCGTGTTGTCATGGGAACACCTGTCTGACTGGCTTGGTGTGTATAGGAGGTACGTGAGACGCGTCGACGTCGCGAGAAGCGTACCGTGGAGGTGGACAGTGGGGTGACCCAGGACTACACGTTCCAACTGGCTCAGGCTCTGCAGGACCTGCGCAGGCAGCATGAGGAACAAGTCTCCATCTACAAGGAGGAGCTGGGCAACACCTTCCAGGCCAAGGTATGTAATGATGTCTGACCCCGTGCCTCCCACCCTAAACCTTTTTTATATCTGTAAGGCTAGGGGTTTATGGCCATTGTATGACCTTTCTTTGACCTTTGAGAAACTAGCTTTACATCCCTTATGCCATCCTTTCCTACAACTTAGTAGCCCGATGGAACTTAGTAGCCCGATGGAACTTAGTAGCCTACTAATCATTGATTTTAGTTGAATCATCAGGTGTGCTTTTGCTACAACAGAAATGCGGTGCGTTTGGACAGTATTCAGAGCCCTTGACTTATAACACATTTTGTTACGTTACAGCCTTATTCCAAAATGGATGAGATGCCCCCCCCCCCTCCCCCATCAATCTACACAAAAATACCCTACAGTGTCAACAAAGCAAAAACAGTTTTAAATTATTTTGGGGGGGCAAATCTATACATTTTATAATATCACATTTACGTAAGTATTCAGACCCTTTACTCAGTACTTTGAAGCACCTTTGGCAGCGATTACAGTCTCTGGTCTTCTTGGAACTATGAAACTACAAGCTTGGCACACCTGTATTTGGTGAGATTGTTAGATTCGATCCTGACTAGTCTCCCAGTCCCCGCCACTGAAAAACATCCCCACAGCATGATGCTGCCACCACCATGCTTCACTGTAAGGATGGTGTCAGGTTTCCTCCAAATGTGACGCTTGGCGTTCAGGGAAAAAAGATCAATCCTGGTTTCATCAGACCAGAGAATCTTGTTTCCCATGGTCTGAAAGTCCTTAAGGTGCCTTTTGGCAAACTATTGAGGAGTGGCTTATGTCTGCCCACTCTACCATAAAGGCCTGATTGGTGGAGTGCTACAGAGATGGTTGTCCTTCTGGATGGTTCTCATCTCCACAGAGGGACTCTAGAGCTCTGCCAGAGTGACCCTCGGGTATTGGTCACCTCCCTGACCAAGGCCCTTCTCCCCAGATTGCTCAGTTTGGCTGGGAGGCCAGTCATTTAATCAATTTTAGAATAAGGCTGTAATGTAACAAAATGTGGAAACAAAGGTAGGGGTCTGAAATACTTTTCAAATGCACTGTATGCAGTCCTGTGGGGCGTCTAAGGAGACACATTGGGAAATACTACCATCATGATTTATAATTGGCCATGAAAGTTAGGGGGGTAGGGCGTTGTTGTGAAACAAGTAGTCAATTTCATACTATATTTACCATGTATATGTGACAAGTTAATTTTTATACTTCTGTTTGTGGTCCTTTTTGTCTGTAGTTCCGGCCTGCGGGAGTGTCAATGACATGTTTTGTTCTCTGCCCCCACCCCGTCTGTCTAGCTGGATAATGCAAAGGTGTCGTCTGAGCTGAATGACAAGGCGGTGAGCACAGCTCGGGAGGAACTGCAGGAGGCTCATATGAGGATCGAGAGCCTGGCCTACCAGCTCTCTGCCCTGCAGAAACAGGTACCTATTAACCTGAACGGCATGTTAATAAGTTCTGTTGTTCATCGATCTGGTCGTCTGAACTTCTAAACACAATCTGTTTATTTACTTCCAGATAGCCATCTACTGCAATTACGTTGTACTTCCTTGAGCTGTCCTTATTTTGTCATTTTTACTAATGATTTTGTCATCTCATCCCTCCGTGTGTAGGCCTCTGCCAATGAGGAGCGTGTGCGTGAGCTGGAGAACCTGGTGGCTGGAGAGCGGGACAAGCACCGCATGCAGATGGACCTGAAGGAGAGGGAGATGGCTGAGATGAGGGAGCGTATGCAGCAGCAGCTGAACGAGTACCAGGAGCTGCTGGATGTCAAACTGGCCCTGGACATGGAGATCAACGCTTACAGGAAACTGCTGGAGGGAGAGGAAGACAGGTGAGGATGGGATGGACGGGCGGGCTGACTGATTTCACTCATCCATAGAGAACAGGGGAAAGCTGGTTTTTACAAGGAAAAAAAAGTTTAAAAGAAAAAACCTTTGCCATTATTGCATCTTGCAAACTAGTTGTTCGATTTAGACAACGGACAGATGAGCAGTGCATTTCTTCAACCCCTGCCTGAGAAGTTCCACATCACTCAGTGAATTCCAGCCGGTACATTCCTCACTTGTTATAGGGATGCAGCAGTGTGTCTCTGTCTGTCTGTAATGCTGTTGTTGTCAAGCTGCTGGAACAAGTCCAACTGCATTCATCCTGTTACACTAAATGGGTAGACTAATAAATATGGCAATAATTAAAATCGTTCAAATGTATTTATATAGCCCTTCTTACATCAGCTGATATCTCAAAGTGCTGTACAGAAACCCATCCTAAAACCCCAAAAAGCAAGCAATGCAGGTGTAGAAGCACGGCGGCTAAGAAAAACTCCCTAGGGAGGAACCAGGCTATGAGGGGTGGCCAGTCCTCTTCTGGCTGTGCCGGGTGGAGATTATAACAGAACATGGCCAAGATGTTCAAATGTTCATAAATGACCAGCATGGTCAAATAATTCTCTGTTCTGCTTTGTCACTGACCTTCCAGGTTAGAGAATATTCCCCCAGGTTAGTACAGAAGGGTAAACAACTAGCTAATTTGAAACGGGCCTCTCAAGCTGACACCGGTTTCTCCCCCAAATGTCACACCTCTTAACTTTTACCTGTGAGTAGTTCAGCGGGCACGAAGTGAAGGGTTTAGGGAGGCTTATCCAGGTGCTGCAGGATAGATGTCTATGACATCATGTCATAAGCGGTATTTGAAGGCAGGTGGTTGGTTGAGACCCTGAGCCAATCAACTAGTGCCAGACAGACTGCTGGAGTGAAGAGCAGAAGACTAAAGGTTGACTAGTAAAACAATATCTTCCTCCACAATACAGTAGGTATTTGTTTTCTTGATTAAAGTAATGGGGATGCAAGTAATGGATGACTCATGTTTCTATCTGTTTCCCCCCTCCTGTTTTTCTCCTCCCCCACAGACTGAAGCTGTCTCCCAGCCCTTCCGGCCGTGTGACAGTGTCCCGCGCCATGGGCACAGGCTCTTCCCGCTCCTCCTGGGCCAAGAGGAAGCGCGTAGAGCTGCAGGAAGAGTCAGTGGTCGTGCCTCAGGTTCACATCAACCAGGAGGCAGAGGCCATCGGCAGCATCACCATCGAGGAGACTGACCTGGAGGGGAAGTGTGTCACCCTCAAGAACGACTCAGACAAGGTACCGCTAGCTACTCATAAAATTACATATTACTACTATTCAGAATTACAATTAGTGTTGGTAGTCGAGTCACGATTCCCTATAGCTAAGTTCCGAGTCATCAATAGTTGTCACAAGTCGTTATGGCTGAAGTCTGGGTCTGATTTTAACAAAAAAAATACCACATTAATTTTGGTTGATGTGCAAGTAAAAATGTCAACGTTTGAAAGCAAAACAAATAATTAGGTTGTTCTTTAGGTCATAATTGCCTTCAATATGCAATAGCCTATGAAACAGAAGTCCTTCATTAACAGGTTTACACAAATATTTTATTTTTATATTCAATAGTTATGTCAAATTAGTAATGCTGTTTTTGAATGGATGAATGGTCTCTAGATGGAGTTGGCTATCGCTCCTGTCAGATTGACCAGATTAATAATTTGCAAAAATAATTACTGGCTCCAAGCTACTTGTTGTAGCCGATCACCGATATTTCTGTTAATGTTTTATTCTAGAGCGAAAACTAAAGGGAGACTAGGGAAAGTGAGAAGGTAGAGCGAGATGACAAATTCAAAGACCTACTTTTCAGACCCAAGGGGAGAGAGCGACAGTAGCTAGACTGTTTTTTTTTTTGTACTTTTAAACTCAATACTATTGTTTTAAATTTCGTAAAGGAGTTAGTGTTTCTTAACCAGGCGAAGCTAAATGGTTGACTGGTGGTTACGGGGAAGGAAGCGAGTCGCTTGTACGGCGTGTAGCCTCCGTCTGGGATCATGTCTGCCCACACTGATCGCTTGCTCCCACGCAGCTCACCAGCTGATGTAGGCTGCGTGTGCAGGTGCAGTGTCCTTTCCCCTGCTGGAGAACAGAACCCTCGCTGCTCTGCCCACCCCACTGCTGGAGAACAGAACCCTCGCTGCTCTGCCCACCCAGTGCTGCTAATATTCTGCTTATCATAGTAGCCTGTTCAGTCCAAGTGCAAATACAAGTGCCAGGAAGGAAAGTCCGAGTCACCAATGGTCGTGTCCAAGTTTGAGTCTAAAGTCATGAAAATTGTGACTCGAGTCAGACTCGAATGCTACAACACTGCAATTACGTATTACAATTCAATATTACACCTTCTCTGATCCTTCACCGCTGTGAAGTAATCAATAATGAATTGCGTGTTTATTAGGATCGGTGAAAGAATTGGTGTTTAAAACACAATGTCTATAGGATCAGTCTCTAGGTAGCTGGAGGCTGCAGAGGCAGATTGGAGAAGGAGAGGAGATCACCTACAAGTTCTCCCCGAAGTTTGTCCTCAAGGCCGGCAAGACTGTCACGGTAAGCAGCACTCCTCAGTCAGTCTGTGACTGGTATTTATTTATTTATCAACTAGATTCACCCAAGTGGTAAGAGTTTGTAGATCCACTTTTGTAACAATTTGATTAGCCATTTCCCCTGGTGTTGAACATAGTCCTGATTTCATCTTTCTGTGTGATGTCCTGTTGTAGGTGTGGAGCTCAGACGCAGGTGTGTCTCACAGCCCACCCTCTGACCTGCTGTGGAAGAGCCAGGCCTCCTGGGGCACCGGGGATGATATCACCACCACCCTTGTGAACTCTGACGGAGAGGTGAGGGGAGCATGGGGGGGGGGAGAAACGCACCCCTACAGTGCCTTCATAAAGAATTCACCAATGCCTCCCTTCATTACACCCAGTCACAAAAAAACAGGCGTCCTTCCTAACTCAGTTGCTGGGGAGGAAGGAAACCTTGTAGTTACTCCACAATACTAACCTAAATGACAGTGAAAAGAAGGAAGCCTTTAAGAATAAAAATATTCCAAAACATGCATCCTGTTTGCAATAAGGAACTTAAGTAAATCTGCAACAAATGTGGCAAAGAAATTAAGTTTATGTCCGGAATAAAAAGTGTTTGGGGCATATCCAACACGTCACTGAGTACCACTTCATATTTTCAAGCATGGTGGTGGCTGCATCATGTTATGGGTATGCTTGTCATTGGCAAAGGACAAGCATATCCATAAATTCACCTCTCATCAGGAGAAAAACCTTAAACACAAGGACAAATATCCACTGGAGTTGCATACCAAGACCATGTTGAATGTTCCCGAGTGGCCTAGTTACAGTTTTAACTTAAATCGTCTTGAAAATCGATGACAAGACTTGAAAATGGCAGTCTAGCAATGATCAACAACCAGCTTGAAGAATTACCCAGAAAGACACTCCGCTGTATTTGCTGCCAAACGTGATTCTAACATGTATTAACTGAGTTGTGTTTTCTTTTAAAAATTTAATTTTTATAAATAACATTTCTAAACATGTTTTCACTATGTAATTATGGGGCATTGTGTGTAGATGGGTGCGAGAGAGAAAATCGTGTTTGAATTCAGGCTGTAACACAATCAAGGGGTATGAATACTTTCTGAAGGCACTGTAAGTTCAATATTTGTTTGTCTTTTCTCAGACATTAGCTACATGTCCTGAATTGTAATATCAATTTGAATAGCCTTTACAAACATTGCCATGTGCAAAATATTTGGTGAGGGTGAAAATTGCAGAATAAGTACAAGACCTATGCAGAGATTTTTATTTATTTATTGCGCTGTTGTCTTCCTGTCCAGGAAGTGGCTAAGAGAACCGTCACCAAGACGTTGATGGAGGTGGAGAATGGAGATGATGATGACGACTTCGAGGAGGAGGAACTGAGAGTAAATTATTTCCCTTAAATTGAATCCCATAATGAACCTATCCCAGCCAGGTTGAACCTATCCCAGCCAGGTTGAACCTATCCCAGCCAGGTTGAACCTATCCCAGCCAGGTTGAACCTATCCCAGCCAGGTTGAACCTATCCCAGCCAGGTTGAACCTATCCCAGCCAGGTTGAACCTATCCCAGCCAGGTTGAACCTATCCCAGCCAGGTTGAACCTATCCCAGCCAGGTTGAACCTATCCCAGCCAGGTTGAACCTATCCCAGCCAGGTTGAACCTATCCCAGCCAGGTTGAACCTATCCCAGCCAGGTTGAACCTATCCCAGCCAGGTTGAACCTATCCCAGCCAGGTGTTTGACTATAAAAATAGTTATATTATTCTTACTAGTGCCCAGTGTTTGCCTGGTGTTTTACCCCGTGTGGTAAGTTACCCTAACAGGTAGGCCTACATTATATTCACTGTTTATCCAGGTTTTTTGGGGGACATAAAATGTATAAATCTGATGCCAACGAGTTAAAAGATCAAATTCAGAATCTGGTTAAGGATTAGTCCAATAGGGTAAGTGTTGATTGGTTGAAGCATGGGGTATCTATGTATTTATAGCCACTATGCTGCATCAGTTAAGCTACGGCCGATAATACTTTTTACTGATATGTTATTGGGCTTATTTCTGAAGGTGGAAATTATATTTTAGATGTCAGCGTAATTTTATTTGTACTCGTTTTTGGAGTAGGATGTCCGCTTAAAGTCGCCAGAACTTAGCTTCTCAGTCCTTCTACATTAAAACGTGCTGCATGTACCTATACCAGATTAAGATGGCTGTTTTAATGTAACTGCTGGTATTACACTAAATTACATTAATTTAGTGGTGCATTGTTTTGTCTCACATCTTACCCTTGTTTCCTTCCAGGGAGAAAAGGCCTCTTCCAGGGAATGTTCAATCATGTGAAGAAGTTCCCATAGTTTGTTCTCCTACAAAATCTGCTTCTTTTTCTAGAGCCACTCAAATCTTTTTGTATAATTCTGTCTTGTGTTCTTAATATTTTTTTAAAAAATCTTATAAGACCATTTAAGAGCCTGCCCATATTTTCAAGACCCCGTTTTTAACATCCAAGTAATCATGACGACAAAAAACAATTTTTGCCTTGAGTTTAGGACTGAATTCACCCCCCCCCCCCCCCCCCCCTAATTATGTTGAGTAAGACAGTCAGACAGCTGGAAGTCTTCTGGATTTTAAAGAATAATGAGTGTTCGTTCACCACATGATCCCACATTCCACTTAATCTACATGAATCAATGAGAGTAGTCCCCAGGACCGGAGGACACTGGCTTTAGGCTTGCTGTTGTCCTGTCAAGTCAGAAAGGACTTCACTGTGTGCATGGGATGTGTTTTAACCCTAGACACGTCTGTTGAGAAAAAGCTGGACCTAAACCTAACCAATTGTCTGTCTAAAAAGAAAAAAAAGTTGAAAAGCATTGTAGAAAGTTTTAGGGGGGCATAGTTGTCCGTGGTGGCATTTGAATCGATTGCTAATTCGATGAACTTGTCACCATCGAGGCAGGAGAGCGAAAAGGAGTTTTGAAGGAGAATGGTCAGCCTAGAATCTGTTGCACACTGAATATCGCTCCTTTTCAAGGTTTCATTTCACAATATGATCCTTTGTAGCTCAGTTGGTAGAGCACGGCACTTGCAAAGCTTTCTGGGACCACCCATACTTAAATAAATAAAAAAAGGTATGCATTCATGACTGTGTCGCTTTGGATAACAGTCTGTTAAATGGCATTTTATCAAACTAAGCACTATTCAGTGGGTTCCATTACAGGCTCGATCATAGTGGCAGAGTGGATGTGATCTTTGGTTCCTTAAATGTGTAGTAGATTGTAACTGACAGCTGTCGCTTAGCTCATGTACTGGCTTTAGTCTGGCAAATCACAGCAACAGGATGGAAATGCTAGGATTACGTATTCTACTAAATGGATTGGTATATTTTAAAAATGCATTAATGCCTACAATTTTATAATTGGAAATGTTTCAAATTTTCAACGAAATGTATATTTTTTTTAACGTAATGAAATATAGATTAAAGACTTTGCTCTTTCTCACAATAGTACTTTTATGGTTTGGAGAGAATTACATCAGATGGCGTAGTAATGAGGCCAAAGATGAGTTACGATAGAACACGGCATGCAATCATGCAAAGCTTGTATTTAAAACGCCACTCTTTAAAAAAACGTTGTTTTGCTCCCAGACAAACTCACCTGATTCAACTCATTGAGGGCTTGATGATTAGTTGACGTTCAATCAGGTGTGTACTGGTATAAACAGTGACTGTACGTTTCCAACCTGTTGTCTTATTCTGATGCTGTTGACATGATAAATCATGAATTTTTTATATTTTTTGAAAATTATGTTTCTCAAGACAAGTAGACTGTAAGAACTACAGTGTGCATATTTTAAATGTGACTTAAGATTTAATGGTAGGGTTTCTGTTTTAAAACTAAACCAGGTGTAACCTTTCTACCTTATGCACCTACTGAATGTATTGCCGTGCCTAGAATGAAAGGTAGTCGTGCTACTTCAAGTCAGCAATATGAGATGCAATTGGTGAGAATCTGCCTTTTCATGAAGATGGGGGGTGCAGTTTGGACTTTCAAAATAGAATTGAAAAAAAATATTCTAATGGCAATATGCTTGGATGCGTGGAGGGGGATCTGTTGTTTCGACTCTCATCCCAAACAACTACTTGTAGACAAGTTAAAGGGATAGTAACCCAAATTACAAAATTACATACTGTTCCATAGACTGCTTACAGGGTAAGGAAACTAATATGTAATTTAGTCATTTTGAGTGACGCACCCCTTTTTATATATATATTTATATATATATATATATATATATATATATATATATATATATAAAAGACCTCAGGATGTGAACACTTATAAACCTCGTTGATTTTCCGTTCTTCGTGGCTGGCTGTGCTATAGCATCTCAGTGGTTGAAGTAGTTATACTACCCAAGCAGTGTTATCTCTTAACATGGCTTTGAAATTGGAGGGAAGGAGCAATTTGGATTATTGAGATTTATTTTCACTTGATCAATAATCGTGACTATTACAAATTTAACACACAAAAAAAGATGCAATGTTGCTTTGACTTTTTATAGTTTTAATACTGGCCTGGGAAACATAATTTTTGTCTGTCTATTTGAATGCAGTGCTTTGCATTAATTGAATATTATTTTGATAGGATAATTGTAATTTGTTTTTTCGGGTTCTCTTTAGATAGATCAAGTTTGGGTCTAAAATGGCAGAACTATTTTTTTTTTGTGTGTGTTTGACTATAAAGTGTTAATTCTCCCCCAAAAATATTTAGCAAAATTAGTGTCTAGTGTAAATGCATGGCTATGCTTTTCAGGCAGAGATTTTTATTTTACAATTTTTTAATTGTCACGGTAACTGAAAAGCATGGAAGTAATGTTGCAACAAGGTTTTGTATTGATGCATTTCCATTGAACTCAAGAGTGGATCCCTGGGATTGACGTATCCACTGCAGACAGGGTATCCAGACTCTCTTTTTAATCATGATTGAACTGTGACGGTCATCTTACTAAGTGTTTTCTATAGGAATTCCACCACCACTACTGGTGATTTTACTTAGGCTTCTTGACAGCTTTTAGTTTCATGCACTGTTTGGTTTAGACACACATTACTGTTAGTACACAGTACTACTATTAATGTGAGTCAATGATGTCAGTATGTATTCACAGTACTGCCAAATTATCAGGTTCTATGTTACAGATGTAGCAAGTGAAATGTGAGAGACTACAGCATTTTTCTTGGCGGGTTTTCAGTGTTCACTCCTTACCACATTAGATGCTGGGATTTATTAAGCCAGTGGAGAAGCTAAGAATATTGTTAGTACTTTTTACTGTATCGTAGCGGTGGTAAGGACTGACGATGAGGAAATCCAGTTAACATGGGAGAGCATGGTTTAGTCATTTTGAGCCATACTAAACATTTGTGAATTGATATTTGGGTCAAATGCGCAGATAAACCGAAACCCTAAACTTTATCACTCTAAGAGGACTTGTATAGGGAGGGAGCATGCCAAATGTGTGTTTGTCATACTGCTATTGATTTTATTACATTTTACAATTTTGAAATGTTTTTTTTTTTGTATACATAAATCATAATAAATGTTTTCCATATTAATAAGTTTGATTTATTCTGACTTGAGTGCCATTTATCAAAGACCAAGTACTTAAGTAGAACACTACCATTTTGAAAACGCTGCTAACTGGGTTGTAATTCTGTCATCAGTCCCACTCTAGGAAGTGTAGTAACGTGGTAAGTACTTCAAATCACTGCAGATTCAGTGAGAAGCTTGTGTTTCTGGCTCCAGCAACGTAGTGTATGTCTAACTGTACAATAGAACACACAAATGACCCCACCCCCAAAATGGAGAAACAAGAGATTAAGAAATGTCAGAGCTAGCAATATCAGTCTGGAATTTAAATGTTGTCTGTGTGAACACTATGTAATATACAGTACCAGTCAAAGGTTTGGACATACCTACTCATTCCAGGGTTTTTCTTCATTTTTTACTATTTTCTACATTGTAGAATAATAGTGAAGTCATCAACTATGACATAACACATATGTAATCATCTAGTAACCAAAAGGGTTAAACAAATTTGAAATGATTGAAATGAGCTGCCCTTTGCACACTCTTGGCATTCTCTCAACCAGCTTCACCTGGAATGCTTTTCCAACTGTCTTGAAGGAGTTCCCACATACGCTGAGCACTTGTCGGCTGCCTCCCCTTCACACTGGTCCAACTCATCCCAAACCATCTCAATTGGGTTGAGGTCGGGTGATTGTGCAGGCCAGGACATCTGATGCAGCACTCCATCACGCTCCTTGGTCAAATAGCTCTTATACAGCTTGGAGGTGTGTTGGGTCATTGTCCTGTTGAAAAACAAATGATAGTCCCACTAAGTTCAAACCAAATGGGATGGTGTATCGCTACAGGATGTTGTGGTAGCCATGCTGGTTAAGTGTGCCTTGAATTCTAAATAAATCACTGACAGTGTCACCAGCAAAGCACCATCACACCACCTCCTCCATGCTTCACGGTGGGAACCACACATGCGGAGATCATCTGTTCACTTACTCTGTGTCTGACAAAGATACGATGGTTGGAACCAAAAATCTACAATTTGAACTCATCAGACCAAAGGACAGTTTCCACCGGTCTAATTTCCATTGGTTGTTTGTTTTTTGGGGCCCAACCAAGTCTCTTCTTAATGGTGTCCTTTAGTAATGGTTTCTTTGCAGCAATTTCACCATGAAGGCCTGATTCTCGCAGTCTTCTCTGAACAGTTGATGTGGAGATGTCTTACTTGAACTCTGAAGCATTTGAGCTGCAATTTCTGAGGCTGGTCACTCTAATGAACTTTTCCTCTGCAGCAGAGGTAACTCTGGGTCTTCCTTTCCTGTGGCGGTCCTCATGAGAGCCAGTTTCTTCAACTGCAGTTGAAGAATCTTCTAAAGTTCTTAATTTTCCAGGTTGACTGACCTTCATGTCTTAAAGTAATGATGAACTGTTGTTTCTCTTTGTTTATTTGAGCTGTTCTTGCCATAATATGGACTTGGTATTTCGCCATAATATGGACTTGGTATTTCACCATATAGGGCTATCTTCTGTATACCACCCCTACCATGTCACAACACAACTGAAGGAAAGAAATTCCACATGAACTTTTAATTGAAATGCATTCCAGGTGACTGCCTCAAAGTTGGTTGAGAGAATGCTAAGTGTGCAAAGCTGTCAAGGCAAAGGGTGGCTACTTTGAAGAATCTCATACACTGCTCAAAAGAATAAAGGGAACACTAAAATAACACATCCTAGATCTGAATGAATGAAATATTCTTATTAAATACTTTTTTCTTTACATATTTGAATGTGCTGACAAAAATGATCAATGGAAATCAAATTTCTCAACCCATGGAGGTCTGGATTTGGAGTCACACTCAAAATTAAAAGTGGAAAACCACTTGAGGCTCAGTAGTGTGTGTGTGGCCTCTACGTGCCTGTATGACCTCAATACAACGCCTGGGCATGTTCCTGATGAGGTGGCGGATGGTTCTCCTGAGGGATCTCCCAGACCTGGACAAAAGCATCCGCCACCTCCTGGACTGTCTGGTGCAACGTGGCGTTGGTGGATGGAGCGAGACATGATGTCCCAGATGTGCTCAATTGGATTCAGGTCTGGGGAATGGGCGGGCCAGTCCATAGCATCAATGCCTTCCTCTTGCAGGAACTGCTGACACACTCCAGCCACATGAGGTCTAGCATTGTCTTGCATTAGGAGGAACCCAGGGCCAACCCCACCAGCATATGGTCTCACGAAGGGATCTGAGGATCTCATCTCGGTACCTAATGGCAGTCAGGCTACCTCTAGCGAGCACATTGAGGGCTGTGCAGCCCCCCAAAGAAATGCCACCCCACACCATGACTGACCCACCGCCAAACCGGTCATGCTGGAGGATGTTGCAGGCAGCAGAACGTTCTCCACGGCGTCTCCAGACTCTGTCAAATTCCAAACGTCCTGCACGGTGTTGGGCTGTAAGCACAACCCCCACCTGTGGACGTAGGGCCCTCATACCACCCTCATGGAGTCTGTTTCTGACCGTTTGAGCAGACACATGCACATTTGTGGCCTGCTGGAGGTCATTTTGCAGGGCTATGGCAGTGCTCCTCCTGCTCCTCCTTGCACAAAGGCAGAGGTAGAGGTCCTGCTGCTGGGTTGTTGCCCTCCTCCACGTCTCCTGATGTACTGGCCTGTCTCCTGGTAGCACCTCCATGCTCTGGACACTACGCTGACAGACACAGCAAACCTTCTTCCACAGCTCGCATTGATGTCCCATCCTGGATGAGCTGCACTACCTGAGCCACTTGTGTGGGTTGTAGACTCCATCTCATGCTACTACTAGCATTCAAAAGTGACCAAAACATCAGCCAGGAAGCATAGGAACTGAGAAGTGGTCTGTGGTCACCACCTGCAGAACCACTCCTTTATTGGGGGTGTCTTGCTAATTGCCTATAATTTCCACCTGTTGTCTATTCCATTTGCACAACAGCATGTGAAATTTATTGTCAATCAATTGTTGCTTCCTAAGTGGACAGTGTGATTGACTTGGAGTAACATTGTGTTGTTTAAGTGTTCCCTTTATTTTTTTGAGCAGTGTATAAAACACATTTTGATTTGTTTAACACTTTTGGTTACATGATTTCATGTGTTCCTTCATAATTTCAATGTCTTCACTATTATTCTACAATGTAGAAATAAAAACCCTTGAATGAGTAGGTGTCCAAACTTGAATGGTACTGTATACATCCTCAACATGTAAAGTGTTGGTTATTTTATTTAACCTTTTAACTAGGCAAGTCAGTTAAGAACAAATTATTATTTACAAGGACGGCCTACCGGGGAACTATGGGTTCATTGCCTTGTTCAGGGGCAGAACGACAGATCAGCTCAGGGATTCGATCCAGCAACTTTTCAGTTACTGGCCCAAAGCTCTAACCACTGGGCTACCTGCCGCCTCCAGTTTGATTAGCTGAAATGAAAAATCTCAGAAATTGTGTGCACAAATTACTGTACATCCCTGTTAATGAGCATTTATCCGTTTCCAAGATAATCCATCCACCTGACAGGTGTGGCATATCAAGAAGCTGATTAAACAGCATGATCATTACAAAGGTTCACCTTGTGCTGGGAACAATAGAAGGCCACTCTAAAATATGCAGTTTTGTCACACAACACAAATGTCTCAAGTTTTGAGGGTGTGTGCAATTGGCATGCTGACTGCAGGAATGTCCAACAGAGCTGTTGCCAGAGAACTGAATGTGAATTTCTCTACCATAAGCTGCCTCAAGACGTTTTAGAGAATTTGACAGTACGCCCAGCTGGCCTCACAACCACAGACCACATGTAACCCTGCCAGCCCAGGATCTCCCCATCCAGCTTCTCCACCTTCGGGATCATCCGAGACCAGCCATGTACTTGCAAAATGTTAAATAATTGAATCTCTACATTTTTTCTTCTATCACATCTATTTCAAATACAGAGCTATTAAAGCAGTGCTATTTCGGTTGATTTGTGGTCGCAAACCAGTGAGTTTATTAACATTTTTCATCAAGAATATGGGCTAAATGTAATTCTTAATGAAATTCTTAATGATGAAAGCGGAGGGAATGTTGTTCCCGTGTCATTAATATAGCATAAAAAAAATACTTTTCCAGATTGTATTTTGGCGATTCATTTTGGCGATGCAAATATCGGATCGCAGCTGAGACAACCTGGTTAAATTTGGGTCCCGATGCAAAACCAGTTGAGGACCACTGGTTTATCTTTTATTTAGATGATCATTAGTGAGAAACTGTAAGTTCATTATCATTACTACACAATTTAGATGTTGAAGTACATTGAGTTCGTTGACCACCAAAAGTAAATTATTATTATATTTTTTGAAATACTCAAACCACCCGCAGGCCGGATCCGCCCCGGATTCCATTCATTCCTATGGAGGACTGCTTCTACAGGTGGCTTCAAAGCCTTTCACTACTGGCCAATGCATAGCATCAGCAATCAAGGGTTTATATACTGAACAAAAATATAAACACAACATGTAAAATGTTGGTCCCATGTTTCATTAGCTGGAATAAAAGATCCCAGAAATGTTCCATACGGACAGAATGAATATTTCTCTCAAATTCTGTGCACAAATTTGTTTACATCCCTGTTAGTGAGCATTTCTCGTTTGCTAAGATAATCCATCCACCTGACAGGTGTGGCATATCAAGAAGCTGATTAAACAGCATGATCATTACACAGGTGCACCTTGTGCTGGGCACATTAAAAAGCCACTAAAATGTGCAGTTTTGTCACACAACAATGCCACATATCTCGCAAGTTTTAAGGGAGCATGCAATTGGCATATTGACTGCAGGAATGTCCACCAGAGCTGTTGCCAGCGAATTTAATGTTAATTTCTCTACCATAAGCCGCCTCCTATATCATTTTTAGAAAATGTGGCAGTACGTCCAACCAGCTTCACAACTGCAGACCACGTCAAACTACGCCAGCCCAGGACCTCCACAGCTTCTTCACCTGACAGATCATCTGAGACCAGCCACCTGGACAGCTGATGAATCTGAGAGTTTGTACAACTAAATAATTTCTGCACCAACTGTCAGAAACCGTCTCAGGGAAGCTCATCTGGGTGCTCCTCGTCCTCACCAGGGTCTTGACCTGACTGCAGTTCAGCATCGTAACCGACTTCAGTGGGCAAATGCTCACCTTCAATGGCCACTGGCACGTTGGAGAAGTGTCCTCTTCATGGATGATTCCTGTTTTCAACTGTACCGGGTAGATGGCAGACAGCGTGTATGGCGTCAAGTGGGAGAGCGGTTTGCTGATGTCAACGTTGTGACCAGAGTGCCCTATGGTGGGGTTATGGTATGGGCAGGCATAAGCAATGGACAACGAACACAATTTCATTTTATCAATGGCAATTTGAATGCAGAGAGATACCATGACGAGATCCTGAGGCCGATTGTTGTGCCATTCATCTGCTGCCATCACCTCATGTTTCAGCATGATAATGCACGACCCCATGTCACAAGCATCTGTACACAATTCCTGGAAGCTGAAAATGTCCCAGTTCTTCCATGGCCTGCATACTCACCAGACATGTCACCCATTGAACATGTGTGGGATGCTCTGGATCGACGTATATAACAGCGTGTTCTAGTTCCTGCCAATATCCAGCAACCTCTCACAGCCATTGAAGAGGAGTGGGACAACATTCCACAGGCCACAATCAACAGCCTGATCAACTCTATGTGAAGGAGATGTGTAGCGCTGCATGAGGCAAATGATGGTCACACTAGATCCTGACTGTTTTTCTGATCCATGACCCATACTTTTTTTAAGGTATTTTTTTTAAGGTGACCAAAAGATGCATATCTGTATTCCCAGTCACGTGAAACCCTTAGATTCGGGCCTAATTTATTTCAATTCACTGACTTCCTTATATGAAATGTAACACAGTAACATCTTTGAAATTGGTGCATGTGCATTTATATTTTTGTTCAGTGTAGATATCATGTTTGTCCCTCTTGACCCGCCGTAGCAACAACATAGCCAGTATACACATCAAAATAGTCTTAATGAATCTATGATAAATCAAGAAATCTGTCATTAATTTGGATGTTTTTGCAGAGGTCTTAGTCACGCAATTTTAAATTTTACATCGCGCCGAACTACGCATGCGCACGCGGTCAAATCAAAGGCACTCCGACGTAAAGTTGTTTTTGACACAAAAAAAACCAGCGTGTCAGTTTGTCACTTTCACGTGGTTGGAGTGATAACACGTTAAGCTACTTAAGACATTGGCTAGAAACTAGGGTGTGCCTTATAGGTAAACATATTTTTATATTTACGAAGAAATATATATTTTTTATTTTCTCTCATTGCCTTCTCAAACCCCAGGCTGGTCTGCCAAGTCTGCTTCGCAAGCGTTCCCGGAAGTCTTGTGATGTTGCGCCTCTGGGTTTTACAGACTGTACTACTGCTGTTCCACAGCTGCATCCTGTGTGGAGTTGACTGTGACATCCGGGAGAAGAGGAGAGGAAGGAAAAGGGGATGAAGGGATTCCCATATTGATCAATGTGATACAATCCTTTTCCAAAGCGTCTGGTCAATATCTTAACATTAATAAGTGTGAACTCATGGCTGTCAAAGATTGTGTGACACCTTCATATTATGGTATTCCAGTAAAAGAAGAACTTCCATATTTAGGCATAACCATTACAAAGGATCAGAAGTCTAGAGGCTTACTCAATTTGAACCCTCTTATTTAAAAAACCCAGAAGAAGCTAAATCAATGGCTACAGAGGTCCCTTATCTTTAAAAGGTAGAGTCCTAATAACCAAGGCTGAAGGTATCTCTAGACTAACATACGCTGCTCTATCTTTATATCTTGACAGTAAAATAAGCAAGGAGATAGACCAGATGCTTTTCAACTTTCTGTGGAGAAACTGTACCCATTACATTAGGAAAACTGTTGTAATGAACACTTATGAGAATGGCGGACTGAATTTTCTGGACTTTAATACCTTAAATAATACTTTCAAGATCATTTGGATAAAACAATTCCTAAGAAGACCCACTTCTATCTGGAATTTTATTCCTCATCATGTCTTCTCTACTTTTGGTGGCCTTAACTTCATGTTGTTTTGCAAATTATAATATTGACAAAGTTCCAGTGAAACTTTTTGCTTTTCATCGTCAGGTTTTCTTGTCATGGTCCTTCATTTATAAACACAATTTTTCTATTGGAATAATCGGGATATATTGTATAAAAAGACTTCTTTGTTTTTAGAATATTGGTTCCGAAATAATATCCTATTGGTGAGCCAACTGGTAAATGCAGAGGGTCTTTTACTCAGTTATAAGGAATTCTTATCACTTTACAAGGTCCCTGTAACACCTAAAGATTTTGCAATTGTTTTAGATGCCATTCCCTCAGGTGTTGCTCTGTTATTCAGGAACATGTCAAGACCTGACCCTCAGAACCTACCTTCTATTGACCCTGTTGACTCATCAGTAGGAAAGATTTGTTTCTCTTTTGGTCCATTCAACAACAGAGCGATACGATCCTTGTTTCAGCAGGATGTTGTACCTTATGTCATGCCTTATTGGAATGGATTTATTGATAATATCTGTTGGAAAAAAGTTTGGATGTTGCCACACACATACCTACTTGTTAACAAAATTAAGGAAGTTTCCTTTAAAATTATTCATAAAAATGATCCCGCCAACCACTATATGAAGAAGTTCAAGGAAAACATCAACTCAAATGGCTCCTTTTGTAATGACCACCCAGAAACAGTGTTGCATCTTTTTTGGCATTGTATTCATGTAAGAAAACTGTGGCAAGACATCAGTAGATTTATAATTGAACACTTTTATGAAGGTCTTACACTATTGTGGAGAGATGAACTGCTTGGATTCATTACCCAAGATAGGAATAAGCTGAAACCTATTTATGTAATTCATTTCATTATGCTTTTGGCAAAATGTCATATTCACAAATGTAAATTTACAAACAAAAAAAACACATTTTCTTACCCTACAAAAAGAAAAAATGGAACTGTAGTTTAAGACAATTAAATACTCTACTAACAAAAAATCTGTTAGAATAATAAGTGTATGTATGTCCCATAAGGTCTTTGTGTAATGTGATATTGTACCCCTTAGCCCCGCCCCCTCCATTGTCCATTGTATATAATCTGTTCCTCATGTACTCTCTGTATTGATATGTTCTTAATAAAATAAAAAAGGATATCCTCTGGGCTGACAAAATGGGCGTGGCAGATCTTACAACACCCGGATAAGTATTTTACAGTATCAATTTAACCACATATGTTATATCAGTCTGCTATGTCGCATGCGTCAACCAATGGTTTTGTGCTATGTCAGCGATTGACAGACTGATATAACATATGTGGTTAAATCGATACTGTAAAATACTTATCCGGGTGTTGTAAGATCTGCCACGCCCATACTTTGAAGAATCTCAAATATAAAATATTTTGATTTGTTTAACACGTTTTTTTGGTTACTTCCATATGTTTTATTTCATAGTTTTGATGTCCTCACTATTATTCTACAATGCTGTAAATAATAAAGAACAACCCTTGAATGAGTCAAACTTTTGACTGGTAATTTACTATACGAGTCGTTAGAAAATCCATACATAAATTGTTAGGATCGTAAGAAAAGCCATGCGTGAAATATGAACGTAAACGTGAAATTTAATCTGTGAACATACAAACACCATGTTACGATTACGGTCTAAAATGTTAGCCTTGAACAAATCTTGTGTTGCAATTCTCACGTACAATAATAACTTTCCGAGTTTCGGCAGTATCATCTCACCTCACAAAATGTTTTATACCAAACCGCCTGTGAGGAGCGCTACCCGAACAAGTTTAACACAGTATGAAAAAGAAAAACGGAATTCGGGGAAACCGGAAAGAGACATCCTGCACGTTTTCAAGTTAAAAGTCTCCATTCTCTATGACTCAGTTTAGTTTGCTTCACATTTAGGTAGCTAATGTAATGCATTTGTTTGCCAGCGCAAGTCCAGATAGCACTAGCTGTATTATGCCTACAACAGTGAAGTTTCAGTCCTCTAGGAATAAAATGACGGCCTACCAAAAGGTCTCCTGAGGGGGCTGGCATTAAAAATAAAAAATACACATCACAACAAGAGAGACAACACTACATAAAGAGAGACCTAAGACAACAACATAGCATGGCATCAACACATGACAACACAACATGGTAGCAGCACAGAGATGACCAGTTTACAGAGGAGTATAGAGTGCAGTGATGTGTCTTATAAGGAGCATTTGGTGGCTAATCTGATGGCCGAATGCTAAAGAACATCCCCACTCATGCACCAAAATATGACTAATTCAATATTGCACCATCCCATTTCTGGGCTCTGTCTGCAATCATAACCAGTAGAAGGGAAATGGAGATACCTAGTCAGCTGTACAACTGAATGCATTCAACTGAATCAGAGAGGGGCGGGCTGCCATAATCGACATCAACATCTTCGGCGCCCGGTTAACAGTAGGTTAACTGCCTTGCTCAAAACAGAATGACAGATTTTTACCTTGTCACCTCTGGGATTTGATTCAGCAACTTTTCAGTTACTGGCCCAACGTGCTAATCACTAGGCTACCAGGAATAATGAAACATTGATTATTATTCTATGTTTGGTGAATCTATAAATTATGTATGACCACTGGAGTCTTGGCCACTTAAAATATATATATTTTTGAATATTTTGATATTTATTTAATCACTTAATCAATCTTGCCAAATAATATTTTGTAGGAGGGGTTAATATGAATTTAAAATAATGTGACATGATTTATATGAATCGGCTCATGAACATACAGACTTTGAAATGAACAAGGGAGAGGTTAAACAGTCTGGCATAAGCTTTCCCCCAAACTTTACAATAACCCTGTTGCTGTGGTCTTAGGTAGTCTCCCTATAGGCTATTCCCTCCATCGCGATACTGCTGCCCAGTTGAATCAAATCAAAATCAAATCAAATGTATTTATATAGCCCTTCGTACATCAGCTGATATCTCAAAGTGCTGTACAGAAACCCAGCCTAAAACCCCAAACAGCAAGCAATGTAGGTGTAGAAGCACGAGAGCTTGTGATCTCCATGCAGCTCCACAGCACCATGCGCCTTCGGTAAAACACCCCTCAGCCTCAGAAGATACCCTTCTGGAGTCATGCAGCCATAGTCATTATACCCTTAATGTAGGCCTCTTTGCCTAGTAGCCAAGTAAAGTGCAGAGCATGCGTGTAGCTCGTCATTCCAACATTTCTGAACATCTAATTCATCCTTCGTTCAGTTCAGTTCAGTCACTTTGTCGTCCATTAAGTCTTTTGTCTTGAGTTGCAATAGGAACTAAATCAAAGAGAATTGAACAGTCTCATCCATACGTTTATTGAAATCCATGCGTGTATTCAAAAGTATCTAAATTCTCCAAAGTTCTTTAGCCTATCACTTTAATAATTAAATGTTTAATTTAGGCCTATCCACATAAAAAAAATAGGCCTTCAACATAGGCATTGCAATTTAGGCTATAATTTTGGGTACTGGTGTCTTGTGGAATAATTGTGTAACTTTATTTGTGTTTTATAACTGTTTTTTTTATTATGAAGCTCCCTTTAAAAAGAGACCCTAGGTCACAGGCCGCTAAATATATCAGAGAACAGTTTATGACTAGGGTGGCTGGAGTCTTTGACCATTTTTAGGGCCTTCCTCTAACACTGCCTAGTATAGAGGTACTGAGGATGGCAGGAAGCTTGGCCCCTCTGTAGTTCCTTGCGGTCGGAGGCCGAGCAGTTGCCATACCAGGCAGTGATGCAACCACTGAGGACCCATGCCAAAACTTTTCAGTCTTCTGATGGGGAATAGGTTTTGTCGTGCCCTCTTCACAACCGTCTTGGTGTGCTTGGACTATGTTAGTTTGTTGGTGATGTGGACACCAAGGAACTTGAAGCTCTCAACCTGCTCCACTACAGCAGCGTCGATGAGAATGGGGGTGTGCTCGGTCCTCCTTTTCCTGTAGTACACAATCATCTCCTTTGTCCTGATCATGTTGAGGGAGAGGTTGTTGCCCTTGCACCACATAAGGCCTACAGTCTGTGCTCCCAAATACTGGAGAAAGTGTGATTCATTAGGTTACATGATCACCACAATAGCCCCACGTGACTGTAAAAACAAATTATGCAATTATATGGCTATTAAATAACACACAACAGCATGGCAGATTTAGCTGGCGAAATAGGCCTAGCCTAAACAATATTAAATTTTTATTTTGCAGCTCAGGCGGTTATTCTAGACAAGGCTCTTCTGTGTCTTTATCATTCTCACACAAGTCATTTGCTAAAGGTCCAAGCCTATACTACGTCATCTACTGGAATAACATCATTATTGAATGCAGTTCTAAAACAAGCTCTAGACTTTTATTTTTTTAAATAAAACCGGAAGCTGCAAAGCAACTCTGAAGTCTGGGCTAGAGTTGCTAAATTGTCAAGCTACGTTCAGGTTCATGTCCTTTACTGATGACACATTACTGACAAAAGCTTGTACTCATAAAAAAAAAAAAATCACAGAGTAAAGGGAGACAAAAGTTTACAAAAATTAACGGGTAAATGTTCATTCATAGTCATTCACCCATCTGTTCAGAATGATGTTTATTACAGTTCCTCGGTGCTGTTGACTTCACAATGGAGGAATTGTTAATTCCAGTGATAATTTAAAATATCTATAAATGGTATGCACTGCAAGAGTGTGGTACAGTACAACTAATAGAAAGTTATAGACAAAACATGTAGAAGTGGAGTGTAGACATGTACGCAGTGGTGTAAAGTACTTAAGTAAAAATACTTGAAAGTACTACTTAAGTGTTTTTTTTAGGTATCTGTACTTTACTTTATTTATATTTTTGACAACTTTTACTTCATTACATCCCTAAAGACAATAATGTACTTTTTACTACATACATTATTCTAGAAACCCAAAAGTACTTGTTACATTTAGAACGCTTAAAGGGGTGGGAAATTCCAATCCTCGAGGGCCTGATTGGTGTCACAGTTTTGACCCAGTCCCAGCTAACACACCTGACTCCAATAATCACCTAATCATGACCTTCAGTTTAGAATGCAATTTGATTAACCCGCTGTGTTTGCTAGTGTAACAGTATTATTTAGTCCGTTCCTTCGCCCCTACCTGGGCTCGAACCCCTCTGCACACATAGACAGCTGACACCCGCGAAGCATCGTTACCCATCGCTCCTCAAAAGCCGCGGCCCTTGCAGAGCAAGGGGAACAACTACTTCAAGGTCTCAGAGCGAGTGACGTCACCGATCGAAACGCTATTAGCGCTCACCACCGCTAACTGGCTAGCCATTTCACATCGGTTACACTAGGGATGGAGAAAAAGTGTGACACCAATCAGGCCCTTGAGGACTGGAGTTTCCCACCCTGTGTAATTCACACACTTATCAAGAGAACATCCCTGGTCATCCCTATTGCCTCTGATCTGGCAGATTCACTAAACAGAGAACATCCCTGGTCATCCCTATTGCCTCTGATCTGGCAGATTCACTAAACAGAGAACATCCCTGGTCATCCCTACTGCCTCTGATCTGGCAGATTCACTAAACACAAATGCTTTGTTTGTAAATGATGTCTGAGTGTTGGAGTGTGCCCCTGGCTCCCCATAAATAAAATAAAAACAATAAAATGATGCTGTCTGGTTTACTTAATATAAGGAATTTGAAATGATTTATACTTTTACTTAAAATACTTAAGTATATTATAGCAATTACATTTACTTTTGATACTTAAGTATATTTAAAACCAAATACTTTTAGACTTTTACTCAAGTAGTATTTTACTGGGTGACTTTCACTTTTACTTGAGTGATTTTCTATTAAGGTATCTTTACTTTTACTCAAGTATGACAATTGGGTACTTTTTCCACCACTGCGTGCACGTTGCTTACTTGAAAGCGGTGTTTTCTTCAGCCTCCAGACATCACAAGGTTGGAATGCCAAGGTTGTTATCACTGTTTAAAAACTCAAAAATGTGAAGCCCCTCAAGTGCCTGGTGATAGTGTGGCCTATTGTGATGAATACCAGACAGAATAGTGATCATTTCAACAACTTCATTTCAACACCCATGTCATTACAATGTCCTGCATCGAGGTTAGAGTGTTGGGCCAGTAACCGAATGGTTGCCGGTCTAAATGCCAGAGTTTAAGAGGTGGAAAAAAATGTAAATCTGTTGCTGTGCCCTTGAGCAAGGCATTTAACGTGTCAATGGTGGCCCTGGCCGTGACACCCCTGTGGGTGTCTTAGGGGGAGTTGGGATATGCAAGAAATACATTTACATTAAAACACTTGTAACAGGACAAATATAAGCAGGCCAGTGCGGCAGGAATCCGGAACCTTTTTTCTGCTGCAACTTTGTTTCTTTCGAATTGTATGGGCTGTAGAATTTTGATCCTGGTGGTCATGTGATTTTGATCAGCCTAGTTAGCTAACTGATAAAAGTCAACATTTCATTCTGTAGTAGGTACATTTTGTCGACTTTGCACAATAAGAGTTAGACTATAACTTATAATAATGCTGTTGGTGTTATCTGACGAACATAAGGAGCACCTGGGGTTTCTGCCAGAGGTGGACTCTGCGGGTAAATATGACTGTTAGCATGACAGCTAGCTAATGTTACCAGCTGTCATTAGACTAACTCAATCAACGCTAGATTCATTGTGTTTTAAAGTTATTAAACCAGCGAATACAGTGCAACAGATTCATAGATTGTCCTGTCTGTTATCAAGATGTTATTCTAGCTAACGTTCGCTACTTCCGTCTGCCTATAACGTTACTGTGCCTATCCAGAAACAACCTAGCTACCGATACCCATTGAGTGGATCTGAAATGACTAATGGGTATAACAATATGTCAAATGCCACTAGACTATCAGAGAGCAAGGGAGTGCTCATATATAACCCTAGGCGGGATAGGTGCTATGTCCTTACATGTTCTGTTTTTAAAGGCGAATTGGCTGTGGCAGCCAAAATACTCAATCTAAACGTGAATCGATACTCAATTGCGGTACGGTTATAGAAACATAGTTCCCTTTACTTTCATATCACATTAAAAAAAAAAGTTTGGCGTCCGTCTTACGTTTATACACGGACACCGGTTCGCACCGGTCGTCCACTCGGTCTGTAACATGGTAATATGTCCGTGTGGGAGCCCTAATCCTATAAAAGTTGTGTAGTAATTTAACCTTTTCATTTTTGAAAATAATTTCTCGCTGATATGGAATATACGTTCCTTAGGTTTCCAAAACCGTACCACAAGCGATGCGTATTAATATTTAGAGCAAGCTGGTCCGAGAAGATACTTTAGTCAATAGACGCTATCAATGGGCGCTAACATAATTAACGTCCATGAATAGGGTAACACAGTCCTTGGAAAATACTGAGTAACGTTAGGCTCCTTTAGTCCGTTATTGGGCTAGCCAGGGCAGCCGCCAGTGGGCTTTATGGCCCTACACTTTAACGCCCACAAGCTGCTGTCCAGCCTAGTGGTAGGCTAATGGTTATCTGGACCGGAGTCACAGGATCATTGCCACAAGTTTGAGGGGTAATATTTCTTGTTTTTCCTTATCAGTGGTTGGTGAATTTGGACGAATAGCGGTTGAGTTCCTGCGAAAGGGAACAAACCCTAAGATCTATGAGGGGGCTGCCAGTAAGTATCAGTTTCCAAGCTTGCATGATTCTTCCTACAAAACATTTTCTCTCTTCCTACTAAACATTTTCTCCAGGCGTAGCCTAGTGGTTAGAGCGTTGGACTAGTAACCGGAAGGTTGCAAGTTCAAACCCCCGAGCTGACAAGGTACAAATCTGTCGTTCTGCCCCTGAACAGGCAGTTAACCCACTGTTCCTAGGCCGTCATTGAAAATAAGAATTTGTTCTTAACTGACTTGCCTAGTTAAATAAAGGTATAAATAAATGTAAAGCTTTCATTCCATTTCTTTGTTCAACATGTTTTACATGGTAGACAACTAGTTTCCCCTCCTCACTGTGTCCTTCAGGGAAGCTGAGTGTTGACGCAGAGACCGTACAGCATGGTGTGGAGGGACTCATGTACCTGCTCACCGAGAGCTCCAAACTCATGGTGAGTGGGTACCTAGAGCCTGCCCTATACCCTTCCTACACCTAACACACTGAGGGGTGAGAAGTTAGACAGAGGAGTGTGCTAGTCTCTAACTAGCACACTTACATTGAGGCAGCTCTCGGAAGAGTTCAGAATGAATTGCCATGTTAAGCCTGTTCTCTGCCTTGTGTATGTGTTGCAGATCTCTGAGGTGGACTTTCAGGACTCAGTGCTGGTGCTGGGCTTCACCGAGGAGCTGAACCACCTGCTGCAGCAGCTCTACCTGGAAAACAGGAAGGAGATCCGACACATCCTGGGTGAACTCACCCCCTCACTGCCACACTACCACAACCTGGAATGGAGGCTGGACGTGCAGGTACTCTGTTGTCCGTTTGTTTTCTCTGTCTGCATGTCTCTCTGTTGGCCTGTCTGTGTGTCTGCTTTTTTGTGCGTGCAGGGTTGCTAAGTCTGCGGTTTCCCTGACAAATTTGGATACTTTGACAACGATGTCGCGGGTGAAAATGTATTGGTTGTGGGTTTTTGGCCTATAGTCAGTCAGATTAGGCTGCCGGTCGGGAAAAATACAATGTTTGTTGTTGACAAGCATATTCAGTTCATATCCATGTTATTAATATTTATTTCAGCAGGCTATTGGGAAACACTTAACTCAAATTCGCCTCTCTATTCATGTTACGGGGAGCCTCTGAGAATAACATTGATGTATACACGGACACGGTGACTGAGTTTATCAGGAAGTGTATAGGGGATGTTGTTCCCACTGTGACTATTAAAACCTACCCAAACCAGAAACCGTGGATAAATGGCAGTATTCACGCAAAACTGAAAACGTGAACCACCGCATTTAACCATGGCAAGGTGACTGGGAATATGTTTGAATACAAACAGTGTAGTCTTGAAGCAAGTAGGGACAGCATACTGGAATAGGGAGAGATTGAATATGTCCGTAAACATACCAGCCAGCTGGTTTGCGCATGCTCTGAGGACGCGGCTGGGGATGCCGTCTGGGCTGGTACCTTGCGAGGGTTAACACGCTTAAATGTATATGGCAGGGTCTACAGACAATCACGGACTACAAAAGGAAAACCAGCCACGTCGCAGACACCGACATCTTGCTTCCGGACAAGCTAAACACCTTCTTCGCCCGCTTTGAGGATAACACAGTGCCACCGACGCGGCCCGCTAAGAACTGTGGGCTCTCTTTCTCTGTGGCCGACGTGAGTAAGACAGTTAAACGTGTTAAACCTCGCAAGGCTGCCGGCCCAGACGACATCCCTAGCCGTGTCCTCAGAGCATGCGCAGACCAGCTGGCTGGAGTGTTTACAGACATATTCAATCAACCCTTATCTTAGTCTGCTGAGCCTACATGCTTCAAGATGGCTACCATTGTTCCTGTACCCAAGAAAGCAAAGGTAATTGAACTAAATGACTTTCGCCCCGTAGTACTCACTTCTGTCATCATGAAGTGCTTTGAGACTAGTCAAGGATCATATCACCTCCACCTTACCTGACGCCCTAGACCCACTTCAATTTGCTTATCGCCCCAATAGGGCAATCGTCAGCACATTTCCCTATCCCATCTGGACAATCTGGACAATACCTATGTAAGAATGTTGTTCATTGACTATAGCTCCGCCTTCACCATAGTAGCCTCCAAGCTCATCATTAAGCTTGAGGCCCTGGGTCTGAACCCCTCCCTGTGCAACTGGCCCTGGACTTCCTGACGGGCCGTCCCCAGGTGGTGAAGGTAGGAAACAACACCTCCACTTCGCTGATCCTCAACAATGGGGCCTCACAAGGATGTGTGCTCAGCCCCCTCCTGTACTCCCTGTTCACCTATTACTGCGTGGCCAGACACGCCTCCAACTCAATCATCTTGTTTCCAGACGACACAACAGTAGTAGGCTTGTTTACCAACAATGACAAGACCGCCTTCAGGGAGGAGGTGAAGGATCTGGGAGTGTGGTGCCAGGAAAATAGCATCTCAATCAATGTCAACAAAACAAAGGAGATGATTGTGGACTTTAGGAAACAGCAGAGGGATCACCCCCCCCCCCCCCCCCCCCCCCCCCCCCCCCATCCACATTGATGGGACTGCAGTGGAGAAGGTGGAAAGTTTTAAGTTCCTCGGCGTACACATCACTGACAATCTGTAATGGTCCATCCACACAGACAGTGTGGTGAAATTCGCCTTAGCCCCTAAGACCCTCAAACTTTAAAGATGCACAATTGAGAGCATCCTGTCGGGCTGTATCACCGCCTGGTACGGCAACTGCACCGCCCGCAACCGTACGGTTCTCCAGAGGGTGGTATGGTCATCCCAACGCATCACCGGGGGGGGGGGGGGGCACTACCGGTCCTGCTGGACACCTACAGCACCCGATGTCACAGGAAGGCCAACCCTCGAGCCACGGCCTGTTCACCCCGCTACCATCTAAAAGGCGAGGTCAGTACAGGTGCATCAAAGCTGGGATTGAGACTGAAAAACAGATTCTCTATCTCAAGGCCATCGGACTGCTAAATAGCCATCATTAACCGGCTACCACCCGGTTACTCAACCCTGCACCTTAGAGGCTGCTGCCCTATATATACATAGACATATACAGTACCAGTCAAGTTTTAACACTTACTCATTCAAGGGTTTTTCTTTATTTATACTATTTTTCTACATTGTAGAATAATAGTGAAGACATCAAAACTATGAAATAACACATGAAATAACACACATGGAATCATGTAGTAACCACAAAATATATTTTAGATTCTTCAAAGTAGCCACCTTTTTGCCTTGATGACAGCTTTGCACACTCTTTGCTTGTTCCTAATATTTATATATTTCTTAATTCCATTCTTTTACTTTTAGATTTGTGTATATTGTTGTGAATTGTTAGATACTACTGCATTGTTGGAACTAGGAACACAAGCATTTCACTACACCCGCAATAACATCTGCTAAATATGTGTATGCAATCAAATTTTGATTTGATAAATGATTCTGTCAATTTGAACTAAGCAAGCTGCTAAATTGTTCACCCTACGTCTTGCCTAGGCTATTGTAGGACTACATCTAATTTCAGATCGCCTATCAGGGGCTATAGTCAGCCTGCATCTCGTTTAGCAAACCATGGCAAAGGTGAATTACTATCATAAACCTAGATTTTAGTGTGTAGCCTATCCCTATTGAAACGACAAGTCATTCTCGTAGAAAGGCCATTTTTATACATTTCTTAAATTAATTATATTTTTTCTCTTAACATCCGGCACAATTGCCAGAAAATAGTTTTAACATTTTTTTTTTTTGGGGGGAAGTTCGTTCAAGTGTTGCTTGTGCTGAGGTTCCTCTGTCAAACTCACTCCCATCTCCTGTTGGATTTATCTGTAGTTATGCACATGTGCAAAAGGGATTTATTTACAATTATAAACTGGGCTCGAGCCCGGAATGCTGATTGGCTGAAAGCTGTGTTCAATAAGACTATATACCATGTGTATGACATGGTGTTTATTTTTTTACTGTTCTAATTACGTTGGTAACCAGTTTATAATATCAATAAGGCACCTCGGGGGTTAGTGGTATATGGCCAATATACCACGGCTAAGGGCTGTATCCAGGCACTCCACGTCTTTATTAGGTCACCTCCTAGTGGTATATGGCCAATATACCACGGCTAAGGGATGTATTCTTGTGACATATTCAAATGTCTTTATTAGGTCACCTCCTAGTGGTATATGGCCAATATACCATGGCTAAGGGATGTATTCTTGTGACATATTCAAATGTCTTTATTAGGTCACCTCCTAGTGGTATATGGCCAATATACCACGGCTAAGGGATGTATTCTGGTGACATATTCAAATGTCTTTATTAGGTCACCTCCTAGCTCGCAATAAGTTTTTAATGAAAACCAAGTGTTGCTTCTAACGTCATTACAAGTTACGCCGATATTCCTGCCTGATAACGTCATGGAAAAATAGTTTTTATTGAATAAATGCTGCAATTTTTTAGGGGGGAGAGGGGCTAGTTAGACCTGTGTGTGAGTGGAGTCTTTCTGTGTTTGTCTCTCTTTGATGGTACATCAATTCAGTTTGTAAAAATAAAAAGTCCCCCTCCCATCTCTCTCCTCTAGCTGGCTAGTCGTGCCCTCCGGCAGCAGGTTAAGCCTACAGTGACTATGAAGCTGCACCTGGAGGAGAGTGGAGGTGATAAGAGCGCTAAGGTACTACAGACTGACCCTGCCACCCTGATGCACCTCATCCAGGAGCTGGAGAAAGCCTTAGCTGAGCTCAAGACCACCCATTGCCGCAGGATCCTACGCAACATCAAATAGTGACCTCCGACTGACACAACTATTGTCCGTTATTGAACTGGGACATCACTGATCTGGACGCGTGCAACATCAAGTCCTTTGGACACAGATTCCTGTGCAACATCAAACAGGGTTCTATTCCTTGACCCCGGAACCCTATGTAAGAGCAAATAGGGTCCCCCCTGACATGAAATTATTTCTCAACTTTGAATTGAGCTCTGCCAGCAGAGGGCGCTACAGCTTACCCTGCATCAGGAATAGCAGGGATAGGAGATGGGCCACTATCACATAGGATAAAACTTTGTTGCCTGAAGTGCTTATGTCTCCTTTTTTACTTTCTGTTTGGATCAAGACCCATAGCCACAGAGTGTCTTGGAGTAGGAGGGCTTATCTAGGATCAGTTTAGCCTTTTAGATCATAATGAATCAGATTTATATGGACAGATCCTAGATCAGCTCTCACCTACTCTGAGACGCTTTGTGGACACAGGCCCTGGGAGAGCTGATCAGGAAAAGTGAAATAAAAATGGCAGAGGCCACCTGGGGTATGCTATCACTTGTGCAGTTTTATTCTGATCAGGGAGGGAGATGAGGCCACACTAAGGTGTGAATTCAAAGAATTCAATCCTTTTTGTTTCAATATGAACCCTTTTCTTTTACAGGTTAATATGTTTAGGCCCGGTCCCAGATCTGGTCTCCCTCACAGCCCGGTCCCAGATCTGTGGTCTCCATTGCCATCCAAGGCATTGCAATTCTAATTCACTTAGCTAATGGCAATCACAATAACCAGATCAGAATTAGGTGGGAGGTTATTTTGGGCATTTCTAATGTGGTATGTTGAGGTTACTGATGGATATTTTCTAACCTTGTGGAAACACAGCACTTGGCAAAAGCCCTCAGTTGTAATCATGCAGTGCTTTTGCATTCAATTTCTTTGATCATTGAATTTGTTCACCTTCACATGTAAAAGTGTTAATTGTATTTTATATCACGTTTTTTGTGCTAACATTTTTTTGGGGGGGATAGCCTTGATTCTTTTCACCGACCAATTGGCCCTTTGCTAAGCCCTGCCCCAGAATGTTGGGCAACCAATCGCATCACTCAAATGGATAGCAACTGTCGTCATGTCCGACTCGGACAAGCTCCCGTTTAAATCACATGAAATCCAGTGAGGACTATGGCAAAAAGTTTTCTTTAAAAACAACATTTTGCCTACATGGCTAAATAACTGAACAGTGCAGCAGGAGTACTTGATACTGTGATTCCTGAAATACAGAGCCTGTTTGAGTATTTTTCAAATCTGAAATGATACTAATAACATTGTTTGCTAGTTCAGCTGGGTAGCTAACTCTTTCTCATTGGTCACCAAAATGTAGCTGACGCTAGCTAGCCACTTAATATAACTTGTTTTCTCAATGTATGTTAGCTAGCTAAGTTAGCAATGTTATGAATACAACTCCTATCTGGTATCGACTTCAGGATATGATTTGAAAGCGCTAGTTGGCTCCAAAGGGGGTTATAGTTTTGACTGCATGCTGACAGTGAATTCAGAGCCTTTCAGTGGCTAGCTGCACCACTAGCATAATTTGATCAGGTTCTCGGGAAACAATTGTAATGACAGTCCCACTACAACATACCCAAGAGTTTCCTGATGAGCAAATGTTTATTTTCATTATGTATTAGAAAACACAGTTTGAGATCATTGTGAGGGGATGTCGTCAGTGGTTGAATGGGGAATTGGACAGCACTGGAAAATGTTTTCCGATGTTGCAACAGTAACCAAGGAGGGGGCGGGCATAGAGAAGGGTCAATTATGGAGGACGGTGAGAGAACACTGCACTGTATAATGTAGAGGATTCAGAATGTGTTCTTTCTGTTATACATCAAGTGTTAATTTTTTGTTTTACTTCTGCATGTCTGACTAATGTATTCTTCTAGGATTTCTGATGATTTTTTGAGTGGCTGAATGTTACTTTGAATTTTATAAAGCAAAGAAGTTAAAATGTTTACCTGCGACTGTTTCTTGAGCAATAGAGAACACTATTTAGATATTGCTGTCTATTCATTTTTCAAAGACTGATGAAGTCAGGTTTTCGTGAGTAAATTTTTTTGTGAACACATGCCTGTTCATTGGTTTATAATAGTATTACTTCTCAAATAGGGAATGATTACACATAAATACCTCCATCAGCAAACTACTAAACAAAACAGCTACTTAGGCCAATCAACTCAACTTTGCTTCTGTTTTTATTTTGATGTATGTTATCGGTAAACCACCACTATCAGCAAAACGACAGCAGAGACTTGACTGAGACCTAATTCAACTCCTATGGCAGTCTTAAGACACAGTAGGCTGGAGAATATAGTAGCTGGAAATGAACCTTTGCGGGGGTTGCCCGGCCCTATTCCTAATTACAGTACCTATCCCTCCTATGAAGTTCATACTGAATGGAATTCTAGCTGGGGGAAGGAACTAGGGGAGAAATAGAACCGGGCCAATATGGTGGCTGGAAAGTTACTGTCTTGGCTCCAGACCATACCAGATAGAATTTGCCTCTAGGCACTGATCTCGGATCAGCTTACCCTCCCTTGCAATGTAGGGGAAAATTTGAATTTGGCCTATATTACTATAGCCCATAGAAATGCATCGAATAAGACATTCAGAAATGTGGTATAAGATATAAGAAAGCATTTCTATTTAACTAGACAAATTCATATTTACAATGACGGCCTAAGAACAGTGGGTTAACTACCTTGTTCAGGGGCAGAACGGCAGATTTTTGCCTTGTCAGCTCTGGGATTCGATCTAGCAACCTTTTGGTTACTGCCCCACCACTACAGACACCTGCCCTGAAATTATACAGTACCATTCAACAGTTTGGACACACCTACTCATTCAAGGGTTTTTCTTTATTTTTACTATTTTCTACATTGTAGAATAATAGGGAAGACAACAAAACTATGAAATAACACATATGGAATCATATAGTAACCAAAACAGTGTTAAACAAATCAAAATATTGTATTCCTCAAAGTATCCACCCTTTGCCTTGATGACAGCTTTGCACACTCTTGGCATTCTCTCAACCAGCTTCACCTGGAATGCTTTTCCAACAGTCTTGAAGGAGTTCCCACATATGCTGAGCACTTGTCTGCTTTTCCTTCACACTGCAGTCCCAATTCATCCCAACTCATCCCGAACCATCTCAATTTGAGTTGAGGTTGGGTGATTGTCATCTGATGCAGCACTCCACCTCCTCCTTGGTCAATTGGCCCTTGCACAGCCTGGAGGTGTTAGGGTTGTTGTCCTGTTGGAAGTTGAACATTCTCCCCAGTCTGAGGTCCTGAGCGCTCTGGAGCAGGTTTTCATCAAAGATCTCTCTGTACTTTGCTCCGTTCATCTTTCCCGACTGGTCTCCCAGTCCGTGCCACTAAAAAACATCCCCACAGCATGATGCAGCCACCACCACGCTTCGCCGTATGGATGGTACCAGGTTTCCTCTAGACGTGACACTTGGCATTCAGGCTAAAAAGTTTAATCTTGGTTTCATCAGACCAGAGAATCTTGTTGCTCATGGTCTCAATTTTGTCAAACTCCATGAGGGCTGTCATGTGTCTTTTACTAAGGAGTTACTTCCACCTGGCCACTACCATGAAGGCCATCGGGTCAGGCCATCGGGTCAGAGTGATCATTGGGTTCTTGGTCACCCCCCGTTTTCCCCGAGCGGCCAGCCCTAGGAAGAGTCTTGGTGGTTCCAAACTTATTTCATTTAAGAATGATGGTGTTCTTGGGGACATTCAAAGCTGCAGAAATGTTTTGTTACCCTTCCCCCAGATCTGTGCCTCGACACAATCCTGTCTCGGAGCTCTAGGGACAATTCCTTCGACCTCATAGCTTGGTTTTTGACATGCACTGTCAACTGTGGGACCTTATATAGACAGGTGTGTGCCTTTCCAAATCATGTCCAATGAATTGAATTTATGACAGGTGGACTCTAGTCAAGTTGTAGAAACATCAAGGATGATCAATGGAAACAGGAAGCACCTGAGCTCAATTTCGACTCTCATAGCAAAGGGTCTGAATACTTACGCAAAAAAGGTATTTCTGTTTTTTTTTAAATTTTCAATAAATTTGATAACATTTAAAATAAATACTGTTTTCGCTTTGTCATTATGGGATATTGTGTTTAGATTTAGGAAAACGTTTATTTAATCCATTTTAGAATAAGGCTGAAACATAAAAATGTGGAAAAATTCCAAGGGGTCTGAATACTTTCTGAATGCCGTGTTCCAAACAACTGGGAAGAATATTAGGTCAAATCATGACGTCAGTGATCTTCAGGTCGGAAAGTCACAGCTCTAGAAAGAGTCTCTATTTCAGATGACTGTTCAAACCAATTTTGTTTTTCTCCCAGTCTGAGCGATTTTTTTCCCCGTGTTTCCAGTTGTTTTGAACGCTCGGAAGTCGGCGAGTTCCGAGCTCCCAGTTGTTCAATAACACAGGTGCTTCCTGTGTAATCACGTCAACTTACTGCACTTCCTGGAACCATCTTCACAGTTCAGACCCTATTTGAGGCTGAATACTAAAAGTTATTGTATCATTAAAACACAACTGATGTGTCTGAGAACATATTTAGATCAGTTGAATGTAGTCATTCAGAAAGCCTTTATAAATAACATATTACATACCAGTACAATGCAACAATAATACAATGACATGCTTGTAATCAACTTATGATCATTATTCATCTTGAAGATGATGAAAGATCATAACAGGTTGTGCAGGCATGTACAGACATAACACAAACAACTTAAACATACCAACAAGACAAAAATTCCTATTGTCAAATATCAGATGTAAATTTTTTTTTAACCTTTATTGAACTAGGCAAGTCAGTTAATTTTTAATAAAAAAAAAAAAAATGTATTTCACCTTTATTTAACCAGGTAGGCTAGTTGAGAACACCTTTATTTAACCAGGTAGGCTAGTTGAGAACAAGTTCTCATTTACAACTGCGACCTGGTCAAGATAAAGCATAGCAGTGTGAACAGACAACACAGAGTTACACATGGAGTAAACAATTAACAAGTCAATAACACAGTAGGAAAAAAAAGAACAAATTCTTATTTACAATGACGGCCTACACCGGCCAAACCCGGACAACGCTGGGCCAATTGTGCGCTGCCCTATGGGACTCCCAATCACAGCCGGTTGTGATACAGCCTGGATTCAAACCAGGGTGTCTGTAGTGACACCTCTAGCACTGAGATGCAGTGCCTTAGACTGCTGCGCCACTCGGGAGCCCCCGAGTAAGTAAGCCCTGACTGTATCCCATAGATCTACCTCTTAACCCCCAGACTATTGAGGGGGCTGCTATAGAGTTCAGGGGTCAGGATAGATCCAGTGACAGGTGTGTTTCTCAGGGTACGGGTTGGGTGGAGGTGTGTGTATGGAGGGTCAAGGGGTTCTGTGTCAGATATCTGCTGAACTTCTGGCAAAGTCAACTGTTCTCAGAGACAGATGCACATCGCCAGAGAGCTTACCTCAGAGACAGTCAGAGCCGTGTGTGTGTGTATGAATCAGAATTGCAGGCACAGCTAAAAAAAACGAGAATGAGTACTGTGGGAGTGAATTCATCCTAATCCTTTAAAGATACTGTCCAGTATTTCCAGATGTTTTGTATAAAATATGATCTATACCAATGCTTGTACTTTATGGAAGGAACAGTATGTGACATACAAGCAGCTTTTCTGTGTTGCAATGGTGTGGGCGTATACCGGTCATAAAAAATATTCACACGAGTTGACCAGTGTTGATTGTTGTCCAGTTCAGTCAATGAGGCAGGATGAAATCAATCTCTATGAGAAAATAGCACACATTTGTCTAAACTGTCTTGAGATACAAGTTTGAGATTTTTAAAATGGATTTTTATTAAATGATTTATTTATGCTTTGGGAAACAAATACGAATATAAGACGAGTCAACAACATTATTTGGGTATGAGTTAACAGAATATGAACTTTAATGAGAGACTGACTCTTACATAATAATTCTAATTCTTTATTTACCTTCAGTTCAAATGATGTCTCCACTATGGATGTAGTCGATGTTATGTGGTTGAATATGATCCCTGTTCACTGACTGCCCTGCCATCCGATCGGGGCTTTTCCTGGCATGCCAGACAGCTTGGGGTTTGGGCTTTGGTTGGGCATGCAATGTTACATCAGGATGACTGGTGGCTTGTGGCTGTATTATAATTTTTTTATTTGACCTTTATTTAACTAGGCAAGTCAGTTAATGACACATTCTTATTTTCAATGACGGCCTAGGTACAGTGGGTTAACTGCCTTGTTCAGGGGCAGAACGACCCTGTCAGCTTGGGGATTCAATCTTGCAACCTTTCAGTTACTAGTCCAATGCTCTAACCACTCAGCTACCTGCCGCCCTAAGTACAGTATCTGTGAGTGCTGTGGCTACAAAAAATATACATTTGATTTATTTTGTGGGACACATCAACATTCTGCACCCTATAGTCAACCATACATAGCCTACCTCTCGACCAAAAAGATTCCAATCCAGAGAAAATCATTGACTTTTTGGTCTCAGAAGATTCTACTATACTCTTGAAGATTCTACTGTACTCTTGAAGATTCTACTGCACTCTTGAGAACATTTTACTGTACTCTTGAGAAGATTCTACTATACTCTTGAAGATTCTACTATACTCTTGAGAAGATTCTACTGTACTGTTGAGGATTCTACTGTACTCTTGAGAAGATTCTACTGTACTGTTGAGGATTCTACTGTACTGTTGAGAAGATTCTACTGTACTGTTGAGGATTCTACTGTACTTTTGAGAAGATTCTACTGTACTGTTGAGGATTCTACTGTACTTTTGAGAAGATTCTACTGTATTCTTGTAGGTGCACTACTTCTATGACATGATGGGGTTGGTGGTTTGAGGCCGGAAACGGACCAGTGAACCCAGACCAGACCCCCCCCCCCCCCCTCCTCCCCTCCCCCCCATCCAGGCCAAGGCCAGCCAGACTGAGGAGTCCATGGCTGCTTGGTAGGTACATTGTTGAGGACAGAGTAATTGCCCATCAAAGGGATTGGTTAACAGGGTGGCACACGCCATCTCTTAACATTTGACATTACAAAGGACAGCTGCACCCTCTGTGGAGTACAAGGGCTTCTGGTTACTTTAATCGTGGCCCGTGTTACAGTTTCACACAGTGGTTAAAAGCCCGAAGGGCCACCGACTGGGAAATATATAGGAATCTATTCTAAAAAGTAAACAAACAAAACTGTTATCCATTTATCATCGTTATGAACATGGAGCTTAATTTAGCCCACCAAACAGAGATTTAACCTGCTGCGTTCCAATACCCTAATGCTGAACTTTTTTATCAATTGAGCCAGAGGAATCTTTGCCCTGTGTACCACATTAGTGGGTGTGTTTTATCAAAATAAAAAATAAACACATTTGATAAAATTCACCTAAAAAAATAATTTAAAAAACATTGGCTAAAATTCAACTAGATAACTTTTGGGGGGATAAACATGAACCTAGATAAATAAAAAAACGTGTTGATAAAATTCACCATGAGTGCAATGTGTTGACATTGTAATGAAACGACTGCAAGCACAATGTATTTGTCATTTTATCAAATACAGGCCCCTCACCACACTATAGACGGGACCACTAAAGAATACGTGGGATTGAAAATTCACAAAGAGAAAAAGTAGTGTATCTGACTGGCGTGGGAGGGTTTATCAGTCATGCTACTATATATGGGCAAATTAATGAGAAACCTACTTCGAAGAGATCACTGCATAGTGTATGTATACTCGGGCAAAATCACAGAGAAACATTTATTTCAGTCAAAGTATCTAGGGCGGGGCACCAAGCGCTCAAATTTCAAATGGTTATTCAACAGATGGGTAGGCTAATGTTTTCACACCCACACTGGGGGTGTTGTGTGACAATCCGTTAGGCTACATTCAAAACGATTTCACGGCTGTTCTTTTTCCACCAAAAAAGTCATTATCTTCTACAGAACATTCAAAACACAAACATCCAGTCGACATTTTTAGATTAACTTTACTTAAATTGTTATATTTCAGTAAATAACTAGTTTAAAGAAGAACACAGGGCCGTCTCCAAACGGAAAGAAGCAGCTGTGATTTATTACAAAAAAACATCTCGCAACAACTCTATTCCGCAACTTTGTGGCGTTGAGTTTGAACTATTTCAACATTTACGTCATTGTTACACCCGCCATCAATAGTTTGTAAATTGAGAGATATTTGTTTAGTAATCCTGAAACGGTGCAACCCCTCGAGCGCCGGAGGTCATGCATAATTCATGAGCGACTGCTGACACAGGCGTCGTAGGAAAGTTGAGTTTACAAACTTTGGGACAGGAGCAACAAGATCTACCGAACTGGCCGGAGCAAAGGGAAAGTAGCTACATTTAAAATTACTTTTCTCATGTAGGGACACATTTAGTTGTTCTCTATCTTACTCTAATATAATAGTTTTATTGCGAGTTTGACGGCAGAAAGGTGAACTATTTTTGTCCACACAGAGGGTTTATAAAAGTTTGCCTGAGAGTAGCCTAGGCCTACTTCAGAAGGCTCAACGTTTGATATTTGTATAAAGCCTCAACTTTAAATCGTTTTTATATTTTCTGTATTGCTCTAACTTTTACACTAAGACAAAATGAGCAACCCACTTCAGCCAATGCCAGGACAACAAGTTATCCATGTCGCGCAGGACTCGGATACGGATCTCGAGGCGCTTTTTAATTCGGTTATGAACCCGAAACCCAGTTCATGGAGGAAAAAAATGTTACCCGACTCTTTTTTCAAGGAGCCAGATTCTGGATCTCACTCCCGACAGTCGAGCACTGATTCGGGCAGTCACCCGCCCAGGCTCACCGTACAACACGTACGGTCACATTCCTCGCCCGCAACTTTACAGATTGGATTGGGAGCCAACCCAACTCCAAGCCCGGTACATCACTCGCACATCCGCCACCAGTCTTTCGATGTTGCCGAAGAGTTGCCGCTGCCCCCTGGATGGGAGATGGCCTACACGTCCAACGGACAGAAGTACTTTCTCAAGTAAGTTGTTGTTGTTGTTTATTCCACAGAAAACACACACGATAAAGTCCCCAGTCCTTTCAATAAAACACAACTCCATAATCCTTAAAGCACCACAGATCTGAAGTTCAGTCGGTGTAAAACTCACTTCAGATGACATTGGTTCATCTGAAATGATAGATGCAAAAGCTTCAGATCACTGTGCTGAACGATTGGCCTCTTTGAACACCTATGTGGCAAATTTGACAGAATACACTATTTTTGTCTTTGTTTGGCTCTGTCAGCTTAAACCTTATAATTGCCATCCCCTTATTCACACAGGTCTAACCTAATATATAACGGCCTGTAGCTAGCATCAAGTCATTTATGTGAGTTGTACCTGTCTGTGCTTGCAGTGGCCCCCTAGTGCTCTGTGTCAAACTTTTCACGCAGGCCCCAATGCTTTTGTTTTAGATTCATCTTATTTCCAAAATTATTCTATGTTTTGTGCTAGGCCATATAATAACATGAAAACCTCTTAATACACTCAATGGAAAGTTTTGCCATTTCAGTAAGGGACGTATCTCCATGGGCAACGTGATAACAGACCACCTCTAGTCTAGTGTGTTTTGCAACAGCAGTGAAGATGTCTTTGGTTTCGTTCTCTGAGCCCCAGCCGGTTAAACCACAATGGCTGTTATCTTCTGTGTCTTATCCTCACCCATGCACAGGGACAAGACACAATAACAGCAGATAGATGTCTTTCACACTGAGGTGTCACGCTGACCTTTAATCTCTCACCTCCGCACATGCCCACGGTGTACTGAAGTGTGTGTGTGTGTGACTGAAAATATCAGTGTTTAAATCAATGAAGAGGCTCTGTTCTGTCACCTGTTTTAAACACACACACCTACCTGTGATCACCTTGATAAGAAAGTGATTACCTTATCAGTGCTGCTGGCTCGTATCTCCCGATCTCTCCTGATGGAGACACCCGTCAGTCTCAATGCTAATGAGTGTTGCGACTCTTCACTCTGTGAAGAACTAGACGAACAGGCAGACCCATTCTTCCCTGGCCCAGGGGTCACCATGGCTACCTGACCCAAGGCAGAAGTGTGTGTGTGTGTGGTAGGGGTCACCATGGCTACCTGACCCAAGGCAGAAGTGTGTGTGGTAGGGGTCACCATGGCTACCTGACCCAAGGCAGAAGTGTGTGTGGTAGGGGTCACCATGGCTACCTGACCCAAGGCAGAAGTGTGTGTGTGTGTGGTAGGGGTCACCATGGCTACCTGACCCAAGGCAGAAGTGTGTGTGGTAGGGGTCACCATGGCTACCTGACCCAAGGCAGAAGTGTGTGTGTGTGTGTGTGTGTGTGTGGTAGGGGTCACCATGGCTACCTGACCCAAGGCAGAAGTGTGTGTGTGTGGTAGGGGTCACCATGGCTACCTGACCCAAGGCAGAAGTGCGTGTGTGTGGTAGGGGTCACCATGGCTACCTGACCCAAGGCAGAAGTGTGTGTGTGTGTGGTAGGGGTCACCATGGCTACCTGACCCAAGGCAGAAGTGTGTGTGTGTGTGTGTGTGTGGTAGGGGTCACCATGGCTACCTGACCCAAGGCAGAAGTGTGTGTGTGGTAGGGGTCACCATGGCTACCTGACCCAAGGCAGAAGTGTGTGTGTGGTAGGGGTCACCATGGCTACCTGACCCAAGGCAGAAGTGTGTGTGTGTGTGTGGTAGGGGTCACCATGGCTACCTGACCCAAGGCAGAAGTGTGTGTGTGTGTGTGTGGTAGGGGTCACCATGGCTGACCCAAGGCAGAAGTGTGTGTGTGTGTGTGTGTGTGTGTGTGGTAGGGGTCACCATGGCTGACCCAAGGCAGAAGTGTGTGTGTGTGTGTGTGTGTGTGTGTGGTAGGGGTCACCATGGCTACCTGACCCAAGGCAGAAGTGTGTGTGGTAGGGGTCACCGTGGCTACCTGACCCAAGGCAGAAGTGTGTGTGGTAGGGGTCACCATGGCTACCTGACCCAAGGCAGAAGTGTGTGTGGTAGGGGTCACCATGGCTACCTGACCCAAGGCAGAAGTGTGTGTGGTAGGGGTCAGCTCAGCAGGGTGTCCTCCAAAAGGATAGTTATTATAGAGGGTGTGAGAAAACACACCCTGGGTTTTACTCTCCGTTCAGCCTCAGGGGCAGCAGAGGGGGCCCCTGTGCTAAAACATACACATTCACTTCACACACCCTTTTTCACACACTGAGCCTCTGTTCCCAGATTACTCAACAGTACAGTATCAACAGCCCGGTGCCCATTGTCTCCAAAAGGAATCGGTATCCGTTTAAACATTAACTTAAAGGGATCCTTGGGGATTTTGGCAGTGTCCCCTTTATCTACTTCACCACCAGAGTCAGATGAACTAGTACAGGGTAGGCAACCCTGGTCCTGGGGTGCCGCAGACAATCACTGAACTGATCATCTCAGTTGGTCAGGCATGGTGCCTAGTTGGAACAAAAGCTTGCAGTACATGGGGCAGGGTTGCCTAACCTTGAACTAGTGGATACCATTTATGTCTGTGCTAAGTAGCTTTAGCATAATGACGAAGTCTATGGGTATCTACTAGCATGCTAAACACCAACTGACCAGGTTAAAACTGTGAATAACAATGCTGTCAGAGGGGGTGTTCCCCAGGAAACAGGCAGCCACTGGGCTGAAAAGTAAAGCAGAGAGCTCGGGGCTCCTGAGTGGCCACAGTGGTCTAAGGCACTGTATCTCAGTGCTAGAGGCGTCACTACACCCTGGTTCGATTCCAAGCTGTATCACAACTGGCCGTGATTGGGAGTCCCATAGGGTGGCGCGCAGTTGGCCCAGCGTCGTTTGGGTTTGGCCTGTATAGGCCGTCATTGTAAATAGGATTTTGTTCTTAACTGACTTGCCTAGTTAAATTTTAAAAAAGAGAGGTTTGGCCTGTTCTGGCTGGCTGGCTGCATCCTGACTGACCGTCAGGAGAACTACCACACAACAGAGGGAGCACTGATCAGGAGGTCTGGCTGTTCATTAGCTAGATAACTTCCCAGAGGAGAGATGGGTAGGGGAAAAATACAGCGAGGTGAGGGGGTTGGACAAGTGGGAGGAAGGAGGGTGAAAACAACAGGGAGAAAGAGAAGGGTGTGAAAAGAGAGGGGGGGGAGGCAGGGAAAGAGAGGGGGGGAGGCAGGGAAAGAGAGGGGGGGAGGCAGGGAAAGAGAGGGGAGGAGGCAGGGAAAGAGAGGGGGGGAGGCAGGGAAAGAGAGGGGGGGAGGCAGGGAAAGAGAGGGGAGGAGGCAGGGAAAGAGAGGGGAGGAGGCAGGGAAAGAGAGGGGGGGACGCAGGGAAAGAAGGAGCGGCTGAGGCTGTTTTTTTGGCAGCTGTAGAGAAGGGGAGGAGCTGCAGCGAGGTGTAGGAGAGGGAGGGAATGCCTGCAGTCTAACCCCAGGCTCCAGGAGGTGTCTCCTCTCTCTCGGTCTCAACCGGGGGTGTGAACATGCCTGCTCCTGCAGAGGTTTTCACAGTTGGCTCTGTCACCAGCAACAAAGCTGGGAGCCCCAGCCCCACCGCACCCTGCAATTAACCAGGCAGGAAAACAAAGTCTGCCTGGCTGGCCCGGGGCTGCTGGATCTGCAAGTTTCACTCTGAGCTCTTTGTTAAGGAGGCCACTGCCTCTCCATCTTCTCACCTGTCTGCCTTCTGAAGCTCTTTGAGGCATGAGTTTTTTGTTTTGTTTTTTGTGTGTTTTTTTTTTCAGAACTTTTTTTCAGAACCCCCCCCCCCCCCCCCCCCCAAAAAGGATGGGAGACAATGTGTGTAAATGTCAAATGAATAGGACCGAAGGTTTTAGAATCCTGCCATTTGGCTCTGCAGGAAATCCTGCATGATGACAGTAGCCCCCGGTCATAGGTCACACATCCTTACTGTCTTGTGCTTCTCTCACATCCACCCAGTAGTGTGTGTTTCCACAAGTCAATTATTTAATCTATTATCCTCCCCCCATTCCTCACCCACCCGCACACTTGTGAAAACAATGCATGTTGCGACAGCTGACACAATTGAATTTAGTACTTAGTGCAATTGACAAGTGAACAGAGCTAAATGAGAGGCACGGTCCAGTTTAATCCAGGATGTGGTAACTGTAAAACTAACACATTGTGTCACCTGCTCAACCTCTCCCACTTTTCCCATTTTCTCTCAATTGAAACGTGTCCAAACCCATCCCAATGCTCTCCCCTTTACTGCAACAGGAGCCCATTACTGTGGACTGAGACCCTTCATAGGCATCCACTCTACACCCCATCCACAGTGTTCCAGTCCCTAACCGTGCGTTCCCAAGCTGGTCTGAGGAAGAGTTGCCTCGCTGGCTTGATATAGCGGTGCCTCGGGTGGGTTTACAGTAGAGTAACTTACTGTAAAGTGACTGATAATGGTCTGTGTGACAGAATGATCGTGCCAGCGATAGAAGAAGTGATAGTGTAAATGATAGTGATAACAGAGAGCGGGAGATCAGCGTGGGTGGCTGTGTCCTCACTGGACTCTGGACTAGACGAGAGGTGATTTTTATTTTACCCTTATTTAACTAGGCAAGTCGGTTAAGAACAAATTCTTATTTTCAATGACGGCCTAGGAACCGTGGGTTATAACTGCCTTGTTCAGGGGCAGAATGACAGATTTGTACCTTGTCAGCTCGGTTACTAGTCCAACGCTCTAACCACTAGGCTACCCTGCCGCCCCCGATTGATGCTGAGAGACGAGCAGAAGTCATTCAGCGTTTAGCTGAACCAATCTCTGTCTCTCTCTCTGTTGGGGGTTGAGTTAGCACAGGGGTTTGGGGGTGAGACTGAAGAGCGGAAGTCATTCAGCGTTTAGCTGAACCAATCTCTGTCTCTCTCTCTGTTGGGGGTTGAGTTAGCACAGGAGTTGGGGGGTGGGACTGAGATTTGAACAGTCTGTCCTGGTACATTGAGGCAGAGGTGAAAGTCAAGACGGGGGAGGATGAAGTCTCACCTTCGGCCGGGGTTCAATCTGTTTTCCCTCCTCTTCACCGTGTTAAAGGCACTGGTACTACGCCAATGCTGCAGATGTCGGCTCAATCGGACATTCCACGGCTCGTATTGAATCCTGACTTTTATCTTGAGTTCTACTGCTTGGAGCCCTTTATGTACAAACATGGACCCCAGCATGGCTGCTGTCTAGTTTACGGCCATGGCTCTGAGCATCACTTAGTGCTTTCATCTGGTCTGCATACTCAAGGCTGTGTGTGTGTGTCTGCCTCAATCACAAGGCTGTCTCACTGCATACCAGAGTGTCTGCTCTTACTAGGGAATTCCTCAATCACAAGGCTGTCTCACTGCATACCAGAGTGTCTGCTCTTACTAGGGAATTCCTCAATCACAAGGCTGTCTCACTGCATACCAGAGTGTCTGCTCTTACTAGGGAATTCCTCAATCACAAGGCTGTCTCACTGCATACCAGAGTGTCTGCTCTTACTAGGGAATTCCTCAATCACAAGGCTGTCTCACTGCATACCAGAGTGTCTGCCCTTACTAGGGAATTCCTCAATCACAAGGCTGTCTCACTGCATACCATAGTGTCTGCTCTTACTAGGGAATTCCTCAATCACAAGGCTGTCTCACTGCATACCAGAGTGTCTGCTCTTACTAGGGAATTCCTCAATCACAAGGCTGTCTCACTGCATACCAGAGTGTCTGCTCTTACTAGGGAATTCCTCAATCACAAGGCTGTCTCACTGCATACCAGAGTGTCTGCTCTTACTAGGGAATTCCTCAATCACAAGGCTGTCTCACTGCATACCAGAGTGTCTGCTCTTACTAGGGAATTCCTCAATCACAAGGCTGTCTCACTGCATACCAGAGTGTCTGCTCTTACTAGGGAATTCCTCAATCACAAGGCTGTCTCACTGCATACCAGAGTGTTCTGCTCTTACTAGGGAATTCCTCAATCACAAGGCTGTCTCACTGCATACCAGAGTGTCTGCTCTTACTAGGGAATTCCTCAATCACAAGGCTGTCTCACTGCATACCAGAGTGTCTGCTCTTACTAGGGAATTCCTCAATCACAAGGCTGTCTCACTGCATACCAGAGTGTCTGCTCTTACTAGGGAATTCCTCAATCACAAGGCTGTCTCACTGCATACCAGAGTGTCTGCTCTTACTAGGGAATTCCTCAATCACAAGGCTGTCTCACTGCATACCAGAGTGTCTGCTCTTACTAGGGAATTCCTCAATCACAAGGCTGTCTCACTGCATACCAGAGTGTCTGCTCTTACTAGGGAATTCCTCAATCACAAGGCTGTCTCACAGCATACCAGAGTGTCTGCTCTTACTAGGGAATTCCTCAATCACAAGGCTGTCTCACTGCATACCAGAGTGTCTGCTCTTACTAGGGAATTCCTCAATCACAAGGCTGTCTCACTGCATACCAGAGTGTCTGCTCTTACTAGGGAATTCCTCAATCACAAGGCTGTCTCACTGCATACCAGAGTGTCTGCTCTTACTAGGGAATTCCTCAATCACAAGGCTGTCTCACTGCATACCAGAGTGTCTGCTCTTACTAGGGAATTCCTCAATCACAAGGCTGTCTCACTGCATACCAGAGTGTCTGCTCTTACTAGGGAATTCCTCAATCACAAGGCTGTCTCACTGCATACCAGAGTGTCTGCTCTTACTAGGGAATTCCTCAATGTTTTGGATATTTTTTTTTTTTTGTTCTTACAAAATAATTGGGAATAAGGGTAGTCTGTAATTAAGCCTGAGTTTGCCATTTAATGATGGGTGCAGTGTCTTCAAAGAGCTTCAAACAGAAGCACGTTAATCTGCCGTAAATCTGTTGTAAAATGGAATTCGGTGTAGCTGAAATTCATTGGTAGTGTTCCTATGTTAATGCATAACCAATATCAGCCATGTTGTGATTGGTTTGACCAATCGGCAACGAGAGAGTATGTAGCCTGTAGTGTTCTGCCTTCTTAAAGGTGTGTTCTGCGATTTCCTGGTTGCCAAAATTCTAGTCGGTCGCCTAATTTCAGTTTGTGACAAAACAAGCAAGTGTATTGTAGGGAATAATTGTACCATCTAAACCGCTGTGAAATATATTTTCCACAACTGAAACTGGTGTACAAAACCCAAAGTAAAAGATGTCAAAACTAAACATAATGACAGGAAGCATAGAAATAGCATATGTAAGATATCTAGCGATTCTTAGACTTGCTTTCAATGAGTAAAAAAAAAATTGCAACCTGGCCAAGATAAAGCAAAGCAGTTCGACAGATATAACAACACAGAGTTACACATGGAATAAAACAAACATACAGTCAATAATACAGTATAAACAAGTCTATATACAATGTGAGCAAATGAGATGGGAAGGGAGTTAAAGGCAAAAAAGGCCATGGTGGCAAAGTAAATACAATATAGCAAGTATGTGACAGATCTATAACTCATATTTCTATTTTGGTCAGGTCTCCCAAGAAGTCTTATATTGCAGTTTTTAGGTTCCGGCTGAGAAGTTGTTGCCAGAAGTGTGTGTGTTTTTATACACACTATCATGTATGGACGGACCCACTGGGACAGACTCCGAGCCACTGCTTGGAGTAGACCAACCAGCTCATTTAAAGTTCTACTTAACTGTCCAGCTACCAGGTGCAAACCACTAAGATGGACGGTGATGTGATTTTGAAAGGTTTATTCAGTTCTTTTAATAGTTTACTATTAGTGGCTCAGTCTGAGAGAGCGAGACTGGGTGGGGTGTGTGGGGGGCAATTGCAAAGTGTAACTAAAGGCTGAACCTTGCCTGGGGGTGTAATGGTGGCTGGGTGGGGCTCTCCCAGGGCTGTCCTGGGAGGATGTTCAGGTAGGTCTACATGGGCAGGGTGAGGTCTGTTCTGCACCTGTAAGCTGGACTGACAGCTAAGCGGTAGGTGGATGGTGGTGGGGGTTCTACCAGGAAGGCAGGGTCGGGGAGTGGAAGTGGCTGTTGAGGTTAGAGGTCATCGGTATTGGTACTAGGTTAAAGATACCCAGTTTAGCACAATGTAATGATACCATGTGGAAGCTTTAGAAAATAAACAGATTCATGGAACCAGTGCCATTGCTGAGCAGCATCGCTGGTTCCTTAGTTTAGAGTTCTTCCTCATTTATGCAAACAATTCTGGGATATTAGAATCCTCTTGTCCTAAACGTTTATCTTCAACCTGGAATGGTATGAGTTTTTAGGGCCTGAAATTAGGACCAGACCAGCAGTCTGTTGGTAAAAAGGCTGGTTGGCTGATGTTAATTTGTTTTCACGAAGGGCACGGCTAGATCCTAAGAGCATGACCGAGTCGGAGCATACTCACAGATATTCTCCGAACACTGTCATCCATGTTGGCACAACATGTTCCATGACAATAACGTTCTAATTTGGATTCTTTGTTGTCATTGTTTTGGAATGTGTTGTGCTAGCCATTCTATGGCTTGGGACAGGGGCACTCCTTACCAATGGCAGAAGAGTGACATATTTTGGCAGTATTTATCACTATCAGGACCCAAACTGAGGCAGCCAGGTAGAGTTCAGTTGATTGTTGTGTCTTTGGTTTCCTGCACCCTGGTCCATCCCAGCCACCAGTGCCTTTTTGTTTGTCAGTAACCTTTAGTGTACTAACCTGGAGGTCAGTTTCACTGGGTCTCCATATGCTATGAGCCACCTAGCTGTGACATATTACATGTGCCAGGCACAGGCAGCCAATCGGCTGTCTCGTTGGCCACTGCTTGAACTGTTGTTTTGGAAAAATATAAGTCGCCCTCCTCCTTCCTCTTGCTCCTCCTTCCTCTTGCTCCTCCTTCCTCTTGCTCCTCCTCCCTCTTGCTCCTCCTTCCTCTTGCTCCTCCTTCCTCTTGCTCCTCCTCCCTCTTGCTCCTCCTCCCTCTTGCTCCTCCTCCCTTTTGCTCCCGTAGACTCGGCTGGAGGTAGAGGCCCAAAGCCAGGGGCCATGAGGCTCTCTCTACCTCCCTCCCTCTTTCGCTCTCTGCTGCCTCAGTCTGTTCTAGGCAAAAGGGAGGAGGGGGGGGGGGGGGAGAGGGGGAATGGTTAGGGAGTCGTACACACGCAGAGTGAGGGAATAGACATTCCAAAACAATAGCCTGTACTGCTGCAAAGTAACAGGCATGTCGACGTCTGCAACACAGATCGATCTGAAGCGGCTGTCGAACAGCCAGAACAGATGTTGGTTAAGCCTGGTAGCCAAGCAGCCAGTCAGTCAGTCAGCCAGCCAGTTAGCCAATCAATCAGCCAGGCGGTTAGCAGATAGCCGAGCAAACAGGCAGACATGCTGGATCCCTCTGCCTCGTCTTTCTAGTCTGGAGGCCAGCTCTGTATGTAGTCTGGAGGCCAGCTCTGTATGGTCCTGGCTGAGGCCTGGGCTCTGCGGACACGCTCGATCCACTTCCTGTCCCAATATGTAAGTTGGACGAGCATGAAGACCTGCTTGTTTGGCCGGCCGGGCGTTTGGGCCGCTCCCCTCTCCTGCTGATGGGGGTTATTCTTGGACAAGAAGGGCTTTGTGGCTCCAGAGAGCTGCACAGCACTTTGGCCTTGCGTGACTTACAGATATACATTGTATTGAACGCAATTAAAGTTGAAGGAAATGTCATGTGGGCTGAATTTAAAACCAGCGGAGTTTGTGTCCCCGGTTTGTTTCTGTCTCTGGCCCTGAATCTGAGCTGGTTAGGTTACTGAGCTGGAGCTCAGAGAAGAAACAGTCTCAGCTCAGGTATAGAGAGAGAAATCCTCCACAGGTCTCTCGGGTTTTAAAGGAACAGAAACTGCTTGGGTTTGAGTCGACACAATCTAACGCATACGGAGCCGACGGAGGTCAGTTTGTGTCACTCTCTTATGTACTTCTATGTGCATTTGTGCGGCAGACGTTTTGGGAACGCGACGCGAACGGACCACCGTCAGCTCCGTTTTGCTCAGACCGACCGCGTTGAACCCTTTTTTAGCAGGACAACAAAATGGCCGCTTTGCAACAGCCTAATAACGCAGAGCGGAGGAGAAGGCTGTAGTTTAGCTAGTCCTTCATATTGAGTCCTAACACAAAGAGGACACACAGACCAAGTGAACATATGTTTCCTGACTGCAGTTTAGCTGGAGGTTGGAAGTGTTATAGCCAAGAGCAAGGCGCTCAAGATGTTAGCTAAAAGTATTCATGAGAATATTGCTTGTTTTTATCAACCGGTTGTGATACTTTATATTAGAATGTGTGAGAACTACAGTGACAGGCGTTTGAGTGATTAAGTAAAGAAGTGAGACACAACAGAGGGGAAGAGTGAGACATTAGTAAGGAAGTGAGCCACAACAGAGAGGGGAAGAGTGAGACATTAGTAAGGAAGTGAGCCACAACGGAGAGGGGAAGACTGAGACATTAGTAAGGAAGTGAGCCACAACAGAGAGGGGAAGAGTGAGACATTAGTAAGGAAGTGAGTCACAACAGAGATGGAAAAAGAGTGAGACATTAGTAAGGCAGTGAGCCACAACGGAGAGGGGAAGAGTGAGACATTAGTAAGGCAGTGAGCCACAACGGAGAGGGGAAGAGTGAGACATTAGTAAGGAAGTGAGCCACAACGGAGAGGGGAAGACTGAGACATTAGTAAGGAAGTGAGTGCATGAATTACAGAGAGAAAGACAGGAATGTAGACTGCCAGCACAAAGCTGTGTGTGCGAATGTCGTATAATCTCACTGAGGTCGACAGACTTTTGTAGCTCCCTTCCTGTCTCCTCCACACAACAGCTGAGGACACAGCTCTCTCTCCTGTGCCCCCACCCGTCCCGTGCAGCTCTCAGCCCCCCCCCCAATCCATAGAAACAGCCCTGTTATTTATGGGCCAAGGGCCAGACACAGAGCCTGCCGGAACCTGCGTGTGAGAATGAGGGGCATGCTCCCTCCCCAGGACTTGTTTCCCCTTTCTTTACAGTCAGTCTGTCCTGCTAATTTCCCCTCTCTTGCTCTTCTCTCTTGCTCTTCTCTCTTGCTCTTTTCTCTTGCTCTTCTCTCTTGCTCTTCTCTCTTGCTCTTCTCTCTTGCTCTTCTCTCTTGCTCTTCTCTCTTGCTCTCCTCTCTTGCTCTTCTCTCTTGCTCTTCTCTCTTGCTCTTCTCTCTTGCTCTTCTCTCTTGCTCTTCTCTCTTGCTCTTCTCTCTTGCTCTTCTCTCTCGCTCTCTTGAGTTGTGGAGTTGACTTGATCAGATCTATCTTCTATGTCACAGAATGTATGTATATGTACTGAGATTCAGCTGTGATTTAGATTACTGCACTCTGAGAAATTAAAAACACGTGTGTTTGTTGGCAAACAAAAAATACTCCGATCTGAAATATATCATCTGATACTGAGAGAGTTGAGTTCTACAAAAGTGGTGTGTGACCTTAACCAGGACGCCTCTTAATGGAAGGCAGCTGTAACCCTTCATCAGAGATGTTCTGCTTCTTCTCCACACACACATCTCTCGCTCTCTCTCTTCCTCTTCCTCTCTCTTTCGCTCTCTCGCTCTCTTTCGATCTCTTGCTTTCTCGCTCTCTCTCGCTCTCTCTCTTGCTCTTTCCCCTTTCTCTCTCTCCTCTCTCTCGCTCTCTCTTGATCTTTCCCCTCTCTCTCTCTCGCTCTCTCTTGCTCTCTCTCGCTCTCTCTTGCTCTTTCCCCTCTCTCTCTCTCTCTCTCTCTCTCTCTCTCTCTCTCTCTCTCTCTCTCTCTCTCTCTTGCTCTTTTCTCTCTCTCTCTTGCTCTTTCTCTCTTGCTCTTTTCTCTCTCTCTCTTGCTCTTTTCTCTCTCTCTCTCTTGCCTCTTTTCTCTCTCTCTCTCTTGCTCTTTTCTCTCTCTCTCTCTTGCTCTTTTCTCTCTCTCTCTCTGCTCTTTCTCTCTCTCTCTCTCTTGCTCTTTTCCTCTCTCTCTCTCTTGCTCTTTCCTCTCTCTCTCTCTTGCTCTTTCCTCTCTCTCTCTCTTGCTCTTTCCTCTCTCTCTCTCTTGCTCTTTCCTCTCTCTCTCTCTTGCTCTTTCCTCTCTCTCTCTCTTGCTCTTTCCTCTCTCTCTCTCTCTGCTCTTTCCTCTCTCTCTCTCTCTTGCTCTTTCCTCTCTCTCTCTCTCTTGCTCTTTCCTCTCTCTCTCATGCTCTTTCCTCTCTCTCTCTCGCTCTTGCTCTTTCCTCTCTCTCTCTCGCTCTTGCTCTTTCCTCCTCTCTCGCTCTTGCTCTTTCCTCTCTCTCTCGCTCTTGCTCTTTCCCCTCTCTCTCTCTCGCTCTCTCTTGCTCTTTCCTCTCTCTCTCTCTCTTGCTCTTTCCCCTCTCTCTCTCTCTTGCTCTTTCCCCTCTCTCTCTCTCGCTCTCTCTCGCTCTCTTTCCATCCCAACATGTACACTCAAGTCCCCCCCGTCCAATAAGCAGTTGAAAGAAATGGCGCGTCCACAGGATATGAAGATGGTCATTGTTTGGAGAGGGAGAAGGGGTGGGGGGTACTGCCTGTAGGGGACTCATAAGGCTCTCTGGGCTCTGACAAAGTCAAAACAATAAACATGACTCACTCACTTCAAAGGTGCACGCACAGCCGAGGAACAAACGGATTGCCTTCTTTCCACTTGACTTCCTGTCTGACTGGGCCATTGAGCCAGAATGGCAGCCGCAGTACCTTACGAAATAGACAACCATGGTGGGATGGTGTGAGATTTGATAACTTGTTTGGTCTGTTTATAACTTGTTATAAACTGTTTATAGTGCGCCAACGATTCACATTGTGCACTCTGCGCCTGTCTTCTGTTGCAAGCTAGAGAGAGGAAATAACTCCAGCGTGTGAGGAGCCAGAGAAAAGCTAGTGGTTTTGAAGGAGACTTGACAGCTCTGAGGTGATGACGGAGGGAATAGACTAAATCAGCCTAATTATCCACAAACGATCTGCATTCCTCAGGAGTTCAAAATGGCTGACTAGAACATTGACACTTATAACAACCTGATATAGCTCAGTGTTTGTTTGTTAAAAAAAAATGTCTACCTCTCTTGAGGATTTTTTAAAAGGATAGTGATGCACGGTCTCTCACTAAAGAAACACATGTTCTGTCACTGACTGCAGTCTGTCCATGAGGGAGTGTCTGTATCTGGGTGGAGCCTGGACAAATAAATGGGCAAACGCACTCACTCACTCACTCACTCACTCTAGTCTCCCAGGACCACCTCCTCCCCCCCTCTCAAGCCTACCTCTCCTTTTCGTTCTCTCCCCCTGTCTCCCTCCGCGCAGCCTATTCATGGCCCCAGGAATGTGAACAGTAGTTATGTGTGTATTGTTCCCCCAGGCTTTAGCAGCCCTCTGTACTGAGCCTCTATTCTATACCACTGCTATTCCATCCACCAGGCCCAGGCGACTACACTGCTACTGCTTGCCACAGCGTCGTGCTAGGGGTGTGCGGAGGGGATGGGGAGTTTGTATTGGCACGAGGGGGGTCACGCTAATTCACTGGGGTGTGATGCATTGCTCAATCATTGGTCCACTTGATGGGGGGGCCAAGCAAAGCATGAGTTTAATGCCTTTTGTCCCCCAGGAACGCCTTGATGGAATCGCGGAGAAACAGCAGCTTCTGGAGAGGAATTTGCTGCGTATCTGATCTGAAGTCAAGCAGAATGAATGCCGCCACATTCCACTCTGTGACAGGTTGGAGTTGTGAATGGCGCTGGTCACTCACTCGGGGGGGGGGGGGGTGAGGGCCACCACCGCCACGTCCCCAGAGAGCGAGGGATAGAGAGGGCAGGCTAATGGAATCTCACCCACATATCTCTTTACCCATCTGAAATGAGGCCAGCTGATGACGACAGGGGGCCAGCCAGCTTTGGGGATTTTCACACCACATCATATTTCATATATCAGAACCAAGGCTGTCTGATAAAACTGTCTAGCAGCATTAGTATGTTAGGGTTGGGCTGTATCCAGATGTTCCTACCGTCCTTCTCTCATTGGGGCGGCAGGCAGCCTAGTGGTTTGAGCATTGGACTAGTAACCGAAAGGTTGCAAGATCGAATCCCCGAGCTGACAAGGTACAAATCTGTCATTCTGCACCTGAACAAGGCAGTTAACCCACTGTTCCTAGGCCGTCATTGAAAATAAGAATTTGTTCTCATCTGACTTACCTAGTTAAATAATCAAAACAAATCCTGGGATTTATGGTATTGCAAGGATAAGTCCATTGTGTCTATTACCAGAATGCTAACAAAATGAGCACAAGCAATAGTGAATTTCCACGGAGGCTGCTAGCTACATATGCTAACGAGCACACACGAAAATGAAGGAATTGCAAAGACAGTTATATAGGTAGGAGCTACCGACTGCCATGTCATTTTTGTTGAGTTTGGACATTTTTAAAAGCGAATGTGAACGATAGACATTTATGCAAATGAACAAAGTTTTGACGCACGCTTGTCTGAAGGAAGAACAGTAGTGGGTCTGGAGCAGCATGTATACACGCTGTGTCTGTGTGGAGTCTGGAGTCTCTAGGGCAACGGGCCTGCTCTGCTCGGAGAAGAGGGGGGAGGAGCAGTGTTCTGCCTTTTTTCCTGCATTAAATAAATATAAAACGTATAAGAAATCTCTTGCTGTGTTTTGTAAACTCAGATCTAAAATGCTTCTTATTGTAATTTCTGCTCGGTATCCCGTCGCAAGACACACTGGTTGATGCTTATTTATAAAACTCTCTTAGGCCTCACTCCCCCTATCTGAGATACCTACTGCAGCCCTCATCTTCCACATACAACACCCTTTTGGACAGTCGCATTCTGTTAAAGGTCCCCAAAGAACACACATCCCTGGGTCACTCGTCTTTTCAGTTCGCTGCAGTTAGCGACTGGAACGAGCTGCAACAAACACTCAAACCGAACAGTTTTTTCTCAATCTCTTAATTCAAATACTCAATCAATCTTACTGACAGTTGTGGCTGCTTTGTGTGATGTATTGTTGTCTCTACCTTCTTGCCCTTTGTGCTGTTGTCTGTACCCAATAATGTACCCAGTTTTGTACTGCTATCATGTTGTGTTGCTGCCATGCTGTGTTGCTGCCATGCTATGTTGTTGTCTTAGGTTTCTCTTTGTGTTGTGTTTTTGTCCTAAATATATATTTTTTTAAAGATCCCAGCCCCTGTCCCCGCAGGAGGCTTTTTGCCTTTTGGTAGGCCGTCATGGTAAATAAGTATTTGTTCTTAGCTGACTTGTCTAGTTAAATAAAGGTGTCAAAAAAAATCGGACAAATTTCAGTTGCTCTGCTGTCAGTGTCCTTCACCCATAATGACAGAGTGATGCGTACCTTCATTACCAGCCTTGGCTGCTACCTGCCTGGGTGTGAAGTAAGAACGGCTATGTCTACATAGCAGCCAGCCTGCAGGTTAGGCCCTACTTCCTTCCTACCACACTGGATCATATACCCTGATTACACCCAGACCCCAGACAATAACCACGCTACTCTTCTTTCCTCGGTTCTTTCCTCCTCTCCTTCTTACAACCACTACTTCTGCTTTTACAACTTATCCTCTCCTCTCTGTCCCTTTTTTGTTCTCCTGTCTGTTCCTCGGGTTCTTCTCTCTCCTCAAGGCCAGGGGGGTTTGGGAAATGGCAACAATGGCTTTCTCTCTCGATCACCAGCTGAGGCGTTTACATATTCTTAAAATGTCCTTGCATTACTTCTCCTGCCAACACAACCTTTTTTACCCATCATCCACCTCTGTTATTCTCCAGCTGGTTCTTCCCGTGGTGCAGTTAGCCCGCTCACAGTCGCATGATCGCGGTGGCTCAGTGCAGTGGGAGAGGGAGAGGTTTGACAGCGTCCTAATTCTTTACTGATATTCTAATTCTAATTCGTTCCATAAGTGGCTGAAAGCAGGCTGTTGTGGGGAGAGAGAGGGAAAAGGGGAGAGAGAGGGACAAGGGGAGAGAACAGATTTGTTTTTCATTCTTTTTGCGGAAGTCAAAGATGGGCCATGCACAGGACACTCTGTTCCACAAGATAAACCTAATTTGAAAAGGGATGAAAGAGTTGGGTGAAACTCTATGGACCCCCCCCCCCCCCCCCCACACACACACACACACACACACGCACACGCACACGCGTACACACTGACATACTCCCCTCCTTCTGCATGCCAAGTATTCCTCCTGAAAGCGCCTGTAGAGGGAGATGGATAGACAGACTAGTATGGTGGAGCCATAGTTCATTCTCATGTCTGCTGTAGGATTAATAACAATGTCTGCTTTGTTCAGGAGGGCATTAGACTTATCTGTCCACTGATTTGATTTGGCCTGAGGGGTGCTACTGCCAGTCACTGGACAGACAGGCAGTGAGGGGTGCTACTGCCTGTCACTGGACAGACAGCCAGTGTGAGGGGTGCTACTACCTGTCACTGGACAGACAGGCAGTGTGAGGGGTGCTACTGCCAGTCTGTTGTCGAGGGCAGTGTGAGGGGTGCTACTGCCAGTCTGTTGTCGAGGGCAGTGTGAGGGGTGCTACTGCCAGTCTGTTGTCGAGGGCAGTGTGAGGGGTGCTACTGCCAGTCTGTTGTCGAGGGCAGTGTGAGGGGTGCTACTGCCAGTCTGTTGTAGGGGCAGTGTGAAGGGTGCTACTGCCAGTCTGTTGTCGGGGCAGTGTGAGGGGTGCTACTGCCAGTCTGTTGTCGGGGCAGTGTGAGGGGTGCTATTGCCAGTCTGTTGTCGAGGGCAGTGTGAGGGGTGCTACTGCCAGTCTGTTGTCGAGGGCAGTGTGAGGGGTGCTACTGCCAGTCTGTTGTAGGGGCAGTGTGAGGGGTGCTACTGCCAGTCTGTTGTCGAGGGCAGTGTGAGGGGTGCTACTGCCAGTCTGTTGTCGAGGGCAGTGTGAGGGGTGCTACTGCCAGTCTGTTGTCGAGGGCAGTGTGAGGGGTGCTACTGCCAGTCTGTTGTAGGGGCAGTGTGAGGGGTGCTACTGCCAGTCTGTTGTCGAGGGCAGTGTGAGGGGTGCTACTGCCAGTCTGTTGTCGAGGGCAGTGTGAGGGGTGCTACTGCCAGTCTGTTGTCGAGGGCAGTGTGAGGGGTGCTACTGCCAGTCTGTTGTCGAGGGCAGTGTGAGGGGTGCTACTGCCAGTCTGTTGTAGGGGCAGTGTGAGGGGTGCTACTGCCAGTCTGTTGTAGGGGCAGTGTGTTGTAGGGGCAGTGTGAGGGGTGCTACTGCCAGTCTGTTGTCGGGGCAGTGTGAGGGGTGCTACTGCCAGTCTGTTGTAGGGGCAGTGTGTTGTAGGGGCAGTGTGAGGGGTGCTACTGCCAGTCTGTTGTAGGGGCAGTGTGAGGGGTGCTACTGCCAGTCTGTTGTCGAGGGCAGTGTGAGGGGTGCTACTGCCAGTCTGTTGTCAGGGCAGTGTGAGGGGTGCTACTGCCAGTCTGTTGTCGAGGGCAGTGTGAGCGGTGCTACTGCCAGTCTGTTGTAGGGGCAGTGTGAGGGGTGCTACTGCCAGTCTGTTGTCAGGGCAGTGTGAGGGGTGCTACTGCCAGTCTGTTGTCGAGGGGAGTGTGAGGGGTGCTACTGCCAGTCTGTTGTCGAGGGCAGTGCCAGCCGTTTCCCTGCCTGCCACCGAGCCAGCCGTTTCCCTGCCTGCCACCGAGCCAGCCGTCTCCATCTACAGCCATTCTCTCCCACTCAAGCCCCTAATAGCCCCCGTTCTTCTCTCTCTCACTTTCTGAGTGGTTTCCATGCGAGTGCTTTTCCAGACTGTCCTGTCTGTCTGGGTCTCTCACCATCTCTGTCTTTCGTTCACCCCCTAGCCCTCCAGACCTGGAATTGCACCTAGCTGCCAGGGAAACTTCAATCACTGATGTCACGGGGCTGCCACGTCCATTAGTAGTGTGCCCACACATACTTCAGTTAAGTCAGTCCAGTCAGTGTAATACTTTTAACAGAAGTTACCCGAACAGTTTGAGACCTGAGACTGTTTGAGACCTCACTCTCTCTCACACCAGTTACCCAGAGGACTATGTTTTATGTTCATGTTGGAGTGTTAATGCTACGTTGTCACAGTAACGTGGAAAATGTGGAGCTGCCTCCTTTCTCAGTGAGGGGTGGGTGGGGGGGGTGGGTGGTATGCCCCCGGTTATTTATTTTTAACGACTGTGAGAAGATCACTTCTGGTGACTTAAAAAAAAATATATAATAATAATTTAAAGGACATTCTACTCCAAAAAGCACTAAAATGAAATTATGTTCTGTTTTAAACTCACCGGACAGTAAAATTTTTTTAAATATTTGATCTCAATGACACCAGCCAATTCTATATTAACCACCCTAGAAATGATGATAACGTAAAGTTGCTGTGTTTTTAGCTAGAAATGATTACATCTATCAATAGGGTCAGGTGATATTACCATAGTGTCATCTATATAGGATGATTGACAGCCATCGTCAATAGTGACGGCCATCGTTTGATGTGACAGATGATACCCAACCTATTTCAACTTGACTGGCCTCGTGCAGTTCTGAGTCGGGCAGTCCACAGCAGGGTATTGCATAGGTGACATTCCTAGTAAATTGCCTATATTCCTATTTGCTATAGCTTATTTCAATAAATATGTTTATATTTACAGAATGTAAGGGAACAATGTAGACATGGCCAAGTTTCACCTTAAACTAGAAAACGTCTTTTTTTATTTTTATTCTCTCTAATAACGGATGATTTCTTCCAGTCAATGAAGCCTAGAACTCTGTTAGATATGTTAGATTTGCTCAGAAAGCTGTTGTTTTTGAATAACCTACAAATATGGTAGGCCTAAGGTAACAATGTGAGAGTTGGAATAAACAGCCCATCGCAAGATAGACATATCAAATGAGAAATTTGAAGAAACCTTACAGTTGAGCAAAGCATTATATGACAGTAATTATGCATTCATGTTGCTAGGCTGAGAAACAACAACAAAAAGCTTAATCCTACTAATTGAAATATCATAAAAGCATTAAGACAAAATAAAGTTATGAAAATAGTGTTTAATGTCCTAAAGTTGCTGGTTTTAAATGGGCACCATTATGTAAATCAGGAGTTTATGCTATTCTCCATCACAACTTTTATTTTGAATTACAAAATATATTTCAGGCCACAAGCAGTACAATTGAGCAAACAATCCCAAGATGAAAAAAATGTAATGAGAAGTCTAAAGAGAACTGGCTACAGCTGAGGAAACGAGGGGTGGCAGGTAGCCTAGCGGTTAGAGCAGGTAGCCTAGCGGTTAGAGCAGGTAGCCTAGCGGTTAGAGCAGGTAGCCTAGCGGTTAGAGCAGGTAGCCTAGCGGTTAGAGCAGGTAGCCTAGCGGTTAGAGCAGGTAGCCTAGCGGTTAGAGCAGGTAGCCTAGCGGTTAGAGCAGGTAGCCTAGCGGTTAGAGCAGGTAGCCTAGCGGTTAGAGCAGGTAGCCTAGCGGTTAGAGCAGGTAGCCTAGCGGTTAGAGCAGGTAGCCTAGCGGTTAGAGCAGGTAGCCTAGCGGTAAGAGTAGGTAGCCTAGCGGTAAGAGCACTGACTGACTTGCCTAGTTAAATAAAGTAAAAATATATATATATATTTCTATATTATTCTAGCGTTGTGCAACCTACCTTCTACACATGGTCGCCTAGTCCTAATAAGAGAGGAGGATGAGGCAAAAATACTAATTTTAGTTTATAGTTATCCAGTTGTGAGGACAGCAGAGTTGCTCTCTGCAGCTCATGATGATTTTACAACCCCCATCACAAGACAGTCAGTGAGGCTTGTTGACTGTGTCACTCGCTCCATTTGCGCATTCCGGGCACCATAGACATGCCCACACAGGTCTTCAGCACACACAGACATGCCCACACAGGTCTTCAGCACACACAGACAGACATGCCCACACAGGTCTTCCTTTCCACAGAGTGGAATAGGCTACTAGAAAGGATTTGGCTCCACTAAATATATTTTGTAAATCTCGTGATTTATCTCGTTCCTCCCGTTGCATGCGTGTGTCATTTTCAACTTTTTATTTTTGTTTGGGTGGTGTGGAGTTGGGGGGGTGGGGGTACCATTTTGTATATCACAATGTTTCAAGAGTACATAATCACGATGGGAAAGGTTGACGTCACGCTACCCTAGTTGGCTACACTTCCAGGATTACTTTGGCTGAGAAATCACTAAAGCTAACTAGCAATCTGAGGAAGGTACAGAACTTGTCACTCAGATCTTTAAAGTGCGTCGCGGCAGAAACGCAACATTAGTTTTTGCAGTGGCGGTGCGCCACTACTAACTGAGTACAGGAGAAAGACTGACTGCTCTCTCTCTCTCTCTCTAAAATCAACCACTCACAGCCCTCTGTAGTACTCCTTTAGCCAAACAACACCTGCTTAGTTCATTGATGTAGAAACAAAAACTCACAACCTAAAATAGTCCGTGTCAATATTCCATTGGTAAGTAAAACTGCTATCTGTTCTCCTACGCCTGAATCTCTCACACACACACACACACACACACACACACACATAGAGAGGTCATTGTACAGCCCAGGGCTACTTCTGAGTGTGGTAATCTTGATATTCATGAGTTCTCTCCTCCAATGAAGTGGTTCCTTGAGGGAGTGTGTGCGTGCTATAGGCGTAAGGAAAAAAGCGAGCGAGAGAGAGAGACTCTCTTAACATCCAGTATCTGTCTTCCATTACAGTCGGTCTGTTGTTGGACTCCAGAGTGGGTTCTGGGGTGGGCCAGTATTACTGGTTTATCATACTGGGCTGGGTGCCAGGCCTGGCACATTAAGGACTAATGAAGAAGAACAGCCTGAATGATGTTTCTCTCTTACTGCTCGTACAGGACGTCTCATGATCACATCAACCACAGCCAGGGAACTTTTTGTTGTGATTAGTTAAGGAGTGAGGGAGGGAGAGCGAGTGAGCAGAAGGGTTGATGTGGCGGTTTTGGGATGTGGCGGTTTTGGGATGTGGCGGTTTTGGGATGTGGCGGTTTTGGGATATGGCGGGTTTGGAATGTGGCGGTTTGGGATGGGGCGGTTTGGGATGGGGCGGTTTGGGATGGGGCGGTTTGGGATGTGGCGGGTTTGGAATGTGGCGGTTTGGGATGTGGCGGTTTGGGATGTGACGGTTTGGGATGTGACGGTTTGGGATGTGGCGGTTTTGGGATGTGGCGGTTTTGGGATATGGCGGTTTTGGGATATGGCGGGTTTGGAATGTGGCGGTTTGGGATGTGGCGGTTTGGGATGGGGCGGTTTGGGATGTGGCGGGTTTGGGATGTGGCGGTTTTGGGATGTGGCGGGTTAGGGATGTGGCGGGTTTGGGATGTGGCGGGTTTGGGATGTGGCGGGTTTGGGATGGGGTGGTTTTGGGATGGGGCGGTTTGGGATGGGGCGGGTTTGGGATGGGGCGGTTTGGGATGGGGCGGTTTGGGATGGGGCGGTTTTGGGATGGGGCGGTTTGGGATGGGGCGGTTTGGGATGGGGCGGTTTGGGATGGGGCGGGTTTGGGATGTGGCGGTTTGGGATGGGGCGGTTTGGGATGGGGCGGGTTTGGGATGTGGCGGTTTGGGATGGGGCGGTTTGGGATGGGGCGGTTTGGGATGTGGCGGGTTTGGGATGTGGCGGGTTTGGGATGTGGGATGTCCTACTGCTTATGTATTATATTTGTTTTGAGGATTTTTTTTATTTTAGCACATTTTTACCAAGACAACATTTTATTTTATTATTATTTATAGATGATGAGCATGTATGACATATTGGAGCTGTGGAGAAAGTCCCTGAATCAGGAGAGGTCTTGACAATTGCCCTTCTGAAGGCCTCTCTCTCATCATGTCCATGGTGGTGGTAGCACCAGAAGAACTAAACATGTCTAGATGTCTCCTGCCCTAGTGGGAAAACAAACCACTGTAATTCATATCATCAGGTTTCAAAGACAGTTTGCCTTTTCTGAGGACAATGGATGCATCTGATTTGTCATCCAGCGAAGTCTCTCCTCTCTCTGTCTCTCTCTGTCTCTCTCTGTCTCTCTCTCTCTGTCTCTCTCTCTGTCTCTCTCTCTGTCTCTCTCTCTGTCTCTCTCTCTGTCTCTCTCTCTGTCTCTCTCTCTGTCTCTCTCTGTGTTAGAGCCCTGACTCAACAGCCTTGAAATCACCACCATGCTCTGTCAGGTATGTTCATTGTCTCTGGTAAAGTTAGGAGGCCCTAAAGGCACCCGAGTGACTTCTCCCCCTAAATGGGGAGTGTGTGTTGTGCCCATGCACCCCCAACCCTAGCCAATCAGCTACAGGTCTATAGTTAGACAGCCCATTAACAGCTGCCCCCTCTCTCCTTCCCCCTCCTCTCCTCTCCCAAACCACCAGTTGTCCCCACTAGTAGCAAGAGGAGTCACCCATAGTGCTTTGCAACAGCTGAGGGGGAGCTGGATCAACTTTCCACTCGACCAATGATATTTATGTCCGTTAGCTATATACTCTCCTGCTGGCAGAGCTGCTGTGGCAGGCAGGCCTTACGAATGGGAAGGCCTGTTATTAGCAAGTCACATTCCACTTCCTCCCTCCCTTTCCTAGCCCCTCCCCACCTCTTGTGTTCTAATTGAATAGAAGAATTGAATTGAATAGTTCTGAATCTAATTGAATTGAATAGTTCTGATTCCAACGTTTTCCAGCTGCTGCCCAATGCAACGTCCCACAACAAACTCAGAGAACTCTGAATCAGAGCCCTATTGACATTTGTCATGTTTGAGCTCGTTGGGATTCAAGAAATCCTCCAACTCAAAGGAAGGGAATTCTAGGATTTCCTATTTAGTTAGTCTGTCTTAAAGACCATGTTTAGCAGTCGACTGAGACAGAGAGACTACTAGATCTGCTCCCACAGAGGCCTATTCCCCTACAGTCAGTGTGGCGGTTTCCATTGTGTGCATGGAGGGGGCATTCCCCTTGTAACCAGAGCTCTGGAGCCTGGCCTGAATGGGGAAACTCGATCTGCTCCTTCATGCCGGCCTCTCATTTAAGATTACTGGGAGGGACCGGCGATGGAATGGGAATGCTGCTCATTCCAACGCAGCCCTGTCACTCTCTGGTGTGGTCAGTGGGCAGAGAAGGCTTAGTCCTGATTCAGACCAACTGTAATTACGTAGAGGAAAGGCTGTTTAACCATAATGTGTGTGTTTCCAACCATTCGCCTTCCTAAACTCTCCAGTATAGTCTCTACGGCAGGGCAGTCCTTCCTAAACTCTCCAGTATAGTCTCTACGGCAGGGCAGTTCTTCCTAAACTCTCCGGTATAGTCTCTATGGCAGGGCAGTTCTTCCTAAACTCTCCGGTATAGTCTCTACGGCAGGGCAGTCCTTCCTAAACTCTCCGGTATAGTCTCTACGGCAGGGCAGTCCTTCCTAAACTCTCCGGTATAGTCTCTACGGCAGGGCAGTCCTTCCTAAACTCTCCGGTATAGTCTCTACGGCAGGGCAGTCCTTCCTAAACTCTCCGGTATAGTCTCTACGGCAGGGCAGTCCTTCCTAAACTCTCCGGTATAGTCTCTACGGCAGGGCAGTCCTTCCTAAACTCTCCGGTATAGTCTCTACGGCAGGGCAGTCCTTCCTAAACTCTCCGGTATAGTCTCTACGGCAGGGCAGTCCTTCCTAAACTCTCCGGTATAGTCTCTACGGCAGGGCAGTCCTTCCTAAACTCTCCGGTATAGTCTCTACGGCAGGGCAGTCCTTCCTAAACTCTCCGGTATAGTCTCTACGGCAGGGCAGTTCTTCCTAAACTCTCCGGTATAGTCTCTACGGCAGGGCAGTTCTTCCTAAACTCTCCGGTATAGTCTCTACGGCAGGGCAGTTCTTCCTAAACTCTCCGGTATAGTCTCTACGGCAGGGCAGTCCTTCCTAAACTCTCCGGTATAGTCTCTACGGCAGGGCAGTCCTTCCTAAACTCTCCGGTATAGTCTCTACGGCAGGGCAGTCCTTCCTAAACTCTCCGGTATAGTCTCTACGGCAGGGCAGTCCTTCCTAAACTCTCCGGTATAGTCTCTACGGCAGGGCAGTCCTTCCTAAACTCTCCGGTATAGTCTCTACGGCAGGGCAGTTCTTCCTAAACTCTCCGGTATAGTCTCTACGGCAGGGCAGTCCTTCCTAAACTCTCCGGTATAGTCTCTACGGCAGGGCAGTTCTTCCTAAACTCTCCGGTATAGTCTCTACGGCAGGGCAGTTCTTCCTAAACTCTCCGGTATAGTCTCTACGGCAGGGCAGTCCTTCCTAAACTCTCCGGTATAGTCTCTACGGCAGGGCAGTCCTTCCTAAACTCTCCGGTATAGTCTCTACGGCAGGGCAGTCCTTCCTAAACTCTCCGGTATAGTCTCTACGGCAGGGCAGTCCTTGCACCATTTTTGTATGTTACTCTCTGTTTTCTCTGGCGTTGGATCTCAGAAAGCAGCAGAACGCCTCTGGGTTTATCAGTGTATAACATCAAAATACTGACCAAACCACGTGGGGTACCACACGAAACAATCCTCAGCATTCAGCTATAGGCCTATCATGTAGACTGCTACCCTACCTCTATATTTTACTATAAATATTTCCCCTAGACAAAATGTTGAATCAAATGAAATGTTATTGGTCAAGATACACGTGTTCAGCAGATGTTATTGGTCAAGATACACGTGTTCAGCAGATGTTATTGTTCAAGATACACGTGTTCAGCAGATGTTATTGGTCAAGATACACGTGTTCAGCAGATGTTATTGGTCAAGATACACGTGTTCAGCAGATGTTATTGCGTGTGTAACGAAATGCTTGTGCTTCTAGTTCCGACAGTGCAGCAATATCTTAACAATTTCATACCAAATACGCATAAATCTAAGTAAAGGAATGGAATTAAGGATATATAAAAATATGGATGAGCAATGTCAGAGCGGCATAGACTGCGATACAGTAGGTAGTGTAGAATACAGTATATACATATGAGATGAGTAATGTCAGAGCGGCATAGACTGCGATACAGTAGGTAGTGTAGAATACAGTATATACATATGAGATGAGTAATGTCAGAGCGGCATAGACTGCGATACAGTAGGTAGTGTAGAATACAGTATATACATATGAGATGAGTAATGTCAGAGCGGCATAGACTGCGATACAGTAGGTAGTGTAGAATACAGTATATACATATGAGATGAGTAATGTCAGAGCGGCATAGACTGCGATACAGTAGGTAGTGTAGAATACAGTATATACATATGAGATGAGTAATGTCAGAGCGGCATAGACTGCGATACAGTAGGTAGTGTAGAATACAGTATATACATATGAGATGAGTAATGTCAGAGCGGCATAGACTGCGATACAGTAGGTAGTGTAGAATACAGTATATACATATGAGATGAGTAATGTCAGAGCGGCATAGACTGCGATACAGTAGGTAGTGTAGAATACAGTATATACATATGAGATGAGTAATGTCAGAGCGGCATAGACTGCGATACAGTAGGTAGTGTAGAATACAGTATATACATATGAGATGAGTAATGTCAGAGCGGCATAGACTACGATACAGTAGGTAGTGTAGAATACAGTATATACATATGAGATGAGTAATGTCAGAGCGGCATAGACTGCGATACAGTAGGTAGTGTAGAATACAGTATATACATATGAGATGAGTAATGTCAGAGCGGCATAGACTGCGATACAGTAGGTAGTGTAGAATACAGTATATACATATGAGATGAGTAATGTCAGAGCGGCATAGACTGCGATACAGTAGGTAGTGTAGAATACAGTATATACATATGAGATGAGTAATGTCAGAGCGGCATAGACTGCGATACAGTAGGTAGTGTAGAATACAGTATATACATATGAGATGAGTAATGTCAGAGCGGCATAGACTGCGATACAGTAGGTAGTGTAGAATACAGTATATACATATGAGATGAGTAATGTCAGAGCGGCATAGACTGCGATACAGTAGGTAGTGTAGAATACAGTATATACATATGAGATGAGTAATGTCAGAGCGGCATAGACTGCGATACAGTAGGTAGTGTAGAATACAGTATATACATATGAGATGAGTAATGTCAGAGCGGCATAGACTGCGATACAGTAGGTAGTGTAGAATACAGTATATACATATGAGATGAGTAATGTCAGAGCGGCATAGACTGCGATACAGTAGGTAGTGTAGAATACAGTATATACATATGAGATGAGTAATGTCAGAGCGGCATAGACTGCGATACAGTAGGTAGTGTAGAATACAGTATATACATATGAGATGAGTAATGTCAGAGCGGCATAGACTGCGATACAGTAGGTAGTGTAGAATACAGTATATACATATGAGATGAGTAATGTCAGAGCGGCATAGACTGCGATACAGTAGGTAGTGTAGAATACAGTATATACATATGAGATGAGTAATGTCAGAGCGGCATAGACTGCGATACAGTAGGTAGTGTAGAATACAGTATATACATATGAGATGAGTAATGTCAGAGCGGCATAGACTGCGATACAGTAGGTAGTGTAGAATACAGTATATACATATGAGATGAGTAATGTCAGAGCGGCATAGACTGCGATACAGTAGGTAGTGTAGCATACAGTATATACATATGAGATGAGTAATGTCAGAGCGGCATAGACTGCGATACAGTAGGTAGTGTAGAATACAGTATATACATATGAGATGAGTAATGTCAGAGCGGCATAGACTGCGATACAGTAGGTAGTGTAGCATACAGTATATACATATGAGATGAGTAATGTCAGAGCGGCATAGACTGCAATACAGTAGGTAGTGTAGCATACAGTATATACATATGAGATGAGTAATGATATGTAAACATTATTAAAGTGGCCAATGATTTCAAGTCATTATTACAAACCATGTTTTTTATGCAAGTGAAGTCATACCTGTATTTTATATATATATATATATTAATTATAATAATATTAATTATAATAATAATAATAATGACAGCTGTGATGGAAATGGGACGTTTCGTTACAATTTTATGAATGCGAACAAATAATTAGTTTGTTCGATATGTTGGGATCTTGAAATGGCGGTGGAAACTCTCTTATACACACTCATATTGATTTAATAACCATCATATTGAAGTAGACTTGGAGTCACACGACGACATGGTGTGTGTGTGTGGTCCTACCACTGCGACTCGGGGGAAACCATGCCGTTTTTAAATTAGTCTACGGATGAAATAAGTTATGAACTTTCACAGGGTGGGTGAAAGTGCCCAGATGAGCTTGATGCTCCTTTACAATAGATATCGCGGGACTTATTCTGGTAACATGATGACCGATGCTTGATTTGCCGTTTTTTGACAAAAGAAAACATTCTCGCTCTTAACCATTTAATAATCTCATCATGTAGCCTAGCCTATCCACACTGTATCTGCGAGCTCATATGATATGCCAACGCACTAAGATCAGAGTAGTCACGTTTTGCTATTTAACCCAACAGTTTTTGTGACGACTACTATCGGTAGAGCTGAAAATGTGATGGGAAACATGTTGAACAGTCACATTTTCATGTCCAGAATAAAAGATAAGTGACGTGTGTGTGTGTGTGTGCACACTACGTCAACTAGTGATTCTGTGTCTGCAACAAGTCTGTTTGGTGGAAACACCACGGGTGAGAGAATTAAAAAAATGTTTTCTTCATGCTGATTTTTCAGAATATTCACATGCAAATCTGTTGCCAGTTGGATGGAAACCAAGCTATTGTCTTCAGCAAGACACCACGGTGGTTTCTTATCAGAACCCCTGGTTACATCTGAAGCTATTGTCTTCAGCAAGACACCACGGTGGTTTCTTATCAGAACCCCTGGTTACATCTGAAGCTATTGTCTTCAGCAAGACACCACGGTGGTTTCTTATCAGAACCCCTGGTTACATCTGAAACTATTGTCTTCAACAAGACACCACGGTGGTTTCTTATCAGAACCCCTGGTTACATGTGAAGCTATTGACTTCATGGCTGTGTACATGTGAAGCTATTGACTTCATGGCTGTGTACATGTGAAGCTATTGACTTCATGGCTGTGTACATGTGAAGTGTCCGGTTGGCGTGGATGCGATCTGTCGACTGGAATCGGTCTTTCTCCGATGTCTCTCCCAAAGATTCCTTATTTATTGACCTTTATTTAACTAGGCAAGTCAGTTAAGAACAAATTCTTATTTTCTATGACTGCCTAGGAACAGTGGGTTAACTGCCTGTTCAGGGGCAGAACGACAGATTTGTACAATGTCAGCTTGGGGATTCGAACTTGCAGCCTATCGGTTACTAGTCCAACGCTCTAACCACTAGGCTACGCTGCCGCCTTAGCAAACTGACTCTCTGCGAATAGGGCTCCAATTAAAATTAAGCCCAGAAACTCAATGCATGCACACAGTCCTATTGGATATGCATTCACCTGCATTGTGAATAAGCCTCGGCTACATCTTGATTTACCCAGTTTATCAACCGACTACAGATTTACTATTCAAGCAAATGATTACTATTATGTGGTAAAAACAAAGTCAAATTTGATTGAATAATTTATTCATTTGTGAGTACATGGAGGTCTCTGAAAAATGTTTCCATAAAACCAATTCAAATGTAATGATATTGAACTCAAAAGATACCTAACGAATGAACAGAACAGTAGATAAGTGTGTCTGGATCAAGGACTAAATATTCGGCTAAATATGCCTTCTGTTTTGTCATGGTATTGTTTGGTATCGAGTATTGTGACTCTAAACCTTGTATCGGTATTGTCAAAATGATGTTACCCTAGATGGGATGGAGTGGCCGGACATCATTAGTCACACGAGACAGAGGGGAGAAAGAGATCAAGGGGTAGGGTAGTTCGGGGTGATTGGGACCAGTGGACTCAATAGGCTGAGTGAATAAGGAGAGGATGTTGTCTTTTCAAAAGTGGTTGACAAAGTCGTCCTTGGAGAGGGAGGAGGGGGGGGGGGGAGGAAGTGAAGGATTTAAAGGAGGGAGGAGGAGGAGGCGGCGGCGGCAAAGAGTGATTTAGAATTGGGATTTAGCAGCGGATACAGAGGAAGTTAATGGGAAGGATAGTCACCATCTTAGTAGTGTGTTGTAATGTGCCTCTGTAGATCAGACCGTCAGTGGACTGTGTACACACAAGGTTCTGAATGTCTGGGGTGCGCTGGTGTAAACATGTAGAGGAGGGAGGGGGGGGGGGGGGGGGGGGGGGGTAGAGGAGGGAGGGGGGGGGGGGGGTAGAGAGAGAGAGGGGGGGGGGGTAGAGAGAGAGAGGGGGGGGGTAGAGAGAGAGAGGGGGGGGGGGGTAGAGAGAGAGAGGGGGGGGGGGTAGAGAGAGAGGGAGAGATAAAGCAGCTTATCCAAGAGACTGTTTATGCTGAAGTCCTGTGACATTCTGTGTCAGGGTTTCCGTAGAGGAAAATGTGATGCTGGACATTTTTGACCGGCAGGGTATTAATTTACAGGACATTTTAAGGAAAGTGCCGGATCCATATGCCATGCGTGAGAGACCTGATTAGGGCGTCCACCCACGGTTTCTCACAATGACAGAAATCACATTTTAGATTATGGTAATTCATCTTAACAGAACATAAGAACACCATGCTCGTTGTATCAGAATCTGACGCGCATGGGCCTCCCGGGTGGGTAAGGGCGCTGTACTGCAGCGCCAGCTGTGCCAGCTGTGCCACCAGAGACTCTGGGTTCGCGCCCAGGCTCTGTCACAGCCAGTCGTGACCTGGAGGGGGCGATGCACAATTGGCCTAGCGTCGTCCGGGTTAGGGAGGGTTTGGCCAGTTGGGATTGTCTCCTTGTCTCATCGCGCACCAGTGACTCCTGTGGCGGGCCAGGCGCAGTGCACACTAACCAAGGTTGCCAGGTACACAGTGTTTCCTCCGACACATTGGTGTGGCTGGCTTCCGGGTTGGATGCGCGCTGTGTTAAAAAGCAGTGTGGCTTGGTTGGGTTGTGTATCGGAGGACGCATGACTTCCAACCTTCGTCTCTCCCGAGCCCGTACGGGAGTTATAGCGATGAGACAAGATAGTAGCTACTAAACAATTGGATACCAACGAAAAAGGGGGTAAAATTCAAAATAAATAAATAAAATATAAAATCTGACGCCACTTTATGAAGATGTTAGAAAAGCCCTATATTTTCTTCCAGACAACGAGACGAGTAACGAACACCACGAGCTGTTCAACGCATTAGAACGTTGAAGATGTCGTTCCCATAGCAACGATTAAAACATTCCGAAAACCAGAAACCGTGGATTGATGGCAGCATTTGCATGAAACTGAAAGCGTGAACCACTGCTTGTGTCAGTCTACTATACCCCGGTGTAGAAAAGCTTAGCTATTCTATTGGTCAGCCTTTTCCAAACAGGCTCTGGGACAGTTTTGGGATGGTACATCCTCAAATTCATACAACTGGTAGGCCTAGGCTACATAAAACATTTAAAAGGCAATGAGTCTGATGCAACGGATCAGAACATTTAGCTTAAAATGTTGATAAACTATATTTTTTTCCCCACAGAAGCACAGCAATGTGCACAAGGCGGTAGGCTACATGCGACTGTTTAGTCCATACTACAATTAGAGTGAAAACATTTCAAAAGTGCATTGTTCATGTGAACGGTTTCTTGTCTGTTTAGAAAAAGAGGAGATTCAAAGATGCAACAACTAGGATGGGTTGCAAATACGACTAGGATTGTGCCTTTGACTACTGGACAACGGAGGGAAAAAAAGGTGATTTTTGAAAACCAATAGAATACGAGAGAAATAGGCTACTGGTTTTAATGGAGAGACGGCACATTGAAGTCTAAAATTATCGCCTCCATGGATATGGTGTGATGTTGCCTAGGCTACTTTGAAGCAAGGTAAGACATGCTTCATATGTAGTAAAATGTTCAGGTTTCAAACAATTTAAGTGTATATATATATATTTAAAAAATTAAATGCTTAATTATCCCAGACGATTGGGCCGCAGACAATTTTATTTATCGACTTTTCTAAAAAAAATAAAACATTGGCCCAAAAAATTGCTATTACCTGCTAACGGAAACCCTGGTCTGTGTGCTGAGTGAGCCACTGAGGGGGACCGTTGTTTCAGTCTGCAGGCCGCCCTGTTCCATTGCTTCAGCCATTGTTCCCATTTCCTCTGAACAATGTGCTGCTCTTTCCCAAACACCACCACGTGAAGCCCCTCAGACCCACCCAGAACCTCAGGCCTTCAGACCCCCCCAGAACCTCAGGCCTTCAGGCCCCCCCAGAACCTCAGGCCTCAGACCCACCCAGAACCTCAGGCCTTCAGGCCCCTGCTCATGTGTTTTCTGCAGTCCATGGAAACACACCGTCTGATTCTGACACTGTGCCATCCTGGTCATGGCCGTAACCCAGGGTCTTCAGTTTCAACTTGGCACGAGGACAGGATCAGCTGCTTTCTCGCTTTGAAAGGAAAAGAGAGCTGATCCACTGCCGTTTTAGTGGTGAGGAGATATTCCCACTGAGGGCCTGAGGACAGTCATCCCCTCCCCACAGCTGCAGGACAGCTGCCCCACCAACAGCCTGAGGCCCTGTTGTGCTCTGACGTCCACAGGCAACTCCCACCCCAGGCACAGTTCTAGGATCTGCTTACCCTCTCCAACTTATTAAAGGAAAACACAAACTGACCTGCGGTCAGTGTCTATGTGCGACTTCATCCAACTCTCCCACAGGCCTTTCGTACGTCTGAGGAGCGACACTCTGCCGCCTTGCGTCTTAACAACATCAATCAGCCTTTCCTCTGTAGTCTCACGCACATGGACTCTCTCTCTCACACTCAGAGAATAGTGGTTTCTTGGAGCTGCAGGCCACAAGAATAATTGAAAGCCTTCCTTTCAGATGTCCCAGATTAGGGCCTGGTACTACTACCATGTTCAGTGTTTAACCTCTGTCTTGTCTGTATTCAGCTGGAGTGGCTGAGGTTATTTATTCACTTTTGGGGAGTATAAGTCTGTGGGTGTTTCCTTCATTAGCTTTTGACCACTGTTTTGTTGTTGAGTAACCACAGTCGTACTGACTCAACAGTTTATCTCCAGTCTGTCCTGGAATCTACATCTCAGCTCTGTTTTTTTTTTTGGAGCCCTGTGGTGTCCGATGACTAACCCCACAGTGGAGTCTTCCTGCCTGGGTTACAACACAGAGTAACAGGACATGGGGTTTTACCTTCCCAGAGTGCATCTGTGAGTCACAACATGGTTTGGGTAAGAAGCCCTTTGTGCCCTCACACTCTGACTCAATCTGGAGGCGTGTGCCCCGCGCTGTGCCACTCACTGACTATCTAGTGCCCATTGTAAACAACATTGAAAAAAAAAATATATATATATATATATATATATATATATTCTCTTGATTGTATCTAAGTACACTGCAATTCGGTTTCACATGTAAAATGCCAACGTTTATCTTTTGGGGGCATGTATGGCTGTATATGTAAGGGATAATCAACAAGAGGGAAATTAATGAAAACAAATTTCCTCGGAGTTGCATTATTTTACAGAGGTCGCGTAGCGCCCCAAGTTATTATCATTTAACATCTACTGAAGTAGCTAGCCAGATTACCAAATATGTTTATAACTAAACCATGATAGACCACAGCTTGTCATTTCCAATGGGGAAAAAATTGTCCTAGTGGGCAGAACAAGCAAGGAGGTGGGCAGAGCCAAAGCATGCGCTAGCGAGATCCTATTGGCAGGTTGTAGTACACATCTGCATATTTCCGTTAGAGAACGCCTACTCTGTGAAGTGCGCGTGAGCAATAGCTCAATTGACCTTTGCACTCCATCTAAACAACATGATTTTTGAAAAACCTTTTCCAAAGGGTAAAGTCTACAAAACATAAGTCCTCTCTGTTCATAACAAATTCTAGTTTTGGGAACAGAACTGTATTGAGATCCAAATGTTTTAATCGATGAGAGCATTTGCAGAATGTCGGCCAAAAATCAATCTCGTTCCATCTTCTCCTATTGCCTGCCAGTGGGCTTCCTCTCGCTACCATATTTGGTAGTGAGAGGAAGCGTCAACCGGATGCTTCACATTTACACATCCAGTGAAATATCCGTCTCATTGTTCTATCTGTGAGTTTACTTCATAGCGACAGTAGTTGCTTTGGTTACCAAACAGACTTGCAAGTTTTAGCTAACCAAACCATCAGTCCTAGCTTGCTATTATGAAAACTGAATTCAACAATGGCAATAATGTTTTCAATTCGACTTGGGCTTTCAAAAGCAGCTCAGACGTCGAACATGTAAGAATGAACCATAGCCGTTTTGATTCTACCGTGCAAATATACCAGGCGTTATATGGAAATGATGGGCGCCCTTCAAGCCAATCAGAAACGAGTATTCAACAATGCCATGGTATATAACTGTGTAATGAACAATACTATGAAGGAGGTATCAGGGCAGTATCCCTGCTGTGGGATAGGAGTTGTGCACCCCCCCAGTGAGTCACAGCATGCATAGTGTGGGAATCCCTTTGTGTGTGTTAGAGGGAGAGAAAGAGAATCCCTTTGTGCCCTACCCTCAACCCTCTGACTCACTGTAGGCAATGTTCTCCGGTCCCTTCCACACTGTCAAGACTCCTTCCTGGACTTTGTATTGTAAACAAACTAGTTTCCCATCCCACGCACTGAGCTGGCAGCAGCCTTGATGGATACGTAGATATAACTGTTTAAGGGAACTGGTTGGTCTTGAACATTGAGCACGGTTACAAGGCACACAGTAATGAGATTTACTGTGGATCGTCAGGTCACACACACATACAAAGTTTGTTTTAAAACGTTGACATGCTTTTCGAGAAGAATGATTTCCCTAATAATCCCGGTTTACATGGGACACATCTGCAATCAGGCTGCTGGTGGGACTTTTGATAAACGCAGAAAATCGCCATTCAAAATCATACTTCAGATGTGCATATAGTTTATGAAAACTATCAGATGTGCATATAGTTTATGAAAACTATCAGATGTGCATATAGTTTATGAAAACTATCAGATGTGCATATAGTTTATGAAAACTATCAGATGTGTACTTACAGTTATTTATTTATTTTTCTCCATCTCACTTCACTCGTGCATTAGAGGGAAGCTTCACTAATCTGTGCTGTCACATGTACAGTGTAAATACACAATAGGAATGGCGATTTTTAAAATTATTTAAAAAATATATATTTTATTTTTTAAATGTATTTTATATTATTTTGTTTTAAAATTTTGAAAGCAGTTTACATGTCCTAATAATTCGAAAGGTTTCTCAGAAAACCAGTTGTTTTTTTGGTCTTACTTCGATTATGACCTTTACGACTCTTTTTCAGATGAGCAGAGTGGTTTTACATGACTCATGCCATACTTCGGCCTTCTGCCATATTCAGTTTTAATATTGAATTATTTGTGTGCATGTAAACGTACTCATTAAGATAAAAGCCTAGCTATGATACAACACACAATTACACCAGAAACGTGTTGCCAACCTTCTAGAGCTGTTTGAGGGAGGGGGGGGGGGGGCAAGTCTTTAACTGATTTTATAGGCTCTATTTGTACCCCTTTTTTTAATAGGCTCTAGTTGTACCCCTTTTTTATAGGCTCTAGTTGTACCCCTGTTTTTAAAGGCTCTAGTTGTACCCCTGTTTTTAAAGGCTCTAGTTGTACCCCTGTTTTTAAAGGCTCTAGTTGTACCTGTTTTTAAAGGCTCTAGTTGTACCCCTTTTTTAATAGGCTCTAGTTGTACCTGTTTTTAAAGGCTCTAGTTGTACCCCTTTTTTAAAGGCTCTAGTTGTACCTGTTTTTAAAGGCTCTAGTTGTACTCTCTTAGCATGGCATTCCAACTGAAACTTCTCAAGTTACTTATTTCCTATTACTTTAGCTGATGAGATATTGCACAAAAGCATCATTCATATGAACCTGCTGCAGCCTCTCCTTAGTCTAATATTATAATCCGAGTGATGGTAGTAACTAGGGCCGGGGATTGCAAGGGACCTCACCATACGATGTTATCATGATGCTTAGGCGCCGATGTGCTATGTATTTGTGATT
>NC_034186.2:7528488-7740988 GCF_002021735.2 Oncorhynchus kisutch
GGCACCGCTCTCTAAAGGGGCAGGCCAATGGGCACCGCTCTCTAGAGCAGGGGTGTCAAACTCCAGGAAGGCCTCGTGCTTTGTTATTTGTTCTACAGACAACATGCCAGGAAGAACAACTCTTTGTTGATATTGTGTTGAGAGGTTTGACTGTGTCTCTGTCTGTTGTACAACTGAATGCAGTGGGTTAACTGCCTTGCTCAGGGGCAGAATGACAGATTTTTACCTTGTCAGCTCAGGGATTTGATCCAGCAAACCTCCCGGTTACTCGCCCAATGCGCCTTCTTGCCGCCCCACTACTGTGTGTGTGCCTTTGGCCATTTTAGGTGTGTTTTACAGCTGGAGAGTGATGGGTGGAGTGGGCAGTGGAGGGGTAAACAAAGCGAGAGGAGGGGGAGAACAAAAAGAGAGACAAACAAGTGAAAGACTAAGGAATTTAGGACAGTGGGGGGGGGGGGGGGGCTGGCTGGCTAGGACAGGGAGGGGGGCTGGCTGGCTGGCTGGCTGGCTAGGACAGGGATGGGGGTTGGCTGGCTGGGACCAGGGATGGGGGTTGGCTGGCTGGGACAGAGAGGGGAGGGGAGGGTGGCTGGGACAGAGAGGGGAGGGGAGGCTGGCTGGGACAGAGAGGGGAGGGGAGGCTGGCTGGGACAGAGAGGGGAGGGGAGGCTGGTAAAGAGGGGGGTGTTGGGGTGGCTGGGACAGAGAGGTGTGTGGCTGGGTGTATGTGTATGAATAGAGTCTCTCATCCTGAATAATTGTCTGTACACCGCCCCACTCTACTTGTTCAAATGCCACTGGGATGTTTTTCTCCTGTCTACTCCGTGGCCTTGTGGTTAGTGTCTGCCCCAAGATTAGAAAGTTAGAAGTTTGATCCCCGGCTGAGTCGTACTAAAGACTGTGAAAATGGGACCTGATGCATCTCTGCATTAACGAGAGAGATTGAGGGGGTAAGACCCTACGATAGACGTCCTGTCCAGGGAGTGTACTGGTACATCAAGATGCCTCACTTCAGAAACAGGAGATCTGCTCTCACACACACACAGACACACACACACACACAGCCACACACACATACACACACACACACACACACACACACACACACACGTTTCTGTCAATCTTCCATGGAAAGTTTTCACATGATAAAATCTGTATTTGATATGAATGTTGGTGACTGATTCACAGGTGCCAGTGCTGTTCTTTCAATGTCCAACTCAAATGTTCATTCTATCGCTCGCTCTCTCCCTCTCCCCACCTAACAACAAATGTTGTAGCTGTTCCTGTAGGCTTCCAGTCAATGCTAGTTAGCAGTGGCTCGCCAAACTACCCCGTTCCTAGGTTTAGGCCTTTCTAGGGAGTTTTTCCTAGCCACCGTGCTGTTTGGGGTTTTAGGCTGGGTTTCTGTACAACACTTTGAGACATCAGATGATGTACGAAGGGCTATATAAATCAAATTATTTGATTTGCTAAATTGTAATTATTTTGCCACTATGGTCTTTTTATTGCCTTACCTCCCTTATCCTCATTTCCACACACTGTGTGTGTGTGTGTGTGTGTGTGTGTGTGTGTGTGTGTGTGTGTGTGTGTGTATATATATATATCTCTCTATTGTGTTATTGACCTGTATGTTTGTTTATGTGTAACTCTGTGTTGTTGTTTGTGTCGCACTGCTTTATCTTGGCCAGGTCGCAGTTGTAAATGAGAACTTGTTCTCAACTAGCCTACCTGGTTAAATAAAATAAAAATTCCATCACAGCACACTAATCTTACATAGAAACTTTCCCATGAAACGTGTCTAGAACATGAATATTTTATACTCTGAGAGCATGGGATTTGTAAACATTTTATTGAACCTTATATTTAACAAGGTCCGTATGTTTGGTGTGTCGTTGATGGAATATTGCCCTAAACTTCAGAAAACTGGACACATGAATATTCTTGCAACGTCCCATGAAACTAGAACCCGACCAATATGGGCCCTTTGGGTCCAATACCGGATCTAATTTAGAAACTAGAACCCGACCAATATGGGCCCTTTGGGTCCAATACCGGATCTAATTTAGAAACTAGAACCCGACCAATATGGGCCCTTTGGGTCCAATACCGGATCCAATTTAGAAACTAGAACCCGACCAATATGGGCCCTTTGGGTCCAATACTGGATCTAATTTAGAAACTAGAACCCGACCAATATGGGCCCTTTGGGTCCAATACCGGATCCAATTTAGAAACTAGAACCCGACCAATATGGGCCCTTTGGGTCCAATACCGGATCCAATTTAGAAACTAGAACCCGACCAATATGGGCCCTTTGGGTCCAATACCGGATCCAATTTAGAAACTAGAACCCGACCAATATGGGCCCTTTGGGTCCAATACCGGATCCAATTTAGAAACTAGAACCCGACCAATATGGGCCCTTTGGGTCCAATACAGGATCCAATTTAGAAACTAGAATCCGACCAATATGGGCCCTTTGGGTCCAATACCGGATCCAATTTAGAAACTAGAACCCGACCAATATGGGCCCTTTGGGTCCAATACCGGATCTAATTTAGAAACTAGAACCCGACCAATATGGGCCCTTTGGGTCCAATACCGGATCCAATTTAGAAACTAGAACCCGACCAATATGGGCCCTTTGGGTCCAATACAGGATCCAATTTAGAAACTAGAATCCGACCAATATGGGCCCTTTGGGTCCAATACCGGATCCAATTTAGAAACTAGAACCCGACCAATATGGGCCCTTTGGGTCCAATACCGGATCCAATTTAGAAACTAGAACCCGACCAATATGGGCCCTTTGGGTCCAATACCGGATCCAATTTAGAAACTAGAACCCGACCAATATGGGCCCTTTGGGTCCAATACCGGATCTAATTTAGAAACTAGAACCCGACCAATATGGGCCCTTTGGGTCCAATACAGGATCCAATTTAGAAACTAGAATCCGACCAATATGGGCCCTTTGGGTCCAATACCGGATCCAATTTAGAAACTAGAACCCGACCAATATGGGCCCTTTGGGTCCAATACCGGATCCAATTTAGAAACTAGAACCCGACCAATATGGGCCCTTTGGGTCCAATACCGGATCCAATTTAGAAACTAGAACCCGACCAATATGGGCCCTTTGGGTCCAATACCGGATCTAATTTAGTAACTATAACCCGACCAATATGGGCCCTTTGGGTCCAATACCGGATCCAATTTAAATATATATCTCTGTAAGATATGTGCTGTTTTACAGCGGGGGAATTCGTGGCACTTTTTTTTCTACAGTTCTCATAAATTGTCATCCCAAAGAGTAATTGTCCAAGAAATATGGTTCAGATGTTGATTTCTTAAAGAATAAAGAAACAGAATGAGAATGAGCCTCAGATTCTCTTCCTAACTATTGAATATTGGTTATCGGTGGAGTTATCGTCCCATACCGATATAACGGCAAAAAGGCAAATATATATCTAGAACATTTAATATGGGATATTCTGAGAACATTTTAACCACGTTCTTGGTCAATTCTGTTAGACATTAAGGGTATGTTCTCTCAAACCCCAAAACATGCTAAATAGGTTCTCCGGAGGTTTTTGCTAACATATATAGAAGGTTCCCATAACTAACGTAAAACTGGACACGAACACCAGAGAAACATTACGGGTACCATTTACAAAACTGTTTACTCTCTCCACGGTTTTCTTCCCTCCCCCCTCTCTGTACAGTTCTCTGTGTGTTGTACACCCCTTTCCCCTCCTCTCTCCGGTGTTGACAATGCTGGCAAACGCCCCAGTCTTTGTTGAAGAGGAATTCTCTCTGTCTGTCTTGTCCTGATGGCTATTTTCCCCTGCTTTGTTCTCCTTCTCTTTTCCCCTCCCCTTGTCTCCTCTCCCCTCCCCTTCTCTTTTCCCCTCCCCTTCTCTTCCCCCCCCTTCTCTTTCCCCCCCTTCTCTTTTCCCCTCCCCTTCTCTTCCACCCCCTTCTCTTTTCCCCTCCCCTCCCCTTCTCCCCCCCTTGTCTCCTCTCCCCTCTCCTCCCCTTCTCTTTTCCTCTCCCCTCCTCCCCTTCTCTTTTCCTCTCCCCTCCTCTCCTCTCCCCTCGTCTCCCCTCCCCTCCCCTCCCCTTCTCTTTTCCTCTCCCCTCCCCTCCCCTCCCCTCGTCTCGCCTCCTCTCGTCTACTCTTCTCTTTTCCCCTCCCCTCGTCTCCTCTTCTCTTTTCCCCTCCCCTCGTCTCCCCGTCTCTCTGCTCCCACAGATGGACATGTTAGCTCTGCTGTAGGGTTTGAACAGACAGGTCTATGCTTTCCAGTTAAAGGTCTTCATACTGTAGATCACTGGTTTTTTGGTTAGTGTGCCACCAACTGAATTTGTATTTATTATGGATCCCCATTTGTTCCTTCCAAGACAGCAGCTACTCTTCCTGGGGTTTATTATGGATCCCCATTTAGTTCCTGCCAAGACAGCAGCTACTCTTCCTGGGGTTTATTATGGGTCCCCATTTAGTTCCCGACAAGGCAGCAGCTACTCTTCCTGGGGTTTATTATGGATCCTCATTAGTTCCTGACAAGGCAGCAGCTACTCTTCCTGGGGTTTATTATGGGTCCCCATTTAGTTCCTGACAAGGCAGCAGCTACTCTTCCTGGGGTTTATTATGGATCCCCATTTAGTTCCTGACAAGGCAGCAGCTACTCTTTCTGGGGTTTATCATGGGTCCCCATTTAGTTCCTGACAAGGCAGCAGCTACTCTTTCTGGGGTTTATCATGGGTCCCCATTTAGTTCCTGACAAGGCAGCAGCTACTCTTTCTGGGGTTTATTATGGGTCCCCATTTAGTTCCTGACAAGGCAGCAGCTACTCTTCCTGGGGTCCAGCTAAATTAAGGTTATACATTTGAAAAACATTTACAATACATTCATTACAGATTTCACAAAATATTAAATGAGTGCCTTCAGGCTCATACTCTACAACCACATATCTATTGTGTGTGTGTAGTGCGTATGTTGTCGTGTGTTTGTATGCATGTACCCATGTTTGTGTTGCTTCACAGTCCCTGCTGTTCTATAAGGTTTATTTTTTATTTTTTTTAAATCTAATTTTACTGCTGGCATGAGTTATTTTATGTGGAATATGTATAGTATGTAGTACTGTGCACCTCCCCATTGTCTGTTCTGGACTTGGGGACTGTGAAGGAACCTCTTGTGGCATGTCTTGTGGGGTTTGCATGGGTGCATTCAACATGTCAATACGTCTCACAAATACAAGTAGTGATGAAGTCAATCTCTCCTCCACTTTGAGCCAGGAGAGATTGACATACATATTATTATTGGCCGTCTGTGTACATCCAAGGGCCAGCCGGACAGCCCTGTTCTGTGCCAATTGCAAGTCCTTTTTTTGTGGCACCTGACCACACGACTGAACAGTAGTCCAGGTGCGACAAAACCAGGGCCTGTAGGACCTGCCTTGTTGATAGTGCTGTTAAGATGTTGTATCAATATGTTTTGACCATGACTGTTTACAATCCAGGGTTACTCCAAGCAGTTTAGTCTCCTGAACTTGCTCAATTTCCACATGATTCATTACATGATTTAGTTGAGGTTTAGGGTTTAGTGAACGATTTATCCCAAATACAATCCTTTTAGTCTTGGAAATATTTAGGAAAAACGTGTTCCTTGCCACCCATTCTGAAACTAACTACAGCTCTTTAAGTGTTGCTGTCATTTCAGTCGCTGTAGTAACTGACGTGTATCGTGTTAAGTCATCCGCATACATAGACACACAGGCTTTACTCAAAGCCAGTGGCATGTTGTTAGTAAAGATTGAAAAAAGTAAGGGGCCTAGACAGCTGCCCTGGGGAATTCCTGTTCTTGTTGGAGAGGCTTCCATTAAAGAACACCCATCTGTGTTCTGTTAGACAGGTAACTCTTATATAGTTCGCAAGTCTTGCCAATGAAAACATTATTAAAGTAATTGGCAGTATCAGTGGGCTTTTTGATGCCATCTGATTCACGGAATGGTGGAGCGGAGTTATCTATGTAAATGTTGTCTTTGTTTCATAGTTTCTTCTTCTTTTTATTCAGTTTAGTCACATGATTTCTCAATTTTGAAATATGTTTGCCAATCGGTTGTACAGCCAGACCTATTTGCGTCATTACACATCACGGACCAACAAATATTCTTTACATCAACAACATAAGGGCTTTAAGGGCTCCCGATTTGGCTCGTTCCCATGCTGTGTCAAAACCGGCCATGATCGGGAGTTCCTTAGGGTGGCGCACAATTGGCCCAGCGTCGTCTGGGTTAGGGGAGGGTTTGGCCGGGGTAGGCCGTCATCATAAAATAAGAGTTTGTTCTTAACTGACTTGCCTAGTTAAATGAATACGAATCACTACAAAACATGGGTATTATCTAAGTGAGTTTCAGAGATTGTCAGAATGTGAATGTCAATCTGTTACTAGCAAATTATTGATTTCATGAATCTTGTTTCTTAAGCTACATATGTTGATGTCGGCTATTTTTAACACTTATGGGATGCTTGAATGTTTTTCTTGCTTTTCTGGGAAGTTTAGCAGAGGTAGACATGCTCTGGTTATTTTTATTAGTGCAGGGTGAGCTGCACACAGTGGACTTCCTGCTAGGGCACACCACCTCAATGCTAACAGTATAATTCTGGTTCATAGGCATATGATTACTGATTGGATCATGCTGTCTACTCCTTGAGGAGTGTTGTGATTCTTGTTTCTAGAGTTATCATCATCAATCCTGGCCCTAGAGAGGTGATGGTGTGTAAGGTTTTGTTTCAGACCTGCACTAAAACACCAGATTTTTTTTTAAAGAAATGTACTTCATTGTCAATTAACTTAGAGAGAACGGAAAAGTGTCTATGTTCACAACCCAACTCCCAAGACACACTCGTAATCAAAACAGTAGGAACCTGTATCTCTCCATTACCAAGGCTGACGATAACCACTGTCCCTGTAATTCTACAATAGATTCAGTGGAATTTCCCGTCCCTTTGCCCTGTGTTCTATCTCCCATGGCAACCCAGTGAGTGACCCCTGATCCCACTCGGGGGTTGACTCAGCAGTTCTCAGATTTAGCTCTAGTCATGATTCCTGCTTATCTCCACTGTTAGTCATGCTGACTCATCAAGACGGGTCAGTCGATAAGCTCTCTACTCCACTTCAACTCTTTGATTTTGTATTCTTGATCCAGTCACCCGATGGAACAAAAAGGTAAATAAATAGGTCAGTAACTGAGGAACAACTGTTGAAGGTTAGTCAGACCTGCTTCTGTTTCAAATTCCAAAGATTTTAAACAACCAAAAAACATTACTGTGAAATGTGGTCCCTGGGAACTGCATCAGTCAGCCATGGTAAAGGTTATAGCCATAGAATTACATTACTGTGAAATGTGGTCCCTGGGAACTGCATCAGTCAGCCATGGTAAAGGTTATAGCCATAGAATTACATTACTGTGAAATGTGGTCCCTGGGAACTGCATCAGTCAGCCATGGTAAAGGTTATAGCCATAGAATTACGAATGACAATACTTGTCATTTTAATCTGATTTCTACGGGCATGGTAAAGGTGAAGTACTCTGGCTGACGGGGTGCTGCTGCTGCTTGTGAACAGGGGAGCTGCCTGATGGCTGGGAGCAGGCTGAAAATCCTCAGGGAGAGATCTACTTCATTGACCACAAAACACAACGAATGTCCTGGCTCAACCCGCATGTGGACGCTTGCCTCAGTGAGTAACCTCTGGACCGTAACCCCCCCCCCCCACGTCCCACCTTCTAAATCACTACCCGATCGACCCTCCAACCCAACCAACCGGTCAACCCCATTCACCCTTAAACCCAGGCAGGTACCTGTTAGGTAACTAGAGAGATGTGACAAGAGACCGACCCAGGCCTGTTAGGTCCCTAGAGAGATGTGGCAAGGACCGACCCAGGCAGGTGCCTGTTAGGTAACTAGAGAGATGTGGCAAGAGACCGACCCAGGCCTGTTAGGTCCCTAGAGAGATGTGGCAAGAGACTGACCCAGGCCTGTTAGGTCCCTAGAGAGATGTGACAAGAGACCGACCCAGGCCTGTTAGGTCCCTAGAGAGATGTGACGAGACCGACCCAGGCAGGTGCCTGTTAGGTAACTAGAGAGATGTGGCAAGGACCGACCCAGGCCTGTTAGGTCCCTAGAGAGATGTGGCAAGAGACCGACCCAGGCCTGTTAGGTCCCTAGAGAGATGTGGCAAGAGACTGACCCAGGCCTGTTAGGTCCCTAGAGAGATGTGGCAAGGACCGACCCAGGCCTGTTAGGTCCCTAGAGAGATGTGGCAAGAGACCGACCCAGGCCTGTTAGGTCCCTAGAGAGATGTGGCAAGGACCGACCCAGGCCTGTTAGGTCCCTAGAGAGACGTGGCCAAGAGACCGACCCAGGCCTGTTACCCTAGAGAGATGTGGCAAGGACCGACCCAGGCCTGTTAGGTACCTAGAGAGATGTGGCAAGAGACTGACCCCAGGCAAAACTGCAAAGGAGAATTTAAGTGGTGTTTCTCTGGTATCAGATTAAAACATGTTCATTGTTTTCTACCTGGAGACTGATTTAAACCACTAGGAGTGGAACGTATCGTAGGGCCCTATAAAACGCCCTAATTTTGTTCAGTTTTCCTACGTTGCCTCATGAGACAGATGAAGTAAAACACATACTGATGCATTAATCAAATCAAATGTATTTATATAGCCCTTCGTACATCAGCTGATATCTCAAAGTGCTGTACAGAAACCCAGCCTAAAACCCCAAACAGCAAGCAATGCTGTAGAAGCACGGTGGCTAGGAAAAACTCCCTAGAAAGGCCAAAACCTAGGAAGAAACCAGGCTATGTGGGGTGGCCAGTCCTCTTCTGGCTGTGCCGGGTGGAGATTATAACAGAACATGGCCAAGATGTTGGCCATTAGGTCTTATCTTATTCTTAATTCATATTAATACATTTTTCCTAATAAGTTTCAATATGTTTTTTGGTGTATATTGTTTGATTCTGTGATTCCGCCCGCGTTCTCCACATCACAGATTTTATAGGGTCGTTATCTCAACACCACATTACTGTTACCCTTGACAAAAAAACAATGTTTTCAATATTCATCAACATTAACTTATAGTTCATGTTATTATGCCTTTTTTAAAGAGTTTTGGGCCTGACTTGGGACTCCCTCTCTCCCCCAGCCAGCCGCCCAAACAGGGTTCCTGTTGCACAAGAGGTTGTCCTCTGAGACTGCCTGTGCGTGAGAAGAGTGTGGGCGCTTCTGCCTGCCTGGTCCCTGACCACTGTCCACACGCATGCATGTATACACAAACTCTGTCCCCCTTACATGTGTCACTTTGACATGAACTCCCTAAGCTCTCTTCTCAAATGTAATGCACACTGACAGATATTAACTGGTGGACTGTGTGTTGGGGAGCTCTGTGTGTTGGGGAGCTCTGTGTGTTGGGGAGCTCTGTGTGTGTTGGGGAGCTCTGTGTGTGTTGGGGAGCTCTGTGTGTGTTGGGGAGCTCTGCGTGTGTTGGGGAGCTCTGCGTGTATTGGGGAGCTCTGTGTGTATTGGGGAGCTCTGCGTGTGTTGGGGAGCTCTGCGTGCGTTGGGGAGCTCCCTGTGTGTTGGGGAGCTCCCTGTGTGTTGGGGAGCTCCCTGTGTGTTGGGGAGCTCCCTGTGTGTTGGGGAGCTCCCTGTGTGTTGGGGAGCTCCCTGTGTGTTGGGGAGCTCCCTGTGTGTTGGGGAGCTCTCTGTGTGTTGGGGAGCTCTTGTTTGGAGCAGGGGATGGTGGAGGTTTTAGTGCAGATTTTCAAGACTGGAAGCGTTTCAGTTTTTCCAGTTTTTTTCCCCTCTGACCCTGTTGGACAGCTGTTTCTAGGAAGTAAACGAAACAAGAAGGTCTTTGTTGGCAGAGCATCCCCACTAAGACTTAGTACTTACTGTCTCCCCCCTTCTCTCTCTCTCTACTTCTCTCTCTCGCTCTCTCCCCTTTTCTCTACATCTCTCTCGCTCTCTCCCCTTTTCTCTACATTTCTCTCGCTCTCTCCCCTTTTCTCTACATCTCTCTCAACTCTCCCCTTTTCTCTACATCTCTCTCAACTCTCCCCTTTTCTCTACCTCTCTCTCAACTCTCCCCTTTTCTCTACCTCTCTCAACTCTCCCCTTTTCTCTACCTCTCTCAACTCTCCCCTTTTCTCTACCTCTCTCAACTCTCCCCTTTTCTCTACCTCTCTCTCAACTCTCCCCTTTTCTCTACCTCTCTCTCAACTCTCTCCCCTTTTCTCTACCACTCTCTCAACTCTCTCCCCTTTTCTCTACCGCTCTCTCAACTCTCTCCCCTTTTCTCTACCTCCCTCTCAACTCTCTGCCCTTTTCTCTACCTCTCTCTCAACTCTCTCCCTTTTCTCTACCTCTCTCTCAACTCTCTCCCTTTTCTCTACCTCTCTCAACTCTCTCCCCTTTTCTCTACCTCTCTCTCAACTCTCTCCCCTTTTCTCTACCTCTCTCTCAACTCTCTCCCCTTTTCTCTACCTCTCTCTCAACTCTCTCCCCTTTTCTCTACCTCTCTCTCAACTCTCTCCCCTTTTCTCTACCTCTCTCTCAACTCTCTCCCCTTTTCTCTACCTCTCTCTCAACTCTCTCCCCTTTTCTCTACCTCTCTCTCAACTCTCTCCCCTTTTCTCTACCTCTCTCTCAACTCTCTCCCCTTTTCTCTACCTCTCTCTCAACTCTCTCCCCTTTTCTCTACCTCTCTCTCAACTCTCTCCCCTTTTCTCTACCTCTCTCTCAACTCTCTCCCCTTTTCTCTACCTCTCTCTCAACTCTATTTTACTGCTGCTCTTTCCGTTGCCCCAACTTTTCTCTCTCTGCTGATATCGTTTTGTTGAACTCATCTATCTGATCATGTGTTTTCCATCATTGTAGTCGGGTCGGTGTGACACCCAGTGCTAGCCTTGAAGAGGAGGGTGGGGAGAGTAAGTCGAGGAGAGTTTGGAGTGGAAGAGAGGGTAAGGAGGAGGTGGAGGATAAGAGTGTGGGAGGGAGAGCAGAAGAGAAGAGGGTGGGGGAACAGGAGGTTATTTAGGAGTGTTATTTTACTTGTGGCTGAGGCTGTGTGGAGCTCTGCACATCTGGCCAGACTGCAGTCTGTTTTCTGCCTCCCCAATCTGCGCTCTCTGATAGGGTGTGTCCTGCCATGTCCCAGACCCGACCCTAAAGATGCTGCTCTGTGTATTTCTGTGTGCAGTTGCATGCATATCATCTGTCTGTTTGGCCCCTATCCAAACCTAATGCCTCTACTCTGGCTATTTGGTTTTATAAAAACAAGGAATAATTCCATAATCTATTGGGTGTGTTTGAATATATGCTCCAACCACTAGGCTACCTGCCGCCTTTCCTGTACAGGTTGACGATTATTGGGATGAGTCTTGTCCTACAGGGAGAACTGATCGATTTGCACTAGATAGGCCAGCTGTAAAGTCAAAATTGGCTCTTTTGTCAAAATGAATGAAAAAAAACATTTGCACATCAAATCAAATCAAATGTTATTTGTCCCATACACATGGTTAGCAGATGTTAATGCGAGTGTAGCGAAATGCTTGTGCTTCGAGTTCCGACAATGCAGTAATAACCAACAAGTAATCTAACTAACAATTCCAAAACTACTGTCTTATACACAGTGTAAGGGGATAAAGAATATGTCCATAAAGATATATGAATGAGTGATGGTACAGAGCAGCATAGGCAAGATACAGTAGATGGTATCGAGTACAGTATATACATTTGAGATGAGTATGTAAACAAAGTGGCATAGTTAAAGTGGCTAGTGATACATGTATTACATGACATTGGTCTTCATTTAAGGTTAGGCAATATGGTTAGCAGTGTGGTTAAAGTTAGGCTTAAAATCAGATTTCGTTTTTACTTTGTGTCTGTGCCAGCTAGTTACAACTCTGCGGAGTTTCCTCCAGAATAACCTGCGTTTCCTGTCTGCTCCCGTCACCAAACATGGGGACTGTTGCAACTAACAGCTTTGTATCCAAAATGGGCGTGCATTGAGCCTCTGGGAATTACATCATTGAGTTTAATAGGAAGATCACGGATGGGTATTTTCCCCAATTGTGAAGTACGTGATGTAACAATAAGGGTCTCTGAGGAAAACCTTGTGGTCCATAAATGTCTTGCTTTATAGAAAAGGTGAAATCATAAATTCAGCCCCCCCCCCACACACACACACACACACACACACACACACACACGTTGAGGGTAGGTAAACTATGTAGGTTCCTTTGCTCTTCATCATCCAGACTTCAAGTCCAGCTGACAGATGGGGAGAGAGACACACTGAACTGCCAAGGGAAGAGGGGAAGGGAGAGGGCGAGGAGGGGAAGGGAGAGGGCGAGAAGGGAGAGGGCGAGGAGGGAAAGGGAGAGGGCGAGGAGGGAAAGGGAGAGGGCGAGGAGGGAAAGGGAGAGGGCGAGGAGGGAAAGGGCGAGGAGGGAAAGGGAGAGGGCGAGGAGGGAAAGGGAGAGGGCGAGGAGGGAAAGGGAGAGGGCGAGGAGGGAAAGGGAGAGGGCGAGGAGGGAAAGGGAGAGGGCGAGGAGGGAAAGTGAGAGGGCGAGGAGGGCGAGGAGGGAAAGGGAGAGGGCGAGGAGGGAAAGGGAGAGGGCGAGGAGGGAAAGGGAGAGGGCGAGGAGGGAAAAGGAGAGGGCGAGGAGGGAAAGGGAGAGTGCGAGGAGGGAGAGGGCGAGGAGGGAGAGGGCGAGGAGGGAAAGGGAGAGGGCGAAGAGAGGGCGAAGAGAGGAGGGAGAGGGCGAAGAGAGGAGGGAAAGGGAGTGGGCGAAGAGAGGAGGGAGAGGGCGAAGAGAGGAGGGAAAGGGAGTGGGCGAAGAGAGGAGGGAGAGGGCGAAGAGAGGAGGGAAAGGGAGAGGGCGAAGAGAGGAGGGGAAAGGGAGAGGTCCTGAGAGGGGGAAATTGTCTCCACAGTGAAATCACCAGACTGTCTGCGCCATGTGCCTTTTTTTTTAGCTCCACATTTAGTTATTTATGCAATTTTAGTTGTTCTACAAACTTTTGGGCTGTGTGTTTAGATTTGTATTACAATTGTAAGACTGCATGATGGGACTCTAATGATGATTTGAAAGAAGTCACATGAAAGGTATGCACTCTGCTCATGTTTCTTACAACAGCTGTACACACTTCATCAGTCTGTCATTCACAACTTAACAAGCACTTGATAATAATCTCCCCCGTCAGACTATTCTCAATTTAATCTGGTCTTTATTTAGCCTACTAATATGTGTGGAGTCATTTATTATTTATTATTATGCATTTATTTTGTTAAAATTATTTTACCCCTTTTTCTCCCCAATTTCGTGGTGTCCAATTGTTAGTAGTTCCTTTCTTGTCTCATCGCTACAACTCCCGTACGGGCTCGGGAGAGACAAAGGTCGAGAGTCACGCGTCCTCCGAAACACAACCCAACCAAGCCGCACTGCTTCTTAACACAGCGCGCATCCAACCCGGAAGCGTGTCGGAGGAAACACCGTGCACCTAGCGACCGGGTCAGCGTGCACTGCACCCGGCCCGCCACAGGAGTCACTAGTGCGCGATGAGACAAGGATATCCCTACCGGCCAAACCCTCTCTAACCCGGACGACGCTAGGCCAATTGTGCGTCGCCCCACGGACCTCCCGGGCGCGGCCGGTTGCAACAGTGGAATACTTTTTTATTCAGAATGGCCCACAGAAGAAGAACAGAAGCAACACCCAAAGCCTGTACTTATAAATGGAGGAAGCGTAGCCTGCGCCTACGTTTATTTAATATGCTATCTAGGCTACACCGGTTGTGTAAAAAAAAAATGTTTTAGCAATGAAATATAGCAGCATGAGAACTGGGATCCTTTTTTAAATCGTGGCCAGTTATAAGAAGACGTTTGCCTAGGCTCTGTAGGCTATGTGCTCTCCAATCCTGTTCCAGGGGTCCTAGATAGGGCCCTACATTACCATGGGACTCCCGCGTCTCCCATGGGACTCCCGCATCTCCCACGGGACTCCCGCGTCTCCCGTGGGAGCCGAAAGAGAAGTGTGCGGCGTGATCGGAATGGTTCATGCTGCGGGCGGGGGAGCGGTCGGTCAGAAAGACTAATTCGGGATTTAAATATTATTGTAGTCCTGCAAATGATTTCATAATGGTTGTAAATGTGTTACGTGAGGGTTGTAAATGCGATGTGAATTGTGTATAAAACTACATATCTATCACATGAATTCCTTGCTCGTATTCTGGCTGCTTGTGTCTCTCCTCTAACTGGGGCTCACTGGATTGCTTCAAACAGTAGTGGTGGCAAAAACAATTCTCCAATGTGATTTGAGCTTGTGGTCACTTGTGATGAATTCTAAACGATTGAGGTTCCCACTGGAAACCATGCTGTTAATCATATTCTAAAGGCAACGAAACAATGGCTTGTGATTGGGCGCAAGTCAGCCTATCAGATGGCGTTTCCTTACTGACAGTTCAAGTTTAGAGGATTTTGGAAAGTTTACAAGGTGAACTCTGTATTCTGTCTTGCAGGGACTTTTTGTCTGTGCTGCTTCGAATGAGTTTGTTTACACTGGAGTTTGTTTCAATAAAAGGACTTTAATTCAAAACAGCAAATGTCTTATGAAATCATGCACTCATTGGATGTTGGCAACACAAAACCCCTGCCGGCGCCGTCAGTAATCTTGCGGGAGCAGACGGGCAATGTACCAAAACATGGGTCCCGTGCAGACCTCTCGTCTAAGGCTTATAGGCTAGGGGGTTAGAGTTATTTGGCTACTTCAGTTGTGATGTGAACGTTATCAAAACATATAGTCTCTAATCTGACCATCTGCTTTGGGGCGGCAGGGTAGCCTAGTGGTTAGAGCGTTGGACTAGTAACCGGAAGGTTGCAAGTTCAAACCCCCGAGCTGACAAGGTACAAATCTGTCGTTCTGCCCCTGAACAGGCAGTTAACCCACTGTTCCTAGGCCGTCATTGAAAATAAGAATTTGTTCTTAACTGACCTGCCTGGTTAAATAAAGGTACAATTAAAATACAGTGAGAGCCTGGTCAGGTTATTTCAGTGTTTTGACAGACTGCGTAATCTCTGTTCACTGTTTACATCTGAAGTAGCATTGGTGTGTGTGTGTGTGTGTGTGAAAACATACACTGTGTGTGTTTTGTAAGGTCATGCAATTTTGGATGTCAGTTAAGCTTCCCAGTTGAAAGAGTTTGCGCATAAATTGACACGTTTTTTTGATGCTTTTGTTTGTCTTGGTTTCTTCGGCTGGTATTTTTTCCGGTTGTTTCGTGCGCACTTTTTTTTTTTTTTAGGGGGAGCTGAAGTTCGGTATCCGAAGTCCACGACCCCTTCGTCATTTTGTGCATCTTTTTTTTCCACTAGAGAAATACTGCACCAAACATCTTAGTTTGGTGTAAAATTACTTGACTAAAACGTCAAAAATGAATGAAAGATTTCTTGATTTATCTTGGAATAATTCAGACCATTTTGAGGAATGGTTTTCTGGCTATGTTGCTACGGTGGCTCAAGAGGGGGGAAAAAATAACATGTTGGCGAAGGTCTTTAGGGAGTATGCGAGCACAGACCTTGGCTTTTCGTATTCTGCTACAGTCATCATAACCGTTCGAAAAGTAAACATTATTTTTTTATTTGAAACTGCACATTTTCTCCTCACCTCCTCACCATTCATGATTTGAAATGCAAATCAAGCATTTTAGTTGTAAAATAATAAAGCAACCCTTTTAATAATTAGCGATAAAACACATTTCTCATTCCATGTCGGTAATACAATTTTACGAGCGACTGTTTTTTAGTCTTTGCTGTAATATTGGCTTTTAAATTATCATTATTATTTTTTTAAACGTACAAGACATTTATTTAGTCTTTTTACGTTGTTCCAAATAGTGTAATCTAACAGCAGCGGTTATACATAATATGCACTTTTTGTTGATCTCCAGTATTTTCCACAACTAGTCAAATTGATTCCATATATCTGACTTCCCCCCTTTTTTGAGTTTTTGTCACGTCCTATGCATCCATTTTGCTGTCATGTTATGGTGTTTCGGAGTTTGTTATAGCCCATTTATTGATGTGATTATGCTATAGGTCAGGCCCTATTGGTTGCGTGCATGCGATGCTTACGTAAGGAGAGCAAGGGTTGAGGGAATAGGGAAGGTTTTCCCTCAACAAATGAGAGATTTCGGTAACAGAACTTTTTCGGTCAGAAATGGCTGTCTGTTATGTGGCAGCTTTAGAAACATGGACAGCACCATAAACACTGTTCTGTGGTGGTCGCTGCAGCAGGAAGAGAGAGACAACACTATAAATACTGTTGATGTTCTGTGGTGGTCGCTGCAGCAGGAAGAGAGAGACAACACTATAAATACTGTTGATGTTCTGTGGTGGTCGCTGCAGCAGGAAGAGAGAGACAACACTATAAACACTGTTGATGTTCTGTGGTGGTCGCTGCAGCAGGGAGGAGAGAGAGACAACACTATAAATACTGTTGATGTTCTGTGGTGGTCGCTGCAGCAGGGAGGAGAGAGAGACAACACTATAAACACTGTTGATGTTCTGTGGTGGTCGCTGCAGCAGGGAGGAGAGAGAGACAACACTATAAACACTGTTGATGTTCTGTGGTGGTCGCTGCAGCAGGGAGGAGAGAGAGACAACACTATAAACACTGTTGATGTTCTGTGGTGGTCGCTGCAGCAGGGAGGAGAGAGACAACACTATAAACACTGTTGATGTTCTGTGGTGGTCGCTGCAGCAGGGAGGAGAGAGAGACAACACTATAAACACTGTTGATGTTCTGTGGTGGTCGCTGCAGCAGGGAGGAGAGAGAGACAACACTATAAACACTGTTGATGTTCTGTGGTGGTCGCTGCAGCAGGGAGGAGAGAGAGACAACACTATAAACACTGTTGATGTTCTGTGGTGGTCGCTGCAGCAGGGAGGAGAGAGAGACAACACTATAAACACTGTTGATGTTCTGTGGTGGTCGCTGCAGCAGGGAGGAGAGAGAGACAACACTATAAACACTGTTGATGTTCTGTGGTGGTCGCTGCAGCAGGGAGGAGAGAGAGACAACACTATAAACACTGTTGATGTTCTGTGGTGGTCGCTGCAGCAGGGAGGAGAGAGAGACAACACTATAAACACTGTTGATGTTTACATAATACATAATACAACACCTTGTTTTAGCAAGGAGCTACAAAGTTTTCATCACGTTGTTAAGAGTCCAAGTTACCACGGAAACATAAATCAACCTTCAGTCAGCTGGGTGATCCATCTCGACACTGACTCACTATCTGGACTCTGGCTCTTTCCCAGAGCAGTGGTGTGAAAAAGAGGTGATGTGGAGCTAATGAGCTGAGCTCAGTTTTCAGAATCAGCTCCTGTTCACCTGATTGACTAGACCTGTAGTTAGTACTGTGTACATATCAGTACAGTCAGACTATCGCATTACTATCAGAGTAAAAAAAAAAGCCTCTGAAAAACCTCTCACCTTCTTTGTCTTTGTTCTCCACTGGAATTGTTTTCTAGCCCGGATAACAACCCCCTCCCTTCTCTCTGTCTCTCCTTCCATAGTGATGTCCCAACACCACCACCAGCAGCAGCCCCAACAGGCCCAGGCCTTGGGTTCACCTGGCTCCCTCCCCCAGCAGCAGAGCTCCCAGGCTGGGATGATGAGTCTGTCCAGTCCCCTGGGCGTGGTTGTCAGTACCCAGCAGAAGATGAGGCTGCAGCGCATCCAGCTAGAGAGAGAGAGGATCCAGAGACGCCAGGAGGAGCTCATGAGACAGGTGAGGCAGTCTAGGCCTCCATCGCTAGGCCTCCATCGCTAGGCCTCCATCGCTAGGCCTCCATCGCTAGGCCTCCATCGCTAGGCCTCCAACGCTAGGCCTCCAACGCTAGGCCTCAATGGTTTGCTGCTCAATCCTAGAGTATTTACCCTTTATTTAGGCAGGGGAATTCTCATAGAGACCAAAGTCTCTTTTGCATTACGAACGAGCCAACAACACCACACAGGAGAGCCTGCTTTACTCTCAGACCTCCAGTCCATGTTTCAACACTGTTCTGTTTATCCCACACCTACAACTCGCCGGAGACTGTCAGGAGAGACCTGATACATTTATTTTACCTTTATTTAACTAGGCAAGTCAGTTAAGAACAAATACATACCGCAAATCAATCATTCTCTCCTCTTTTCCTCTTAGAGAGACACCTGGACCCAATTTTTTTAATTTTATTTTTTTAATAAAAATAAAAAAGTTTATTCAGGCTAAACCCACACTAGCGTGTGTGTGTGTGTGTGTGTATGTATGTATGTATGTATGTACACACGTTTTGTTCTATCCTCGGGGGGACCTAAAATTAATTTCCATTCAAAATCTTATTTTATTTACCCAAACCCTAAACTTAACCCCTATCCCCTGAGCTTAAAATCTCCTTTGTCCCAACGAGGAACATTTTGTCTTGTTTTTGGGGGCTTTTGGGTATTTTAGGTCCCCACAAGGATAGAAGAACCAGCACACACACAGGCCACATGCCATCATATCACGTGCCTCCTCAATGAGAAAAAGGTTACCCAGAAGAATCTCAGTTGGACAGTAGATTGTTTTTTTTAGCGCAGGCTTTGGGCCTTTCTATGACGCTGGGGGGTAAATATTAGCACCCACTAGTGGCCGAACGGGGTAGCTACCAGCTACTCTATTCTAGACCACCTAATCATCTACTTACAGGAAGGCAGGCTCACATAGAGAGAGAGAGATTCACACCCGTTTGTTAATCGCCTTTATTGTCCTTAGCCAGTGACCTCAACCAGGAAATGTTTATCTCACCCAGAACGCTGTGACTCTGTCGGCCCATCCTGAGCACATAGCAGCACTGGCTGGGGTCTGTGGGGTTGGGAAGGGAGAGCAGAGTCTTACTCTTGCATTCTTACCTTGGCTATGGCCTGTAGTTGGCCCACGGGGAATACTTGGTCTGAGAGGATGAAGGACAGGAGTGTTATAGGGGGTGTACACACATTCTGACAGTAGCTTCTCTATTTTCCACTGTACTCCCCTACACGATCTCACTGTTTTGGTCTGTCTGACAGTCTGGAGAGAGATCTATTTCGGGAAAGGGGGATACATAGTCAGTTGTCCAACTGAATTTATGCAGTTGAAATGTGTCTTCCTCATTCAACCCAACCCCTCTGAATCAGAGAGGTGCGTGGGGGCTGCCTTTTAATTAACATCCACGTCTTCAGGATATAGAGTTGAGTCATCCGCATACATAGAAACTCTGGCCTGGGGAATTCCTGATTCTACCTGGATTATGTTGGAGAGGCTTCCATTAAAGAGCACCCACGTCTTCGGCGCCCGGAGAACAGTGTGGAGGGTGGTTCAAGTGGGGAGGGGCCCTTGGATGAGTTGGTGTGTCTGAGCCTTTGACTTAGTTCTGTATATTGCTCAGGGGAAGATTTTTACCTTGTCAGCTTGGGGATTTGATCCAGCAACCTTACGATTACTGGCCCAACGCGCTAACCACTAGGCTACCTGCCCAACGCTCTAACCACTAGGCTACCTGCCCAACGCTCTAACCACTAGGCTACCTGCCCAAGGCTCTAACCACTAGGCTACCTGCCCAACGCTCTAACCACTAGGCTACCTGCCCAACGCTCTAACCACTAGGCTACCTGCCCAACGCTCTAACCACTAGGCTACCTGCCCAACGCTCTAACCACTAGGCTACCTGCCCAACGCTCTAACCACTAGGCTACCTGCCCAAGGCTCTAACCACTAGGCTACCTGCCCAAGGCTCTAACCACTAGGCTACCTGCCCAAGGCTCTAACCACTAGGCTACCTGCCCAAGGCTCTAACCACTAGGCTACCTGCCCAAGGCTCTAACCACTAGGCTACCTGCCCAAGGCTCTAACCACTAGGCTACCTGCCCAAGGCTCTAACCACTAGGCTACCTGCCCAAGGCTCTAACCACTAGGCTACCTGCCCAAGGCTCTAACCACTAGGCTACCTGCCCAAGGCTCTAACCACTAGGCTACCTGCCCAAGGCTCTAACCACTAGGCTACCTGCCCAAGGCTCTAACCACTAGGCTACCTGCCCAAGGCTCTAACCACTAGGCTACCTGCCCAAGGCTCTAACCACTAGGCTACCTGCCCAAGGCTCTAACCACTAGGCTACCTGCCCAAGGCTCTAACCACTAGGCTACCTGCCCAAGGCTCTAACCACTAGGCTACCTGCCCAAGGCTCTAACCACTAGGCTACCTGCCCAACGCTCTAACCACTAGGCTACCTGCCCAACGCTCTAACCACTAGGCTACCTGCCCAACGCTCTAACCACTAGGCTACCTGCCCAACGCTCTAACCACTAGGCTACCTGCCCAACGCTCTAACCACTAGGCTACCTGCCCAACGCTCTAACCACTAGGCTACCTGCCCAACGCTCTAACCACTAGGCTACCTGCCCAACGCTCTAACCACTAGGCTACCTGCCGGCTTGTGGACACACCACACACACCTACCTTTTAACCTGTCTGTTCACTACCATATGTGTTGTGTTCAGTCCATACAGCTCCAATGTCACACTTATCGACATTGTTATAAAGCCCCTTCCCTTTACAGATACATTGTTATAAAGCCCCTTCCCTTTACAGATACATTGTTATAAAGCCCCTTCCCTTTACAGATACATTGTTATAAAGCCCCTTCCCTTTACAGATACATTGTTATAAAGCCCCTTCCCTTTACAGATACATTGTTATAAAGCCCCTTCCCTTTACAGATACATTGTTATAAAGCCCCTTCCCTTTACAGATACATTGTTATAAAGCCCCTTCCCTTTACAGATACGTTGTTATAAAGCCCCTTCCCTTTACAGATACGTTGTTATGAAGCCCCTTCCCTTTACAGATACTTCCAGCCATTTGTTACACTCACAGCCCATCAGATGAATGAGAATCTGGTATTTCTAAGGTGACTGTGCACTGGTAGTTAGTTGTGCCCCAGACAGGGACACTGACACGATCCAGCCCTAGATACCATGTCAGGGCAGTGGTAGTTAGTTGTGCCTCAGACAGGGAGACTGACACGATCCAACCCTAGATACCATGTCAGGGCACTGGTAGTTAGTTGTGCCCCAGACAGGGACACTGACATGATCCAGCCCTAGATACCATACCATGTCAGGGCACTGGTAGTTAGTTGTGCCCCAGACAGGGACACTGACACGATCCAGCCCTAGATACCATACCATGTCAGGGCAGTGGTAGTTAGTTGTGCCTCAGACAGGGAGACTGACACGATCCAGCCCTAGATACCATGTCAGGGCAGTGGTAGTTAGTTGTGCCCCAGACAGGGAGACTGACACGATCCAACCCTAGATACCATGTCAGGGCAGTGGTAGTTAGTTGTGCCCCAGACAGGGAGACTGACACGATCCAACCCTAGATACCATGTCAGGGCAGTGGCACAGGTGAAGGGTAGCATTGACCCCCCCCCCTCCCTCCTAGTTCCACCAGTGTAGACCTGTCTTTGTGTGTTTGGGTACGGTTATCTTACGGCAGCAACCACAAACCTCTAACTTATCCCATAGCCCACTTCCTTTAAGACTATTAGCCAATCCCGTCCTGAGGTGTGTGTGTCTTCACATCATATAATTGCTGTGTCGTTCACACACTCACTATGATAGGGCTGTAAAAACACTGCTTTGTTCAGAAGCAGATTCTGTTATGACTCCGCAAATGTTTCTCATGTGGTGTAGTACACAATGTGTTCCTGGACAATAATGAACATAGTTTCAGTAATCTTGAATCTCTCCTCTCACCCCTCTTTTCTTCTCTCTCTCCCCCTCTTCTCTCTCCTCCTCTCACCCCTCTTCTCTTCTCTCCTCCCCTCTCCTCTTCTCTCTCCCCCTCTCCCCTCCTCTTCTCGCTCCCCCTTCCTCTTCTTTCTCCCCCTTCCTCTTCTCTCTCTCTCCCTCTCCTCCCCTCTTCTCTCTCCCTCTCCTCCCCTCTTCTCTCTCCTCTCCCCCTTGCTGCCTATTGCTTCCCCTAGGAGGTGGCACTGTGTAGACAGCTCCCCGTGGACTCTGAGAGCATGGCACCAGCGCCCACCCCTGGTGGCAACCCTGCCCAGCCCATGACCCAGGGCAACATGCCCACCAATGGATCTGACCCCTTCCTCAACAGGCAAGTGCACTCCTGACTCAATTCAAATCAAAGGGCCTTATTGGCATGGGAAACATATATGTTAACCACTCCAAAGCAAGTGAAATAGATAATTAACAAAGGTGAAATAAACTATAAAAAAATTACAGTAAACATTACACTCACAGAATTTAATAAAGTTATGTCAAATGTCAAATTATGACTATATGTAGCAGTATACTTCCGTCCCCTCGCCCGGCCCGGGCTCGAACCAGGGACCCTCTGCACACATCAACAACAGTCACCCACGAAGCATCGTTACCCTTCGCGCCACAAAAGCCACGGCCCTTGCAGAGCAAGGGGAACCACTACTTCAAGGCCTCAGAGCGAGTAACGTCATCGATTGAAACGCTATTAGCGTGCACCACCGCTAACTAGCTAGCCATTTCCCATCAGTTACATCAGCACCACCGCTAACTAGCTAGCCATTTCCCATCAGTTACACATGTACCGTGTTGTAATGATGTGCTTCTGTTTCTTCTCATCTGTCTCCCTGTCTCTCTCTCCCTGTCTCTGTCTCTCTCTTTGTCTCTCTCTCTCTCTCTGTCTCTCTCTCTCTCTCTCTGTCTCTCTCTGTCTCTCTCTGTCTCTCTCTGTCTCTCTCTCTATGTCTCTGTCTCTCTCTATGTCTCTCTCTATGTCTCTCTCTCTGTCTCTCTCTCTGTCTCTCTCTCTGTCTCTCTCTCTGTCTCTCTCTCTGTCTCTCTCTCTGTCTCTCTCTCTGTCTCTGTCTCTCTCTCTGTCTCTCTCTCTGCCTCTCTCCCTCTGCCTCTCTCTCTCTGCCTCTCTCTCTCTGTCTCTCTCTCTGTCTCTCTCTCTGTCTCTCTCTCTCTCTCTCTCTCTTATTCCCCTCATTCTCCCTTCTTTCTCAACACCCCCTCTCCCCTCTGCCTCTCTCCCTTTTCTCCTTCTCTCAGTCTGGTTATTAGATGGGATCAGTTGATTAATATGTTTTTTTTCCCTTCCTCTGTGATCCACAGTGGTCACTTCCAGCACTCCCGGGAGCAGAGCACAGACAGTGGCCTGGGGCTGGGCTGTTACAGCATCCCCACCACCCCAGAGGACTTCCTTAATAACATGGAGGAGATGGACACAGGTAGTCCACGTTCTCCCGCCGTCTCTCTCTCACCTTCTCGCTCTCAAATTCAAGCTGCTTTATTGTGTCCATTTTGCCAAAACAACAATGTGTTTAATAAACATTGTAATAAAAAGAATGAACAATAATACAAATAAAAAAAGTCAATAGTAGAAATATAACAAATAGTGACGATAAAAGGCTAAACATGGAAAATGGAACTGTCATCATTACATCACTACTATTACTACTACCACTACCATCACCATTACTACCACTACTACCATTACTACTACTACTACCATTACTACTACTACTACCATTACTACTACTACCACCACTACCATTACTACCATTACTACCACCACTACCATCACCATTACTACCACTACTACCATTACTACTACTACTACTACCACCACTACCATCACCATTACTACCACTACTAACATTACTACTACTACTACCATTACTACTACTACCACCACTACCATTACTACTACTACCACCACTACCATTACTACCACTACTACCATTACTACTACTACCACCACTACCATTACTACTACTACCATTACTACTACTACTACCACCACTACCATTACTACTACTACCATTACTACTACTACTACCATTACTACTACTACCACCACTACCATTACTACTACTACCACCACTACCATTACTACCACTACTACCATTACTACTACTACCACCACTACCATCACCATCACCATTACTACCACTACTACCATTACTACTACTACTACTACCATTACTACTACTACCACCACTACCATTACTACTACTACTACCATTACTACTACTACTACTACTACCATTACTACTACTACCACCACTACCATTACTACTACTACCACCACTACCACTACCATTACTACTACTACTACTACTACCACTACCATCACCATTACTACCACTACTACCATTACTACCACCACTACCATTACTACTACTACTACTACCACACGTCACCATTACTACTACTACTACTACTACCACCACATCACCATTACTACTACTACTACCACCACTACCATCACCACTACATTACTACTACTACCACCACTACCATCACCATTACTACCACTACTACCATTACTACCACCACTACCATTACTACTACTACCACCACTACCATCACCATTACTACCACCACTACCATTACTACCACCACTACCATCACCATTACTACCACTACTACCACCACTACCATTACTACTACTACCACCACTACCATCACCATTACTACCACCACTACATTACTACTACTACCACCACTACCATCACCATTACTACCACTACTACCATTACTACCACCATTACTACTACTACCACCACTACCATCACCATTACTACCACCACTACCATCACCATTACTACCACTACTACCATTACTACCACCACTACCATTACTACTACTACTACCACCACTACCATCACCATTACTACCACCACTACCATTACTACTACTACTACCATTACTACTACTACCACCACTACCATTACTACTACTACCACCACTACCATTACTACCATTACTACCACCACTACCATCACCATTACTACCACTACTACCATTACTACTACTACTACCATTACTACCACCACTACCATCACCATTACTACCACTACTACCATTACTACTACTACTACCATTACTACTACTACCACCACTACCATTACTACTACTACCACCACTACCATTACTACCACTACTACCATTACTACTACTACCACCACTACCATTACTACTACTACCATTACTACTACTACCACCACTACCATTACTACTACTACTACACCACTACCATTACTACCACTACTACCATTACTACTACTACCACCACTACCATCACCATTACTACCACTACTACCATTACTACTACTACTACTACCATTACTACTACTACCACCACTACCATTACTACTACTACTACCATTACTACTACTACCACCACTACCACTACCATTACTACTACTACTACTACTACCACTACCATCACCATTACTACCACTACTACACCACTACCATTACTACTACTACTACTACCACACGTCACCATTACTACTACTACTACTACTACCACCACGTCACCATTACTACTACTACTACTACTACCACCACATCACCATTACTACTACTACACCACCACTACCATCACCACTACATTACTACTACTACCACCACTACCACCACCATTACTACCACTACTACCATTACTACCACCACTACCATTACTACTACTACCACCACTACCATTACTACTACTACCACCACTACCATCACCATTACTACCACCACTACCATTACTACCACCACTACCATCACCATTACTACCACTACTACCACCACTACCATTACTACTACTACCACCACTACATTACTACTACTACCACCACTACCATCACCATTACTACCACTACTACCATTACTACCACCATTACTACTACTACTACCACCACTACCATCACCATTACTACCACCACTACCATTACTACCACCACTACCATCACCATTACTACCACTACTACCATTACTACCACCACTACCATTACTACTACTACCACCACTACCATCACCATTACTACCACCACTACCATTACTACTACTACCACCACTACCATCACCATTACTACCACCACTACCATTACTACTACTACCACCACTACCATCACCATTACTACCACCACTACCATTACTACTACTACTACCACCACTACCATTACTACTACCACTACCATTACTACTACTACTACCATTACTACTACTACTACCACTACCATCACCATTACTACCACTACTACCATTACTACCATTACTACCACTACCATTACTACTACTACCACCACTACCATTACTACCACTACTACCATTACTACTACTACCACCACTACCATCACCATTACTACCACTACTACCATTACTACTACTACTACTACCATTACTACTACTACCACCACTACCATTACTACTACTACTACCATTACTACTACTACCACCACTACCACTACCATTACTACTACTACTACTACTACCACTACCATCACCATTACTACCACTACTACCATTACTACCACCACTACCATTACTACTACTACTACTACCACACGTCACCATTACTACTACTACTACTACTACTACTACTACTACTACCACCACGTCACCATTACTACTACTACTACTACTACTACTACCACCACATCACCATTACTACTACTACTACCACCACTACCATCACCACTACATTACTACTACTACCACCACTACCATCACCATTACTACCACTACTACCATTACTACCACCACTACCATTACTACTACTACCACCACTACCATCACCATTACTACCACCACTACCATTACTACCACCACTACCATCACCATTACTACCACTACTACCACCACTACCATTACTACTACTACCACCACTACCATCACCATTACTACCACCACTACATTACTACTACTACTACCACCACTACCATCACCATTACTACCACTACTACCATTACTACCACCATTACTACTACTACTACCACCACTACCATCACCATTACTACCACCACTACCATTACTACCACCACTACCATCACCATTACTACCACTACTACCATTACTACCATTACTACTACTACCACCACTACCATCACCATTACTACCACCACTACCATTACTACTACTACCACCACTACCATCACCATTACTACCACCACTACCATTACTACTACTACCACCACTACCATCACCATTACTACCACCACTACCATTACTACTACTACTACCACCACTACCATTACTACTACTACTACCACTACCATTACTACTACTACTACCATTACTACTACTACTACCACTACCATCACCATTACTACCACTACTACCATTACTACCATTACTACCACTACCATTACTACTACTACTACCATCACCATTACTACCACTACTACCATTACTACCATTACTACCACCACTACCATTACTACTACTACTACCACACGTCACCATTACTACTACTACGACTACTACTACTACTACTACTACTACTACCACCACGTCACCATTACTACTACTACTACTACTACTACTACTACCACCACCACTACCATCACCACTACATTACTACTACTACCATCACCACTACATTACTACTACTAACCACCACTACCATCACCATTACTACCACTACTACCATTACTACCACCACTACCATTACTACTACTACCACCACTACCATTACTACTACTACCACCACTACCATCACCATTACTACCACCACTACCATTACTACCACCACTACCATCACCATTACTACCACTACTACCACCACTACCATTACTACTACTACCACCACTACCATTACTACTACTACCACCACTACATCACCATTACTACCACCACTACATTACTACTACTACTACCACCACTACCATCACCATTACTACCACTACTACCATTACTACCACCACTACCATTACTACTACTACTACCACCACTACCATCACCATTACTACCACCACTACCATTACTACCACCACTACCATCACCATTACTACCACTACTACCATTACTACCACCACTACCATTACTACTACTACCACCACTACCATCACCATTACTACCACCACTACCATTACTACTACTACCACCACTACCATCCATCACCATTACTACCACCACTACCATTACTACTACTACCACCACTACCATCACCATTACTACCACCACTACCATTACTACTACTACCACCACTACCATCACCATTACTACCATTACTACCACCGCTACCATTACTACAACTACCACCACTACCATCACCATTACTACCACCATTACTACCACCACTACCATTACTACTACTACCACCATCACCATTACTACCACCACTACCATTACTACTACTACCACCACTACCATCACCATTACTACCACCACTACCATTACTACCACCACTACCATCACCATTACTACCACTACTACCATTACTACCACCACTACCATTACTACTACTACCACCACTACCATCACCATTACTACCACCACTACCATTACTACTACTACTACCACCACTACCATCACCATTACTACCACCACTACCATTACTACTACTACCACCACTACCATTACTACCATTACTACCATTACTACCACCGCTACCATTACTACAACTACCACCACTACCATCACCATTACTACCACCATTACTACCACCACTACCATTACTACTACTACCACCATCACCATTACTACCACCACTACCATTACTACTACTACCACCACTACCATTACTACTACTACCATCACTACCACTACTACCATTACTATCACCACTACCATTACTACTACTACCACCACTACCATCACCATTACTACCATTACTACTACCACTACCATCACCATTACTACCACCACCACCATCAATATTACTACTACCATCACCACTACCATCAATATTACTACCACCACTACCATTACTACTGCCACCATTACCATCACTATTACCACCACCATTACTACTACCATCACCACTACCATCACCATTACTACCACCACTACCATTACTTCTACCATCACCATTACTACCATCACCATTACTACCACCACTACCATTACTACTACCACTGCCATCACCATTACTACCATCACCATTAGTACTACCACCACTACCATCACTATTACTACTACCACCACTACCATCACTATTACTACTACCATTACTACTACCACTACCATCACAATTACTACCACCACTACCATTACTAGTACCACCACTACCATCACCATTACTACCACTACCATTACTACTTCCACTACCACCACCACGTCACCATTACTACTACCACCACCACGTCACCATTACTACTACCACCACCACCACGTCACCATTATTACTACTACCGTCACCATTATTACTACTACCACCACCACGTCACCATTACTACTACCACCACCACGTCACCATTACTACTACCACCACCGCGTCACAATTACTACCACCACCACCGCGTCACAATTACTACCACCACCACCACGTCACCATTACTACCACCACCACCACGTCACCATTACTACCACCACCACCACGTCACCATTACTACCACCACCACCACGTCACCATTACTACTACCAACCACCACGTCACCATTACTACTACCACCACCACGTCACCATTACTACTACCACCACCACGTCACCATTACTACTACCACCACCACGTCACCATTACTACTACCACCACCACGTCACCATTACTACTACCACCACCACGTCACCATTACTACTACTACCACCACCACGTCACCATTACTACTACTACCACCACCACGTCACCATTACTACTACTACCACCACCACGTCACCATTACTACTACTACCACCACGTCACCATTACTACTACTACTACTACTACTACCACCACGTCACCATTACTACTACTACTACCACCACGTCACCACTACTACTACTACTACCACCACGTCACCATTACTACTACTACTACCACCACGTCACCATTACTACTACTACTACCACCACGTCACCATTACTACTACTACTACCACCACGTCACCATTACTACTACTACTACCACCACGTCACCATTACTACTACTACTACCACCACGTCACCATTACTACTACTACTACCACCACGTCACCATTACTACTACTACTACCACCACGTCACCATTACTACTACTACTACCACCACGTCACCATTACTACTACTACTACCACCACGTCACCATTACTACTACTACTACCACTACTACTACTACTACTACTACTACTACTACTACTACCACCACCACGTCACCATTACTACTACTACTACTACTACTACTACTACCACCACGTCACCATTACTACTACTACTACTACTACTACTACTACCACCACGTCACCATTACTACTACTACTACTACTACTACTACTACTACCACCACGTCACCATTACTACTACTACTACTACCACCATTACTACTACTACTACTACTACTACTACCACCACGTCACTACTACTACTACTACTACTACTACCACCACGTCACCATTACTACTACCACCACTACCACCACGTCATCATTAAACTGCTATCCTTACTCTCTCTCTCTCGAGCCCTCTCTCTCACTGACTCTGACTCCCCCTTCTCTCCCCCCTTCCCTCCAGGTGAGAGCATGGCCCAGGCGGGCAGTATGAACGTGTCTCAGCACAGCAGCTTCCCAGACTTCCTGGACTCCCTGCCAGGGACCAACGTGGACCTGGGAACCCTGGAGGGAGCGGACCTCATTCCCATTCTCAACGATGTGGAGTCAGTCCTCAACAAGAGCGAGCCCTTCCTCACCTGGCTGTAAACACACACACACACACCTTCTACAAACACACACACACACACACACACACACACCACACATACGCCCAACAAACAGGACGAAAGACTCAACGTATCTAAAGACTCTGTCTGTGCTGCCTTTAGTGACCTATTCAAATCAGCTTGATTTTTTCACGTGTCCAGTAATAATACCCCCTCTGTCTGGCCGACCACCTATCAATCTGAGTTCAGTTCAGGTTAAAGATATCTAAAGAGTATTAACCAAAGCCTTGAGAGAACAAAAATCAAATCAAATCAGGACACGTGTTAGTGGATACTGTAATGTAACAAAAGTTAGTAGTTTTGTATGTTCTGTAAGACTCTCCCCACCCTGGTTTTTGAATCACAATAGATATTTTTTACAGCTTTCCTGTCTCTCTTGGGGTGACACTCTATGTGGAACAAGTACTTGGTGAAAAAAAATGTATTGGCGTCCAATGGTATTGCTTTGTCATGACTAAATGTATGCAGGGAGGCTTTTTTACCAATAGGTGGCGCTATTGCTTAAGCTACTGTAGTTATGAAATGGCTCTTTACTGGCAACAAGGCTGTCCCATCTGTAGGTTCTTAGTAGTGCACGTCTGTCGGCTACAGCACTGTAAACCTTCTTCTCTAACAAATGATCAATCACCAACAGTATTTTAACTGTCAGTTTGGGTTTGAATTAAAAATCCACACTGTTACTGTTGTTTCTGTTCATAAAAAAAACTACAGATTCACTTCTACATCAGCATTAGTAGCCATGGGAACAAAGTGTGTTGTATACCAAATAATGTTTCCTATTGTTCGCTACAATGTCACTACAAAAGCTTTAAAACTTTAAAATTGTACTTAGTTAGATTTTTAAACAGAACTGTTTTTAGTTATTATTTTGTCATTTTAATAATTGTACTCCAATGTAGCTAATTGAACACTAAAATATCATGCCTCAGTTATGAAACAATGTCAAATTCTGTATTCTAATACGTACACTTAAAAAAAAAATCATACTATAGTATTAGTTTTTTTTCTGATCTGTAAAATAGCCTACATGGGTTCTTTGCATCTGGTGCCATTTGTAGGACTTATAATATAGTTAGCATTTTTTGTATTTATCAAGAGCTATGATTCTATTTCTCCTGTTCAATTTTTATTTTTATTTTTATGAAATTGAGATTTCAAAGCACTACAAATCAGCAAAATGATTGAAATATATCTGATCATGAAGTGAATGTTGAAGTTAGATGATCACCAGACGTTTTTGTTTCTATATGCGTTGACGCTTGATAATCCTTCATACGCAAACTCTCCTTCGTCTTCAGTCTGTTTTTTTTGGGGGGGGGGGGTTTCAAAAAGGACTTTTTTTTTTCCTTCTAATATCTGTTCTACGGGGAATTATGCAACAATAGTCTTTTCATAGGGTCAGAGGTTATTGTGCCTATATGTTTTTAGAGGATTTCTAGTGAATTGTCAGATTGGATTGGCATGGGGTTAGCATTCGGATCTTGTTTCTAACATGCCAACCCCACAACACAATCTGCTCTGAACTTCTTTTTCTTTTCTACATTTGTCTCAGTTTTTGTATTTGCATGTTGATTGACATATTTGCTATTCCTAGCGTTAGGTGGTCTATAGCCCGACCTTATATTGTGACTATACTGAGTCTGGTTACTATGTAGAATGTTAGAACTAAGAAGGTGAGGAAGTGATGGATCCTTGGTAGGGGCAGGTGAATTAGAGGGGGGGGGGGGGTTGTTGAGTTTAGGGAGGGTGAGGGGGGTTTCTATGCACGCCAAAACACACTGGGGGTGTGAGAAGGGACAAGGTGAAGAGGGGCGTGAGAGGTGACGAGCTGAAGTGGGGGCACACAGTTATCACATCACTACCACCTGTGTCCTTGGATTGGGGGAAAGGGTGTGACGATGTGGTGTGGTTTCAGAGATTGGAGGCCTCTATTACCCAGGCATGGCCAAAGAAGGCTAGCTCTGACAGGGCTAGCAACATGCTAACTCGGGCCCATGCCCAGCTGACAGGGCTAGCAACATGCTAACTCATGCACAGCTGATGAAAAGGGCTCCAGTGAGAGGTGATGAGGTCTTTTTTAGAATCAAACAAGGTTATTAATCCAATCACACAGCTGCCTCTCTTGGTGTCTCTGTGTCAGGGAGGTTCCCTGTTTTGTGTTTTCGTTTGAATAATGTGCTTTTCCAGGCTCTAGGGGGGGGGGGGAAACTTGGCAGGGCTGTCGGTGCACCGTTACTGGGGACACAATTCAAGGTTGCACCAGTATGAAGGACACAAGTTAAATGGATGATAGCATTTGTATCAGATTGTCTTTTTGTAAATTTATACTTTGGAGGATATTAAGACCAGATGAGAGATTCTATGAGAATATAGAACACAGAGGTGGTGTTATACCGTTAAGGGTTTGAGGAAATGGTTTGGTGTGGAGCACATATTTTGACTAAAGGTGCATAGAGTGGCATGACATGGAATAGACAGGATGTAGCAATATATAGCGCAGTATAGCGCAGTGGCTAGGCTACAGCTGCATGGTAGGATGGGGACGGGGGTGTGTTGTCAGTAGTTACAGGGTTCTTGGAATGTTGAAGGCATGCTCATTGGTGGTGAAAATCAGACTAACAAAATGGCCGCATACTGTATCCTATCCCGGCAGTGTGGACTTCATTTTTACATGATGTAACCTCGGCAAGGAGTCTGCAAATTACAGTAACATGTTTTAAAAAATAAATAAAGAATAAAATGGCGTCAGAACCGTGGATCTTTGTGTTGTTTTTTTATTTGTTATTGATGCCATTTATTACAGAAGATCACTCTTGATCACAACAAGCCACAGATCACACACAACCGTATAGGGAACCAAAAATGACCTACGAACATTATTACTCTCTAGGTAAAATAAGCTAGTATACAAAACATACACACCCCCCCCACCTTCGGGAGCAGTCCAAGGACAACTTGGTCTACCCAGAGAAATGTATATAAAGTAAAAGTTGAATTTCATTTGTATTTATTTAGCTAGGATAATCCACTCAGTAACAATTGCCTCTGTTTTCCAGAGTGAATGTTCTAACAAGAATGTAAATGTTCAGGTTCTACCATCGATATATGTAAATAGGGTTGGAGAAAGCTACATTGCAGTGTGTTTTGTATAATATAGCGGAACCCACCATAAAGTCGCTGAAAACCCGACACGACAGACTCCTTAGTAACCCTGTGGCGTTACAGTAAACATTGACACAGAGGAGGGAATCTCGTCATGTCCCTCCATTAAACAGGAACTAGCAAGAATAAAGTTATAAAATGACACCCACAAGCCTTCTCCGATAAGACTCACACAGGTGTGGCCCACAGTGTACACACACTCTGTCATAAACCTCTATGAAGGGGGTTTTCATGTGTTTTTTGAATATTGAAAATAATTTGCAATTGAAATAAGCCCAGAGACTAATATTTAATAGATGCCAAGTGTTCTGTCTTTTTAAGGTACAAACTAATATGGAATTATACTATGAAATGTTGAAAGTGCTTTCATGTTTTTAACATATAGAATAAGAAGTTTGATTTAATTACATTTTAAAAAGTTATATATAGAAATACTTAATGTGGCTCTTAAATGTCCTCTGCTGTCATAAGACCGACCACCCAAGCAAAAGGCCATCAAGCTAGGTAGGTTTGGAAATGGTCGATTTTAAAAATATTATTTTATATATTTTTTACAAATATTTAACAAAATCATATGGACCTCATAGAAAGCCAGTCAGTGTCGTTGATATAAGAAGTCTTCGGTCTTCTTCTGAGGGGCTCACGGATCCTCAGACGGCATCATCACTACTCTGAAAAACAAACACAGGACAATAACTTTCCAAAAAGATTCAAATCAAGTCTTACTCAAACACAAACATATTTATACAGTGTATTGGTGTGTCAATCATGGATGAGCTAATTGTTGCTTAGCTTACTGGAGTTCATGGTCAGATAACACATGGCTGAGAGGTCAGTGACACAGGTGGAAGAATTAGGATGGGGGTGGGGCTAGGGATGGAGCTAGGGGTGGAGCTAGGTCTGGGGCTGAGCAGCTCCAAGTCTCATATTTAATACATTTAATTAAATCAGGTGTGGTCAACTGGAAAAAAATGTATACCAATTGGGTTTATGGGCTAGACTAGAGGTTGTTTCATACAACAGGGTCCTCTTACCCCCACCACAGCAGCCGCAGCAGTCTCCACAGATGGCCCCGATGAGACCGTTGACGACCTGGATGGCACAGAGCACAACCTGCAGCAGACCCATGACCAGCAGCATGGAGAACAGAGTCAGGTGCCAGGTCACGATGCCTTCAGGCTCTTTACAGCCCTCCCACAGGGTGTGGTTATTCAGGTAGTCACTGGTGGACAACAGAGAGTTCAGAAAAAGTTGAATAAGACTCAGCACACTGCACATAAATTGTCTCATGTGTAATTCATGATGAATGCGGGTGAATGAGTGATTTACATACATTGTGTCATGTGTATTCATGATGAATGCGGGTGAATGAACGAGTGAGTGAGTGATTTACAAACATTGTCATGTGTAATTCATGATGAATGCGGGTGAATGAGTGATTTACATAAATTGTGTCATGTGTATTCATGATGAATGCGGGTGAATGAGCGAGTGAGTGAGTGATTTACATATATTGGGTCACAGCATGAACAATGTATTACCAATAATGTGTTTGAGCGGTAAAACGGGTTCTTACCCGTTGACAAACGGATTGGTCCACAACTCTGTTGTGCCATTCGTATAGAGACATTTGGGTCCGTTGTGAATGGCAACAGCAGACACAATGAAGGAGTAGCCGGCCCCCAGAACCCCCACCCCAGCAAAGATGATAGAGGTGAACATCTGAGGAGAAGAAACTGATCATAGTTACAGAGGTCCAATTGAATCAATCTGGGTATTGAACCCAGTCTATCCAAGAAAAGTGACTTAAGAAGACCATGTTAGTCCACTGAGCTAAAACCTGTGGTAGGAAGAACTAGCACTAGTCTTCAGGGTTCATACTGATGTTGGGATGGACTTCAGGGCCCGTATAAAGCGTCTCAGAGTAGGTGAGTACTCATCTAGGATCTGCCCATATAAATCTGATTCATTGTGATCTAAAAAGCTAAACTGATCCTAGATCAGCCCTCCTACGCTGAGATGCTTTGTGGATACGGGCCCAGGTCTCATACCGGGATCAGTTTGATACTGTATTTTAGCAAGAGTTATTTCCTTGAACTAACCAATGCAACATTGGGCAAACAATCAATTGATCCTTTTGCCCAAAATCAGTTGAAAGCAACAGCACCCTCCTACGGTGCAGTATGGTACCAGTGTGAGATGGAATGATGCTATTGATCAGGTGGTAAGAGCTCTTTGTTTCTCCTATCTGCTGGCCACCAATATAATGGAGGCTCTGTCCCTAGGAGGCATGGGAAATGTCAGTTGAACTCCCTGCTTTGGGGCGATCAAAATCTAGGTGTTCTATCTACTGTGTGTGTGTGAGGCTGGTTAGGTCTACAAGTATGGCACACTGCTTTGGGGCGATCAAAATCTAGGTGTTCTATCTACTGTGTGTGTGTGAGGCTGGTTAGGTCTACAAGTATGGCACACTGCTTTGGGTGCCCTGTGCTTTAAGGGTCAATTCCCAGACCTGAGTTCAGCGTGCGTAAATTAAACATCATTCCCTTTTCTATGCTCTTTTCTCTCTACATTTTGACCTTTGAACTGAACCATTTAGAATAGCATTCTGAATGGTGGAGATCAATGAGATCTCCACCTTGAAGATGAAGGTGTGGTGGAGCTGTGCCTCCATCATATTCTGACCGTGACATCATTCCCTCATAATTCCACCACCTTTTATTCACTATGAAACAATGAATAAGGTTCCAAATGGAACAACATCTATCTACTTTCTTTACCTTTATTTATCTAGGCAAGTCGGTTAAGAACAGATTCTTATTTACAATGACAGGCCTAGGAACAGTGGGTTAACTGCCTTGTTCAGGGGCAGAACAACATATTTTTTTACCTTGTCAGTTTGGGGATTCGATCTTGCAAACCTTTACGGTTACTCGTCCAGCGCTCTAACTACCACCTGCCGCCCCAACAATGAAGGTGTGGCAGAGCCTGTGTCCGCACCGTATTCTGACCGTGACATCATTCATAATGAAACGATGAATAAGGTTCCGAGTGGAACAACATCTACTTTCTTTTTCCTGATAAGAAATAACACCATTCTCTATACACTGTCATTTACAACTTGATAAGAGCTATTGATAAGAGCTGGGTAAATGAGTAAACCGATTTGATAAAGGGATTGTAAATATAAATGACAATTGTTTTAGATTTATTTTACTTTGTAATTGATGGAGACAAATGTGAAACCAGTTATATGGCAGCAAAGTGAAACATATACACATAGCACCTTTTCCACAGTAAGTTTATGAAATGCTGGCCTTGTAACGTGGGATGAAATGTGGAGACCCAAGCTATACGCTTCTGTAGCCTTGCGCAAATTACAGTGTAGCGTCAAACCTACCGAGTTGATTTATGATTTCTACAACGTTTTAATTATAGGCCCGGATCTTTCACTGTATATTTTACAATGTGTATCCTGTTAAATATTAGCCACTATCGGTAGCCACCGTCATTTATACCCACATGCATTGATAAATGTCTCTTTAGTGTTAGTTTCCTTACATTTAGCATCGTTCCTTTAAATTGTTAGTTTACCTTTCTTTCCTCTGTCACGTTAGTGTGGTTGATCCTGAGGATCTCTAGCATTAGTGGATCATATTTGGCTAACGTATTACAAGCAGTGCAATAATGTGGGACATGTAACCTATTTGAATCATTATGGAACACAGACCATACTGTAGCAGTTTAAACCTGGAGCCTGGCGCACGGTTCACGACGACTGGACCGTTGTCATCACAGTTCCATGACTAGTGAGGATTATTAGGGTAGATTTATAAAACTACTGTCCAATCCTTATTGTACACTTTTCTCAACATCCAATATTTTTGGGGATTAAACATGATTAGTCAAATCACTGTATTTTTGATTCACCAATAAAATGAGGTGCTCCAAACCTGTTGTTTTTATTGATGCTTTTCTAACCCTAAATAATATTCAAGATCAGAGTATTTTTTAAATCTACCAATTGGTGCTGAACAGGAGATGATATGCATGTATTTAGATAGCATTTTGTCATTCATCCCTAATATTCTGAACCGTTTTCGCCATGTATTCTAGTGAGTCTGTCGTTAAAGGTAAACCACATTTAAAGAGATGGCTTTAGATAAATGTACTGTTGTATGAAAAATCCCACGAGAAGATCTGTTGGCCAACAAGTGGGAGGGTTTTCAGCGGTTGAATAAAATGTATTCCGTGCACAGGGGAACCACGCAAAGCATTATGGACCTGCATAAGATAAGAGTACCATCTACTGAGAAGTGTGTAGAAAAGGCCTGTAGGACAGGCGTCTGAATCAGGCCCTTAACTGAATAGAACACCTACAGTATATAGGAAAGGCCTGTAGGACAGGCGTCTGAATCAGGCCCTTAACTGAATAGAACACCTACAGTATATAGGAAAGTTACTATGGATACGTTTGTTCCCATGTACTCACTGCAAATCTCTTTCCACAACTCTCATTGCCACAGCAACCGCAGCAGTCATTGTTTTTAAGGCCCAGGAAGACCAGCGCTGGGAAGATCATCTGCTCAGAAAGAGATACACAGCCATTAGGTTACACAACTATTGGACAGAAAGACATCATACTACCCACAACCATTAGAATACACAACTATTAGGATACACAACCATTAGGATACACAACTATTGGACAGAAAGACATCATACTACCCACAACCATTAGAATACACAACTATTAGGATACACAACCATTAGGATACACAACTATTGGACAGAAAGACATCATACTACCCACAGCCATTAGGTTACACAACTATTGGACACCCACAACCATTAGGATACACAACCATTAGGATACACAACCATTAGGATACACAACCATTAGGATACACAACTATTAGGATACACAACCATTAGGATACACAACCATTAGGATACACAACCATTAGGATACACAACCATTAGGATACACAACTATTGGACAGAAAGACATCATACTACCCACAGCCATTAGGATACACAACTATTAGGATACACAACCATTAGGATACACAACTATTGGACAGAAAGACATCATACTACCCACAGCCATTAGGATACACAACTATTAGGATACACAACTATTGGACAGAAAGACATCATACTACTCACAGCCATTAGGATACACAACCATTAGGATACACAACCATTAGGATACACAACCATTAGGATACACAACTATTAGGATACACAACCATTAGGATACACAACTATTAGGATACACAACTATTAGGATACACAACTATTAGGATACACAACCATTAGGATACACAACCATTAGGATACACAACCATTAGGATACACAACTATTGGACAGAAAGACATCATACTACCCACAAGCATTAGGATACCTAACTATTAGGATACACAACCATTAGGATACACGACTATTAGGATACACAACTATTAGGATACACAACCATTAGGATACACAACCATTAGGATACACAACCATTAGGATACACAACCATTATGATACACAACTATTAGGATACACAAGCATTAGGATACACAACTATTAGGATACACAACTATTAGGATACACAACCATTAGGATACACAACCATTAGGATACACAACAATTAGGATACACAACTATTAGGATACACAACTATTAGGATACACAACCATTAGGATACACAACCATTAGGATACACAACCATTAGGATACACAACCATTAGGATACACAACTATTGGACAGAAAGACATCATACTACCCACAGCCATTAGGATACACAACTATTAGGATACACAACCATTAGGATACACAACTATTGGACAGAAAGACATCATACTACCCACAGCCATTAGGATACACAACTATTAGGATACACAACTATTGGACAGAAAGACATCATACTACCCACAACTATTAGGATACACAACCATTAGGATACACAACTATTGGACAGAAAGACATCATACTACTCACAGCCATTAGGATACACAACCATTAGGATACACAACCATTAGGATACACAACCATTAGGATACACAACTATTAGGATACACAACCATTAGGATACACAACTATTAGGATACACAACTATTAGGATACACAACTATTAGGATACACAACCATTAGGATACACAACCATTAGGATACACAACTATTGGACAGAAAGACATCATACTACCCACAAGCATTAGGATACCTAACTATTAGGATACACAACCATTAGGATACACAACCATTAGGATACACAACCATTAGGATACACAACTATTAGGATACACAACTATTAGGATACACAACCATTAGGATACACAACCATTATGATACACAACTATTAGGATACACAAGCATTAGGATACACAACCATTAGGATACACAACCATTAGGATACACAACTATTAGGATACACAAGCATTAGGATACACAAGCATTAGGATACACAACCATTAGGATACACAACCATTAGGATACACAACCATTAGCATACACAACCATTAGGATACACAACCATTAGGATACACAACTATTGGACAGAAAGACATCATACTACCCACAACCATTAGAATACACAACTATTAGGATACACAACCATTATGATACACAACTATTGGACAGAAAGACATCATACTACCCACAGCCATTAGGTTACACAACTATTGGACACCCACAACCATTAGGATACACAAGCATTAGGATACACAAGCATTAGGATACACAAGCATTAGGATACACAACCATTAGGATACACAACCATTAGGATACACAACCATTAGGATACACAAACATTAGGATACACAACCATTAGGATACACAACCATTAGGATACACAACCATTAGGATACACAAGCATTAGGATACACAAGCATTAGGATACACAAGCATTAGGATACACAAGCATTAGGATACACAAGCATTAGGATACATCATACATAGAAAGACATCATACTACCCACAACCATTAGAATACACAACTATTAGGATACACAACCATTAGGATACACAACCATTAGGATACACAACCATTAGGATACACAAGCATTAGGATACACAAGCATTAGGATACACAACCATTAGGATACACAACCATTAGGATACACAACCATTAGGATACACAACCATTAGGATACACAACCATTAGGATAATACCAGGAAAACAGTTCTAAATATTCCCTATAGCCAGACAATCATATTGGCTGGAATCAGATTAGTACGGAGTGTTTCTGTCATCAGGGACATGAAGGACAACAGCTTTAGAAGCAGAAACAAACTGGCAACGTTGAACACTGTGATCATTTCCTCAACATTTCCTAAAATTCTAACAGTGCCCCCCCCCCCCCCCCCCCCCCCACAAAGGCTTTCATTTTGATCATTTCAATTGCACCTCATATAAAGATTCTACATCAAACAATACATTCACTGGTACAAAATCTTGTCCTCAATATTATCACTTAAGTTAAAGGAAAACACATGTCGTTCTCATACATTTGGTTTCTGATTCATACAGGGGACTTGTAGTGAAGACATGAATGCAATATACAATATGCATGGACACAGAGCATAATAGACTACACATGATTTCCACCAATCCCACTCCTGACCTCTCAATGAATATCCTGACCTCTCAATGAATATCCTGACCTCTCAGTCAATATCCTGACCTCTCAATGCATATCCTGACCTCTCAATGAATATCCTGACCTCTCAGTCAATATCCTGATCTCTCAATGAATATCCTGACCTCTCGGTCAATATCCTGACCTCTCAATGAATATCCTGACCTCTCAATGAATATCCTGACCTCTCAATAAATATCCTGACCTCTCAATGAATATCCTGACCTCTCAATGAATATCCTGACCTTTCAATTAATATGCTGTCCTCTCAATGAATATCCTGACCTCTCAATCAATATGCTGACCTCTCAAAGAATATCTTGACCTTTCAATTAATATGCTGTCCTCTCAATGAATATCCTGACCTCTCAATCAATATGCTGACCTCTCAAAGAATATCCTGACCTCTCAATGAATATCCTGACCTCTCAATGAATATCCTGAGCCTAGATTGTGTAGAAGGAAACAAAGTGTTTTAAAAGGGCCATCCATCTCACTAAAGCCACCCTGTCATGTAGACAGAACCTCCAGGCCAGTAACCTCACCTGTATCTCTACCTAACTGTTCACCTGTTTTCTGATAGACTCAATCCAATATTTATAATGTTCTATGTTTCACCACATGTTGAATAGAGACATTCAAATACAACCGTTGAAATGAGACATTTTGACATGAAAGAGTTACAGTATTAGAAGTTATTTAAAAGCCCCATTCCAAAAGCCCTGGCATTTTCCACTCCCCCAGTAACAGTTGACTTACCATAACACCAGATCCCATGATACCCCCAAAGTAAAACACCTCATTGGTGATGTGGTTATTGTCTTCTGCGACCAGCCCCCCAGGGAAGAAGAGCAGGATGTTGCAGAGAACACACAGGATGGCCAGGGGGATCAGGGTGATACCCAGACACTTGGCAAAGCTACCCGAACACATGGTCGGTCGATGGTTCACAATCACTTCAGCAGCTAAAACAGTCACACAGCACAGGGCCAAGAGGGATTCTCTAAAAGTCCAAAGGGCTCCCACACAAACTCGTACACACCTAAACTGTACTGTACTGTAGGTTCCTATCTAGGACTATATCCTACCTGTCCTGAACCAGCAAACGGTCTCAAGTCCCTCAGATTGGGAGGGGTATATATATATATACACACACCACTGGCTGGATGATGATGTCATGATGGCACTGCCTTAAATTGAATTTACAGCAGTTGTGCCATGGCAACCATCTGGTCTGGTTAATATTCTACTACAGGATTTGTCTGCCTGGCCTCAGCCCTGACAGAGAGCGAGGCTGGAGTTATTGAACACGTTGGTGACCTATTGGAGTTGTCATCTAACGACGAAGAAGTTCATCTATGTGTGTTGTATCAATTGACTCTATGTATTTATGTGGAAGCAACCCTCTCTACTTTCCCCTCGGGACAATAGATTAAATCCTATCATGTCACACTGGGTTATCAACAGGAGTACGTTTGGGATAATACTAGCTTTTACCTGCTACTTTACAGTACTCTGGGGGTGGCAGCGTAGCGTAATGGTTACAGCGTTGGACTAGTAACCAAAATGGTTGCAAGATCAAATCCCTGAGCTGACAAGGTACAAATCTGTTGTTCTGCCCCTGAACAAGGCAGTTAACCCACTGTTCCTAGGCCTGTTATTGTAAGAATTTGTTCCTAACTGACTTGCCTAGTTAAATAAAGGTTTTACAAAAATCTCTATTTGACTCAGTGAAACACCTGCGAAGCTTCTCATGATAACTTCTCATAAGGTATCATACACAATAAAAACCATTCCCAATACATGAAAAATAACTTTTTCCTTTACAGTTTTATTCATATTTAGGCTTATATTAGGTCCACAATATTTATAAAGTCTGAAAACAACATTGCAAGCAGTATTTTGTGCACTATTACATTGATCATGTCTAGGCTACAGGGTAAATGTATGTTTAGCCAATAGAGAATTTGATTACATCACTGGACAATCGGTATAGAGACAACCCTTTTAGCCTTGTTCCAGGTCATATCTGTTGGTAAGTAGACATTCACTTTGGTCTTGTTCGTTCTGCCGTTAAACTGCTATGTAGGCCTACCACATGCGGCCACTTGACATGATCGTCACACAATGAAAATAAAACCGTACAGTTGAATGCAATGCACTGCTCACGGGTGTGATCTGTAATCCATCTACTATTCCCGGATCAATCGAGCACATATTAATCAATCAGGAAGCAGTCACACAAACGTAGCAAAAATAGCGTGGAAGAATAATGGATTATTCATATGATATCTAGATTATTAAATAATAATGGGAGTGACAGTACGACACAGGGAAACATACTGTAGGCCTGATTGAGCATGCTCCCAACACATGTGACTGAACTTTACACAATGCGTTTGCATGAGGAAGCATTGTAGCAATTTTTCACGAGGAAACATTTTATCAAATTTTTCACGAGGAAACATTTTAGCAAATTTTTCACGAGGAAACATTTTAGCGAATTTTCACATGAGGAAACGTAGCAAATTGTATTTTGTGTGATAAAGGAGTAGTAAGCTATGCAGCCATCACCTCTCAATGGTCACCTGTTGTTTGTTTACATGGCTGTGTGGTTTCAAGACAACCAGGGCCGGTCCCAGGGATAAGTGACATAAGCGGTTGCTTAGGGCCTCCGGAGAATTGGAGAATACACCAGGTGCAGTTTCAAAATTTTGACATTTAGAAAGTTAATAGATGCGACAATTGTTTGCTATGGTGCGTTTCCATTTAATTATCTTGTGGCGATTAAAACGGCTAGACGTTATGACATCACACCTACAAAATAAATTAAAAACTGCACTGTATAATACGAATTTCTGTTGGTATTTCTAATGGATCCCCATTAGTTCCTGCCAAGGCAGCAGCTACTCTTCCTGGGGTTTATTATGGATCCCCATTAGTTCCTGCCAAGGCAGCAGCTACTCTTCCTGGGGTTTATTATGGATCCCCATTAGTTCCTGCCAAGGCAGCAGCTACTCTTCCTGGGGTTTATTATGGATCCCCATTAGTTCCTGCCAAGGCAGCAGCAACTCTTCCTGGGGTTTATTATGGATCCCCATTAGTTCCTGCCAAGGCAGCAGCTACTCTTCCTGGGGTTTATTATGGATCCCCATTAGTTCCTGCCAAGGCAGCAGCTACTCTTCCTGGGGTTTATTATGGATCCCCATTAGTTCCTGCCAAGGCAACAGCTACTCTTCCTGGGGTTTATTATGGATCCCCATTAGTTCCTGCCAAGGCAGCAGCTACTCTTCCTGGGGTTTATTATGGATCCCCATTAGTTCCTGCCAAGGCAGCAGCAACTCTTCCTGGGGTTTATTATGGATCCCCATTAGTTCCTGCCAAGGCAGCAGCTACTCTTCCTGGGGTTTATTATGGATCCCCATTAGTTCCTGCCAAGGCAGCAGCTACTCTTCCTGGGGTTTATTATGGATCCCCATTAGTTCCTGCCAAGGCAGCAGCTACTCTTCCTGGGGTTTATTATGGATCCCCATTAGTTCCTGCCAAGGCAGCAGCAACTCTTCCTGGGGTTTATTATGGATCCCCATTAGTTCCTGCCAAGGCAGCAGCTACTCTTCCTGGGGTTTATTATGGATCCCCATTAGTTCCTGCCAAGGCAACAGCTACTCTTCCTGGGGTTTATTATGGATCCCCATTAGTTCCTGCCAAGGCAGCAGCTACTCTTCCTGGGGTTTATTATGGATCCCCATTAGTTCCTGCCAAGGCAACAGCTACTCTTCCTGGGGTTTATTATGGATCCCCATTAGTTCCTGCCAAGACAGCAGCTACTCTTCCTGGGGTTTATTATGGATCCCCATTAGTTCCTGCCAAGGCAACAGCTACTCTTCCTGGGGTTTATTATGGATCCCCATTAGTTCCTGCCAAGGCAGCAGCTACTCTTCCTGGGGTTTATTATGGATCCCCATTAGTTCCTGCCAAGGCAGCAGCTCCTCTTCCTGGGGTTTATCATGGATCCCCATTAGTTCCTGCCAACGCAACAGCTACTCTTCCTGGGGTTTATTATGGATCCCCATTAGTTCCTGCCAAGGCAACAGCTACTCTTCCTGGGGTTTATTATGGATCCCCATTAGTTCCTGCCAAGGCAGCAGCTACTCTTCCTGGGGTTTATTATGGATCCCCATTAGTTCCTGCCAAGGCAACAGCTATTCTTCCTGGGGTTTATTATGGATCCCCATTAGTTCCTGCCAAGGCAGCAGCTCCTCTTCCTGGGGTTTATTATGGATCCCCATTAGTTCCTGCCAAGGCAGCAGCTCCTCTTCCTGGGGTCCAGCAAAATGAAGGCAGTTGTACAATTTTAAAAACAGAACAATACATTCACAGATTTCACAACACACTGTGTGTCCTCAGGCCCCTACTCCATCACTAACATATATCTACAACACACTGTGTGCCCTCAGGCCCCTACTCCACCACTAACATATATCTACAACACACTGTGTGCCCTCAGGCCCCTACTCCAACACTAACATATATCTACAACACACTGTGTGCCCTCAGGCCCCTACTCCACCACTAACATATATCTACAACACACTGTGTGCCCTCAGGCCCCTACTCCACCACTAACATATATCTACAACACACTGTGTGCCCTCAGGCCCCTACTCCAACACTAACATATATCTACAACACACTGTGTGCCCTCAGGCCCCTACTCCACCACTAACATATATCTACAACACACTGTGTGCCCTCAGGCCCCTACTCCACCACTAACATATATCTACAACACACTGTGTGCCCTCAGGCCCCTACTCCACCACTAACATATATCTACAACACACTGTGTGCCCTCAGGCCCCTACTCCACCACTAACATATATCTACAACACACTGTGTGCCCTCAGGCCCCTACTCCACCACTAACATATATCTACAACACACTGTGTGCCCTCAGGCCCCTACTCCACCACTAACATATATCTACAACACACTGTGTGCCCTCAGGACCCTACTCCACCACTAACATATATCTACAGTACAAAATCCATGTGTACGTGTGTGCATAGTGCATATGCTATCGTGTGTGTGTATTCATGTGTCTGGCCTATGTTTGTGTTGCTTCACAGTCCCCGCTGTTCCATAAGGTGTTTTTGAATCTGTTTATTAAACATAATTTTACTGCTTGCATCAGTTACTTGATGTGGAGTAGAGTTCCATGTAGTCATGGCTCTCTGTAGTACTGTGGAGTTGAGTTCCATGTATTCATGGCTCTCTGTAGTACTGTGGAGTTGAGTTCCATGTATTCATGGCTCTCTGTAGTACTGTGGAGTTGAGTTCCATGTATTCATGGCTCTCTGTAGTACTGTGCGTCTTCCATAGTCTGTTCTGGACTTGGGGACTGTGAAGAGACCTCTTGTGGCATGTCTTGTGGGGTAGGGGTGTCCGAGGGGGTGTCCGAGCTGTGCGCCAGTAGTTCAAACAGACGGCTAGATGCATTCAACATGTCAATACCTCTCATTAAAACAAGTAGTGATGAAGTCAATCTCTCCTCCACTTTCAGCAATTTCAGTTGATGTAGTAGCTGACATGAATAGTGTTGCAGTCATTTCAGTTGATGTAGTAGCTGACATGAATAGGGAAAGGAAAAGGAAAGGGAGATACCTAGTCAGTTGTACAACTGAATGCATTCAACTGAAATGTGTCTTCCTCATTTAACCCAACCCCTCTGAATCAGAGAGGTGCGGGGGGCTGCCTTAAATCGACATTCATGTCTTCGGCATAGAGTTGAGTCATCCGCATACATAGAAACTCTGGCCTCCTGATTCTACCTGGATTATGTTGGAGAGGCTTCCATTAAAGAACACCCTCTGTGTTCTGTTAGACAAGTAACTCTCAATCCACAATATAGCAGGGGGTGTAAAGCCATAACACATTAGAGCAAGGCGAAACAATTCAGACATTGTTGAAATAAACATATTTTTTTACAGTTGAAAAGGTAGATTTTGCAAGCAGTAAGCGTTTAGAATTAAATGTGTTTTATGGTGATGACATCACGTTTCTTCGAAATTATTCCCCAAACTATTTTTCGATCATCAAATTTTGTAGCAATAAAGAAAGTTTGACAAGAGACAAATCCGACGCTGTTGAACTAATAAAAATGTGGTTAGATCTTTAGAAAATGCCTCTTATCTCTGCCGTTTCCATTAAGTATGTTGCAATCATTTTTTGTTGTTGAGACATTGCTTTTGTGGAATTAACCTGGGTTAAAGGAGTACTACCTACTGACAGTCACTCAATTCACACTGTAAGCTAAGAACTTTTAGCTTGGTATTTAGTCTAGTGAGCTATCTAAACTTGTAGTAATCATGGCCGAATACTGACTGGGCACGCAGGGCATTTACCCAGAGTCGCTGACCTCCACTGGGGCCCCCATTGATTTTGTTAGTCATTCACACTCAGATATCATACTAACATGGCAGAAGTCATTATGAATGTGTAGAATTGCAGGACATTAGCTGTAAAAAAAATATATATCTTCCCCAAAAATATCTCTGCCCCAAAAATATCTCTTCCCCAAAAATATCTCTGCCCCAAAAATATCTCTTCCCCAAAAATATCTCTGCCCCAAAAATATCTCTTCCCCAAAAATATCTCTGCCCCAAAAATATCTCTGCCCCCATGGCAATATTTGTAGAATTGCATGACATTTGTTTATAAAATTACAGTATCCTCTCCGCCACATGGCAAAATGCGTAGAATTGTACGAAATACAATTTAAAAATGTACATTTTTCTCTCCACATCGGTCTGGGTGAGTGTTAGCTCTGGTCCAAGTCGTTAGTGCGCGTTGCGTGTTTCTAGACCAGAGCTAGGGAAGTGTGAGCCACTGACATTGGTGCAGGGTTGGGTAGGTAACTTTCTAAATGTAATCCATTACAGTTACTAGTTACCTGTCAAATTGTAATCAGTAACTTAACTTTTGTAATCCATTACTCACCAACCCTGGCTGTAGGCATATGAGGAAGCTATTCTCTTAATTTGAACATTTGTTTTACATGTTTTACATGTTGTTCACTATTTTGCACAGAACTTAAATAACACTTAAATCACAATTTTTATGCTTTAAAAGATGATCGAATCTGAGACGTTTCCAGGCTGGACCTGACGTTGTATTGTAGTATCCTCACAGAAATCCCGAAGAGAGGACGGAATGCTGTCGATGCTGCCATGGCTGTAGCCGCGCCCTGGCCGTGACGCAACCACACAGCAGCAGTATCGGTGGGGACAGCTTCTGTGGCACAAGCACCGGACAGGAGGGCTGCTAAAGTCTTGTTCCTCCCAAGGCAGACATGTTGGCTCCCACATGGATACCCTAGGCAGACATGTTGGCTCCCACATAGATACCCTAGGCAGACACGTTGGCTTCCACATAGATGCCCTAGGCAGACATGTTGGCTCCCACATAGATGCCCTAGGCAGACATGTTGGCTCCCACATAGATACCCTAGGCAGACATGTTGGCTCCCACATAGATGCCCTAGGCAGACATGTTGGCTCCCACATAGATGCCCTAGGCAGACACGTTGGCTCCCACATAGATGCCGTAGGCAGACATGTTGGCTCCCACATAGATACCCTAGGCAGGAATGTTGGCTCCCACATAGATGCCCTAGGCAGACATGTTGGCTCCCACATAGATACCCTAGGCAGGAATGTTGGCTCCCACATAGATGCCGTAGGCAGACATGTTGGCTCCCACATAGATACCCTAGGCAGGAATGTTGGCTCCCACATAGATGCCCTAGGCAGACATGTTGGCCCCCATATAGATGCCCTAGGCAGACATGTTGGCTCCCACATAGATACCCTAGACAGACATGTTGGCTCCCACATAGATGCCCTAGGCAGACATGTTGTCTCCCACATAGATACCCTAGGCAGGAATGTTGGCTCCCACATAGATGCCCTAGGCAGACACGTTGGCTCCCACATAGATGCCCTAGGCAGGCATGTTGGCTCCCATATAGATGCCCTAGGCAGACATGTTGGCTCCCACATAGATACCCTAGACAGACATGTTGGCTCCCACACAGATGCCCTTGGCAGACATGTTGGCTCCCACATAGATGCCCTAGGCAGACATGTTGGCTCCCACATAGATACCCTAGACAGACATGTTGGCTCCCACATAGATGCCCTAGACAGACATGTTGGCTTCCACATAGATGCCCTAGACAGACATGTTGGCTCCCATATAGATGCCCTAGGCAGACATGTTAGCTCCCACATAGATACCCTAGGCAGACACGTTGGCTCCCACATAGATGCCCTAGGCAGACACGTTGGCTCCCACATACATGCCCTAGGCAGACACGTTGGCTCCCACATAGATGCCCTAGGCAGACATGTTGGCTCCCACATAGATGCCCTTGGCAGACATGTTGGCTCCCACATAGATGCCCTAGACAGACATGTTGGCTCCCACATAGATGCCCTAGGCAGACATGTTGGCTCCCACATAGATGCCCTAGGCAGACACGTTGGCTCCCACATAGATACCCTAGGCAGACATGTTGGCTCCCACATAGATACCCTAGGCAGACATGTTGGCTCCCACATAGATGCCCTAGACAGACACGTTGGCTCCCACATAGATACCCTAGGCAGACATGTTGGCTCCCACATAGATACCCTAGGCAGACATGTTGGCTCCCACATAGATGCCCTAGACAGACACGTTGGCTCCCACATAGATACCCTAGGCAGACATGTTGGCTCCCACATAGATGCCCTAGGCAGACATGTTGGCTCCCACATAGATGCCCTAGACAGACATGTTGGCTCTCACATAGATGCCCTAGACAGACATGTTGGCTCCCACATAGATGCCCTAGGCAGACACGTTTGCTCCCACATAGATGCCATAGACAGACATGTTGGCTCCCACATAGATGCCCTAGGCAGACATGTTGGCTCCCACATAGATGCCCTAGACAGACATGTTGGCTCCCACATAGATGCCCTAGGCAGACATGTTGGCTCCCACATAGATGCCCTAGGCAGACATGTTGGCTCCCACATAGATGCCCTAGGCAGACACGTTTGCTCCCACATAGATGCCCTAGGCAGACATGTTGGCTCCCACATAGATGCCCTAGACAGACATGTTGCCTCCCACATAGATGCCCTAGGCAGACATGTTGGCTCCCACATAGATGCCCTAGACAGACATGTTGGCTCCCACATAGATGCCCTAGGCAGACATGTTGGCTCCCATATAGATGCCCTAGGCAGACACGTTTGCTCCCACATAGATGCCCTAGGCAGACACGTTTGCTCCCACATAGATGCCCTAGGCAGACACGTTTGCTCCCACATAGATGCCCTAGGCAGACATGTTGGCTCCCACATAGATGCCCTAGGCAGACATGTTGGCTCCCACATAGATACCCTAGGCAGACACGTTGGCTCCCACATAGATACCCTAGGCAGACATGTTGGCTCCCACATAGATACCCTAGGCAGACATGTTGGCTCCCACATAGATGCCCTAGACAGACACGTTGGCTCCCACATAGATACCCTAGGCAGACATGTTGGCTCCCACATAGATACCCTAGGCAGACATGTTGGCTCCCACATAGATACCCTAGGCAGACATGTTGGCTCCCACATAGATACCCTAGGCAGACATGTTGGCTCCCACATAGATGCCCTAGACAGACGCGTTGGCTCCCACATAGATACCCTAGACAGACACGTTGGCTCCCACATAGATACCCTTGGCAGACATGTTGGCTCCCACATAGATGCCCTAGGCAGACATGTTGGCTCCCACATAGATACCCTAGACAGACATGTTGGCTCCCACATAGATGCCCTAGACAGACATGTTGGCTTCCACATAGATGCCCTAGACAGACATGTTGGCTCCCATATAGATGCCCTAGGCAGACATGTTAGCTCCCACATAGATACCCTAGGCAGACACGTTGGCTCCCACATAGATGCCCTAGGCAGACACGTTGGCTCCCACATACATGCCCTAGGCAGACACGTTGGCTCCCACATAGATGCCCTAGGCAGACATGTTGGCTCCCACATAGATGCCCTTGGCAGACATGTTGGCTCCCACATAGATGCCCTAGACAGACATGTTGGCTCCCACATAGATGCCCTAGGCAGACATGTTGGCTCCCACATAGATGCCCTAGGCAGACACGTTGGCTCCCACATAGATACCCTAGGCAGACATGTTGGCTCCCACATAGATACCCTAGGCAGACATGTTGGCTCCCACATAGATGCCCTAGACAGACACGTTGGCTCCCACATAGATACCCTAGGCAGACATGTTGGCTCCCACATAGATACCCTAGGCAGACATGTTGGCTCCCACATAGATGCCCTAGACAGACACGTTGGCTCCCACATAGATACCCTAGGCAGACATGTTGGCTCCCACATAGATGCCCTAGGCAGACATGTTGGCTCCCACATAGATGCCCTAGACAGACATGTTGGCTCTCACATAGATGCCCTAGGCAGACACGTTTGCTCCCACATAGATGCCCTAGACAGACACGTTTGCTCCCACATAGATGCCCTAGACAGACATGTTGGCTCCCACATAGATGCCCTAGGCAGACATGTTGGCTCCCACATAGATGCCCTAGACAGACATGTTGGCTCCCACATAGATGCCCTAGGCAGACATGTTGGCTCCCACATAGATGCCCTTGGCAGACACGTTGGCTCCCACATAGATGCCCTAGACAGACATGTTGGCTCCCACATAGATACCCTAGGCAGACACGTTGGCTCCCACATAGATACCCTAGGCAGACATGTTGGCTCCCACATAGATGCCCTAGACAGACACATTGGCTCCCACATAGATACCCTAGGCAGACATGTTGGCTCCCACATAGATGCCCTAGGCAGACATGTTGGCTCCCACATAGATGCCCTAGACAGACATGTTGGCTCCCACATAGATGCCCTAGGCAGACACGTTTGCTCCCACATAGATGCCATAGACAGACATGTTGGCTCCCACATAGATGCCCTAGGCAGACATGTTGGCTCCCACATAGATGCCCTAGACAGACATGTTGGCTCCCACATAGATGCCCTAGGCAGACATGTTGGCTCCCACATAGATGCCCTAGGCAGACATGTTGGCTCCCACATAGATGCCCTAGGCAGACACGTTTGCTCCCACATAGATGCCCTAGGCAGACATGTTGGCTCCCACATAGATGCCCTAGACAGACATGTTGCCTCCCACATAGATGCCCTAGGCAGACATGTTGGCTCCCACATAGATGCCCTAGACAGACATGTTGGCTCCCACATAGATGCCCTAGGCAGACATGTTGGCTCCCATATAGATGCCCTAGGCAGACACGTTTGCTCCCACATAGATGCCCTAGGCAGACATGTTTGCTCCCACATAGATGCCCTAGGCAGACACGTTTGCTCCCACATAGATGCCCTAGGCAGACATGTTGGCTCCCACATAGATGCCCTAGGCAGACATGTTGGCTCCCACATAGATACCCTAGGCAGACACGTTGGCTCCCACATAGATACCCTAGGCAGACATGTTGGCTCCCACATAGATACCCTAGGCAGACATGTTGGCTCCCACATAGATGCCCTAGACAGACACGTTGGCTCCCACATAGATACCCTAGGCAGACATGTTGGCTCCCACATAGATACCCTAGGCAGACATGTTGGCTCCCACATAGATGCCCTAGACAGACACGTTGGCTCCCACATAGATGCCCTAGACAGACACGTTGGCTCCCACATAGATGCCCTAGGCAGACATGTTGGCTCCCACATAGATGCCCTAGACAGACATGTTGGCTCCCACATAGATGCCCTAGACAGACACGTTTGCTCCCACATAGATGCCCTAGGCAGACATGTTGGCTCCCACATAGATGCCCTAGACAGACATGTTGGCTCCCACATAGATGCCCTAGACAGACATGTTGGCTCCCACATAGATGCCCTAGGCAGACATGTTGGCTCCCACATAGATGCCCTAGGCAGACATGTTGGCTCCCACATAGATGCCCTAGGCAGACACGTTTGCTCCCACATAGATGCCCTAGGCAGACATGTTGGCTCCCACATAGATGCCCTAGACAGACATGTTGCCTCCCACATAGATGCCCTAGGCAGACATGTTGGCTCCCACATAGATGCCCTAGACAGACATGTTGGCTCCCACATAGATGCCCTAGGCAGACATGTTGGCTCCCATATAGATGCCCTAGGCAGACACGTTTGCTCCCACATAGATGCCCTAGGCAGACACGTTTGCTCCCACATAGATGCCCTAGGCAGACATGTTGGCTCCCACATAGATGCCCTAGGCAGACATGTTGGCTCCCACATAGATACCCTAGGCAGGAATGTAGTCTCCCACATAGATGCCGTAGGCAGACATGTTGGCTCCCACATAGATACCCTAGGCAGGAATGTTGGCTCCCACATAGATGCCCTAGGCAGACATGTTGCCTCCCATATAGATGCCCTAGGCAGACATGTTGGCTCCCACATAGATACCCTAGACAGACATGTTGGCTCCCACATAGATGCCCTAGGCAGACATGTTGGCTCCCACATAGATACCCTAGGCAGGAATGTTGGCTCCCACATAGATGCCCTAGGCAGACACGTTGGCTCCCACATAGATGCCCTAGGCAGGCATGTTGGCTCCCATATAGATGCCCTAGGCAGACATGTTGGCTCCCACATAGATACCCTAGACAGACATGTTGGCTCCCACACAGATGCCCTTGGCAGACATGTTGGCTCCCACATAGATGCCCTAGGCAGACATGTTGGCTCCCACATAGATACCCTAGACAGACATGTTGGCTCCCACATAGATGCCCTAGACAGACATGTTGGCTTCCACATAGATGCCCTAGACAGACATGTTAGCTCCCACATAGATACCCTAGGCAGACACGTTGGCTCCCACATAGATGCCCTAGGCAGACACGTTGGCTCCCACATACATGCCCTAGGCAGACACGTTGGCTCCCACATAGATGCCCTTGGCAGACATGTTGGCTCCCACATAGATGCCCTAGGCAGACACGTTGGCTCCCACATAGATGCCCTAGGCAGACATGTTGGCTCCCACATAGATGCCCTTGGCAGACATGTTGGCTCCCACATAGATACCCTAGACAGACATGTTGGCTCCCACATAGATGCCCTAGGCAGACATGTTGGCTCCCACATAGATGCCCTAGGCAGACACGTTGGCTCCCACATAGATACCCTAGGCAGACATGTTGGCTCCCACATAGATACCCTAGGCAGACATGTTGGCTCCCACATAGATGCCCTAGACAGACACGTTGGCTCCCACATAGATACCCTAGGCAGACATGTTGGCTCCCACATAGATGCCCTAGACAGACATGTTGGTTCCCACATAGATGCCCTAGGCAGACATGTTGGCTCCCACATAGATGCCCTAGACAGACATGTTGGCTCCCACATAGATGCCCTAGGCAGACATGTTGGCTCCCATATAGATGCCCTAGGCAGACACGTTGGCTCCTACATAGATGCCCTAGGCAGACACGTTTGCTCCCACATAGATGCCCTAGGCAGACATGTTGGCTCCCACATAGATGCCCTAGGCAGACATGTTGGCTCCCACATAGATACCCTAGGCAGGAATGTTGGCTCCCACATAGATACCCTAGGCAGACACGTTGGCTCCCACATATATGCCCTAGGCAGACACGTTGGCTCCCACATAGATGCCCTAGGCAGACATGTTGGCTCCCACATAGATACCCTAGACAGACATGTTGGCTCCCACATAGATGCCCTAGACAGACATGTTGGCTCCCACATAAATGCCCAGGCAGACATGTTGGCTCCCACATAGATGCCCTAGGCAGACATGTTGGCTCCCACATAAATGCCCCAGGCAGACATGTTGGCTCCCACATAGATGCCCTAGGCAGACATGTTGGCTCCCACATAGATACCCTAGACAGACATGTTGGCTCCCACATAGATGCCCTAGACAGACATGTTGGCTCCCACATAGATACCCTAGACAGACATGTTGGCTCCCATATAGATGCCCTAGGCAGACATGTTGGCTCCCACATAGATGCCCTAGGCAGACACATTGGCTCCCACATAGATGCCCTAGACAGACATGTTGGCTCCCACATAGATGCCCTTGGCAGACATGTTGGCTCCCACATAGATGCCCTAGGCAGACATGTTGGCTCCCACATAGATACCCTAGACAGACATGTTGGCTCCCACATAGATGCCCTAGACAGACATGTTGGCTCCCACATAGATGCCCTAGACAGACATGTTGGCTCCTTCATAGATGCCCTAGACAGACATGTTGGCTCCCACATAGATGCCCTAGGCAGACACATTGGCTCCCACATAGATGCCCTAGACAGACATGTTGGCTCCCACATAGATGCCCTAGGCAGACACGTTGGCTCCCACATAGATGCCCTAGACAGACATGTTGGCTCCCACATAGATGCCCTAGACAGACATGTTGGCTCCCACATAGATGCCCTAGGCAGACACATTGGCTCCCACATAGATGCCCTAGACAGACATGTTGGCTCCCACATAGATGCCCTAGACAGACACGTTGGCTCCCACATAGATGCCCTAGACAGACATGTTGGCTCCCACATAGATGCCCTTGGCAGACATGTTGGCTCCCACATAGATGCCCTAGGCAGACACGTTGGCTCCCACATAGATGCCCTAGGCAGACATGTTGGCTCCCACATAGATGCCCTTGGCAGACATGTTGGCTCCCACATAGATAACCTAGACAGACATGTTGGCTCCCACATAGATGCCCTAGGCAGACATGTTGGCTCCCACATAGATGCCCTAGGCAGACACGTTGGCTCCCACATAGATACCCTAGGCAGACATGTTGGCTCCCACATAGATACCCTAGGCAGACATGTTGGCTCCCACATAGATGCCCTAGACAGACACGTTGGCTCCCACATAGATACCCTAGGCAGATATGTTGGCTCCCACATAGATGCCCTAGACAGACATGTTGGCTCCCACATAGATGCCCTAGGCAGACATGTTGGCTCCCACATAGATGCCCTTGGCAGACACGTTGGCTCCCACATAGATGCCCTAGACAGACATGTTGGCTCCCACATAGATACCCTAGGCAGACATGTTGGCTCCCACATAGATACCCTAGGCAGACATGTTGGCTCCCACATAGATGCCCTAGACAGACACATTGGCTCCCACATAGATACCCTAGGCAGACATGTTGGCTCCCACATAGATGCCCTAGGCAGACATGTTGGCTCCCACATAGATGCCCTAGACAGACATGTTGGCTCCCACATAGATGCCCTAGGCAGACACGTTTGCTCCCACATAGATGCCATAGACAGACATGTTGGCTCCCACATAGATGCCCTAGGCAGACATGTTGGCTCCCACATAGATGCCCTAGACAGACATGTTGGCTCCCACATAGATGCCCTAGGCAGACATGTTGGCTCCCACATAGATGCCCTAGGCAGACATGTTGGCTCCCACATAGATGCCCTAGGCAGACACGTTTGCTCCCACATAGATGCCCTAGGCAGACATGTTGGCTCCCACATAGATGCCCTAGACAGACATGTTGCCTCCCACATAGATGCCCTAGGCAGACATGTTGGCTCCCACATAGATGCCCTAGACAGACATGTTGGCTCCCACATAGATGCCCTAGGCAGACATGTTGGCTCCCATATAGATGCCCTAGGCAGACACGTTTGCTCCCACATAGATGCCCTAGGCAGACACGTTTGCTCCCACATAGATGCCCTAGGCAGACATGTTGGCTCCCACATAGATGCCCTAGGCAGACATGTTGGCTCCCACATAGATGCCCTAGGCAGACATGTTGGCTCCCATATAGATGCCCTAGGCAGACACGTTTGCTCCCACATAGATGCCCTAGGCAGACACGTTTGCTCCCACATAGATGCCCTAGGCAGACATGTTGGCTCCCACATAGATGCCCTAGGCAGACATGTTGGCTCCCACATAGATACCCTAGGCAGGAATGTTGGCTCCCACATAGATGCCGTAGGCAGACATGTTGGCTCCCACATAGATACCCTAGGCAGGAATGTTGGCTCCCACATAGATGCCCTAGGCAGACATGTTGGCTCCCATATAGATGCCCTAGGCAGACATGTTGGCTCCCACATAGATACCCTAGACAGACATGTTGGCTCCCACATAGATGCCCTAGGCAGACATGTTGGCTCCCACATAGATACCCTAGGCAGACACGTTGGCTCCCACATAGATGCCCTAGGCAGGCATGTTGGCTCCCATATAGATGCCCTAGGCAGACATATTGGCTCCCACATAGATACCCTAGACAGACATGTTGGCTCCCACACAGATGCCCTTGGCAGACATGTTGGCTCCCACATAGATGCCCTAGGCAGACATGTTGGCTCCCACATAGATACCCTAGACAGACATGTTGGCTCCCACATAGATGCCCTAGACAGACATGTTGGCTTCCACATAGATGCCCTAGACAGACATGTTGGGTCCCATATAGATGCCCTAGGCAGACATGTTAGCTCCCACATAGATACCCTAGGCAGACACGTTGGCTCCCACATAGATGCCCTAGGCAGACACGTTGGCTCCCACATACATGCCCTAGGCAGACACGTTGGCTCCCACATAGATGCCCTTGGCAGACATGTTGGCTCCCACATAGATGCCCTAGGCAGACACGTTGGCTCCCACATAGATGCCCTAGGCAGACATGTTGGCTCCCACATAGATGCCCTTGGCAGACATGTTGGCTCCCACATAGATGCCCTAGACAGACATGTTGGCTCCCACATAGATGCCCTAGGCAGACATGTTGGCTCCCACATAGATGCCCTAGGCAGACACGTTGGCTCCCACATAGATACCCTAGGCAGATATGTTGGCTCCCACATAGATACCCTAGGCAGACATGTTGGCTCCCACATAGATGCCCTAGACAGACATGTTGGCTCCCACATAGATACCCTAGGCAGACATGTTGGCTCCCACATAGATGCCCTAGACAGACATGTTGGTTCCCACATAGATGCCCTAGGCAGACATGTTGGCTCCCACATAGATGCCCTTGGCAGACACGTTGGCTCCCACATAGATGCCCTAGACAGACATGTTGGCTCCCACATAGATACCCTAGGCAGACATGTTGGCTCCCACATAGATACCCTAGGCAGACATGTTGGCTCCCACATAGATGCCCTAGACAGACACATTGGCTCCCACATAGATACCCTAGGCAGACATGTTGGCTCCCACATAGATGCCCTAGGCAGACATGTTGGCTCCCACATAGATACCCTAGGCAGGAATGTTGGCTGCCACATAGATGCCGTAGGCAGACATGTTGGCTCCCACATAGATACCCTAGGCAGGAATGTTGGCTCCCACATAGATGCCGTAGGCAGACATGTTGGCTCCCACATAGATACCCTAGGCAGGAATGTTGGCTCCCACATAGATGCCCTAGGCAGACATGTTGGCTCCCACATAGATGCCCTAGACAGACATGTTGGCTCCCACATAGATGCCCTAGGCAGACATGTTGGCTCCCACATAGATGCCCTAGGCAGACATGTTGGCTCCCACATAGATGCCCTAGGCAGACACGTTTGCTCCCACATAGATGCCCTAGGCAGACATGTTGGCTCCCACATAGATGCCCTAGACAGACATGTTGCCTCCCACATAGATGCCCTAGGCAGACATGTTGGCTCCCACATAGATGCCCTAGACAGACATGTTGGCTCCCATATAGATACCCTAGGCAGACATGTTGGCTCCCACATAGATGCCCTAGACAGACACGTTGGCTCCCACATAGATACCCTAGGCAGACATGTTGGCTCCCACATAGATGCCCTAGACAGACATGTTGGCTCCCACATAGATGCCCTAGGCAGACATGTTGGCTCCCACATAGATGCCCTTGGCAGACACGTTGGCTCCCACATAGATGCCCTAGACAGACATGTTGGCTCCCACATAGATGCCCTAGACAGACATGTTGCCTCCCACATAGATACCCTAGGCAGACATGTTGGCTCCCACATAGATGCCCTAGACAGACATGTTGGCTCCCACATAGATGCCCTAGGCAGACATGTTGGCTCCCATATAGATGCCCTAGGCAGACACGTTTGCTCCCACATAGATGCCCTAGGCAGACACGTTTGCTCCCACATAGATGCCCTAGGCAGACATGTTGGCTCCCACATAGATGCCCTAGGCAGACATGTTGGCTCCCACATAGATACCCTAGGCAGGAATGTTGGCTCCCACATAGATGCCGTAGGCAGACATGTTGGCTCCCACATAGATACCCTAGGCAGGAATGTTGGCTCCCACATAGATGCCCTAGGCAGACATGTTGGCTCCCATATAGATGCCCTAGGCAGACATGTTGGCTCCCACATAGATACCCTAGACAGACATGTTGGCTCCCACATAGATGCCCTAGGCAGACATGTTGGCTCCCACATAGATACCCTAGGCAGGAATGTTGGCTCCCACATAGATGCCCTAGGCAGACACGTTGGCTCCCACATAGATGCCCTAGGCAGGCATGTTGGCTCCCATATAGATGCCCTAGGCAGACATGTTGGCTCCCACATAGATACCCTAGACAGACATGTTGGCTCCCACACAGATGCCCTTGGCAGACATGTTGGCTCCCACATAGATGCCCTAGGCAGACATGTTGGCTCCCACATAGATACCCTAGACAGACATGTTGGCTCCCACATAGATGCCCTAGACAGACATGTTGGCTTCCACATAGATGCCCTAGACAGACATGTTGGGTCCCATATAGATGCCCTAGGCAGACATGTTAGCTCCCACATAGATACCCTAGGCAGACACGTTGGCTCCCACATAGATGCCCTAGGCAGACACGTTGGCTCCCACATACATGCCCTAGGCAGACACGTTGGCTCCCACATAGATGCCCTTGGCAGACATGTTGGCTCCCACATAGATGCCCTAGGCAGACACGTTGGCTCCCACATAGATGCCCTAGGCAGACATGTTGGCTCCCACATAGATGCCCTTGGCAGACATGTTGGCTCCCACATAGATGCCCTAGACAGACATGTTGGCTCCCACATAGATGCCCTAGGCAGACATGTTGGCTCCCACATAGATGCCCTAGGCAGACACGTTGGCTCCCACATAGATACCCTAGGCAGACATGTTGGCTCCCACATAGATACCCTAGGCAGACATGTTGGCTCCCACATAGATGCCCTAGACAGACACGTTGGCTCCCACATAGATACCCTAGGCAGACATGTTGGCTCCCACATAGATGCCCTAGACAGACATGTTGGTTCCCACATAGATGCCCTAGGCAGACATGTTGGCTCCCACATAGATGCCCTTGGCAGACACGTTGGCTCCCACATAGATGCCCTAGACAGACATGTTGGCTCCCACATAGATACCCTAGGCAGACATGTTGGCTCCCACATAGATACCCTAGGCAGACATGTTGGCTCCCACATAGATGCCCTAGACAGACACATTGGCTCCCACATAGATACCCTAGGCAGACACGTTGGCTCCCACATAGATGCCCTAGACAGACACGTTGGCTCCCACATACATGCCCTAGGCAGACACGTTGGCTCCCACATAGATGCCCTTGGCAGACATGTTGGCTCCCACATAGATGCCCTAGGCAGACACGTTGGCTCCCACATAGATGCCCTAGGCAGACATGTTGGCTCCCACATAGATGCCCTTGGCAGACATGTTGGCTCCCACATAGATGCCCTAGACAGACATGTTGGCTCCCACATAGATGCCCTAGGCAGACATGTTGGCTCCCACATAGATGCCCTAGGCAGACACGTTGGCTCCCACATAGATACCCTAGGCAGACATGTTGGCTCCCACATAGATACCCTAGGCAGACATGTTGGCTCCCACATAGATGCCCTAGACAGACACGTTGGCTCCCACATAGATACCCTAGGCAGACATGTTGGCTCCCACATAGATGCCCTAGACAGACATGTTGGTTCCCACATAGATGCCCTAGGCAGACATGTTGGCTCCCACATAGATGCCCTTGGCAGACACGTTGGCTCCCACATAGATGCCCTAGACAGACATGTTGGCTCCCACATAGATACCCTAGGCAGACATGTTGGCTCCCACATAGATACCCTAGGCAGACATGTTGGCTCCCACATAGATGCCCTAGACAGACACATTGGCTCCCACATAGATACCCTAGGCAGACACGTTGGCTCCCACATAGATGCCCTAGGCAGACATGTTGGCTCCCACATAGATGCCCTAGACAGACATGTTGGCTCCCATATAGATGCCCTAGGCAGACATGTTGGCTCCCACATAGATACCCTAGACAGACATGTTGGCTCCCACATAGATGCCCTAGGCAGACATGTTGGCTCCCACATAGATACCCTAGGCAGGAATGTTGGCTCCCACATAGATGCCCTAGGCAGACACGTTGGCTCCCACATAGATGCCCTAGGCAGGCATGTTGGCTCCCATATAGATGCCCTAGGCAGACATGTTGGCTCCCACATAGATACCCTAGACAGACATGTTGGCTCCCACACAGATGCCCTTGGCAGACATGTTGGCTCCCACATAGATGCCCTAGGCAGACATGTTGGCTCCCACATAGATACCCTAGACAGACATGTTGGCTCCCACATAGATGCCCTAGACAGACATGTTGGCTTCCACATAGATGCCCTAGACAGACATGTTGGGTCCCATATAGATGCCCTAGGCAGACATGTTAGCTCCCACATAGATACCCTAGGCAGACACGTTGGCTCCCACATAGATGCCCTAGGCAGACACGTTGGCTCCCACATACATGCCCTAGGCAGACACGTTGGCTCCCACATAGATGCCCTAGACAGACACGTTGGCTCCCACATAGATACCCTAGGCAGACATGTTGGCTCCCACATAGATGCCCTAGACAGACATGTTGGTTCCCACATAGATGCCCTAGGCAGACATGTTGGCTCCCACATAGATGCCCTTGGCAGACACGTTGGCTCCCACATAGATGCCCTAGACAGACATGTTGGCTCCCACATAGATACCCTAGGCAGACATGTTGGCTCCCACATAGATACCCTAGGCAGACATGTTGGCTCCCACATAGATGCCCTAGACAGACACATTGGCTCCCACATAGATACCCTAGGCAGACATGTTGGCTCCCACATAGATGCCCTAGGCAGACATGTTGGCTCCCACATAGATGCCCTAGACAGACATGTTGGCTCCCACATAGATGCCCTAGGCAGACACGTTTGCTCCCACATAGATGCCATAGACAGACCTGTTGGCTCCCACATAGATGCCCTAGGCAGACATGTTGGCTCCCACATAGATGCCCTAGACAGACATGTTGGCTCCCACATAGATGCCCTAGGCAGACATGTTGGCTCCCACATAGATGCCCTAGGCAGACATGTTGGCTCCCACATAGATGCCCTAGGCAGACACGTTTGCTCCCACATAGATGCCCTAGGCAGACACGTTGGCTCCCACATAGATGCCCTAGACAGACATGTTGCCTCCCACATAGATGCCCTAGGCAGACATGTTGGCTCCCACATAGATGCCCTAGACAGACATGTTGGCTCCCACATAGATGCCCTAGGCAGACATGTTGGCTCCCATATAGATGCCCTAGGCAGACACGTTTTCTCCCACATAGATGCCCTAGGCAGACACGTTTGCTCCCACATAGATGCCCTAGGCAGACATGTTGGCTCCCACATAGATGCCCTAGGCAGACATGTTGGCTCCCACATAGATACCCTAGGCAGGAATGTTGGCTGCCACATAGATGCCGTAGGCAGACATGTTGGCTCCCACATAGATACCCTAGGCAGGAATGTTGGCTCCCACATAGATGCCGTAGGCAGACATGTTGGCTCCCACATAGATACCCTAGGCAGGAATGTTGGCTCCCACATAGATGCCCTAGGCAGACATGTTGGCTCCCACATAGATGCCCTAGACAGACATGTTGGCTCCCACATAGATGCCCTAGGCAGACATGTTGGCTCCCACATAGATGCCCTAGGCAGACATGTTGGCTCCCACATAGATGCCCTAGGCAGACACGTTTGCTCCCACATAGATGCCCTAGGCAGACATGTTGGCTCCCACATAGATGCCCTAGACAGACATGTTGCCTCCCACATAGATGCCCTAGGCAGACATGTTGGCTCCCACATAGATGCCCTAGACAGACATGTTGGCTCCCACATAGATACCCTAGGCAGACATGTTGGCTCCCACATAGATGCCCTAGACAGACACGTTGGCTCCCACATAGATACCCTAGGCAGACATGTTGGCCCCCACATAGATGCCCTAGACAGACATGTTGGCTCCCACATAGATGCCCTAGGCAGACATGTTGGCTCCCACATAGATGCCCTTGGCAGACACGTTGGCTCCCACATAGATGCCCTAGACAGACATGTTGGCTCCCACATAGATACCCTAGGCAGACATGTTGGCTCCCACATAGATACCCTAGGCAGACACGTTGGCTCCCACATAGATGCCCTAGACAGACACATTGGCTCCCACATAGATACCCTAGGCAGACATGTTGGCTCCCACATAGATGCCCTAGGCAGACATGTTGGCTCCCACATAGATGCCCTAGACAGACATGTTGGCTCCCACATAGATGCCCTAGGCAGACACGTTTGCTCCCACATAGATGCCATAGACAGACATGTTGGCTCCCACATAGATGCCCTAGGCAGACATGTTGGCTCCCACATATATGCCCTAGACAGACATGTTGGCTCCCACATAGATGCCCTAGGCAGACATGTTGGCTCCCACATAGATGCCCTAGGCAGACATGTTGGCTCCCACATAGATGCCCTAGGCAGACACGTTTGCTCCCACATAGATGCCCTAGGCAGACATGTTGGCTCCCACATAGATGCCCTAGACAGACATGTTGCCTCCCACATAGATGCCCTAGGCAGACATGTTGGCTCCCACATAGATGCCCTAGACAGACATGTTGGCTCCCACATAGATGCCCTAGGCAGACATGTTGGCTCCCATATAGATGCCCTAGGCAGACACGTTTGCTCCCACATAGATGCCCTAGGCAGACACGTTTGCTCCCACATAGATGCCCTATGCAGACATGTTGGCTCCCACATAGATGCCCTAGGCAGACATGTTGGCTCCCACATAGATACCCTAGGCAGGAATGTTGGCTCCCACATAGATGCCGTAGGCAGACATGTTGGCTCCCACATAGATACCCTAGGCAGGAATGTTGGCTCCCACATAGATGCCCTAGGCAGACATGTTGGCTCCCATATAGATGCCCTAGGCAGACATGTTGGCTCCCACATAGATACCCTAGACAGACATGTTGGCTCCCACATAGATGCCCTAGGCAGACATGTTGGCTCCCACATAGATACCCTAGACAGGAATGTTGGCTCCCACATAGATGCCCTAGGCAGACACGTTGGCTCCCACATAGATGCCCTAGGCAGGCATGTTGGCTCCCATATAGATGCCCTAGGCAGACATGTTGGCTCCCACATAGATACCCTAGACAGACATGTTGGCTCCCACACAGATGCCCTTGGCAGACATGTTGGCTCCCACATAGATGCCCTAGGCAGACATGTTGGCTCCCACATAGATACCCTAGACAGACATGTTGGCTCCCACATAGATGCCCTAGACAGACATGTTGGCTTCCACATAGATGCCCTAGGCAGACATGTTGGCTCCCACATAGATGCCCTAGGCAGACACGTTTGCTCCCACATAGATGCCCTAGGCAGACATGTTGGCTCCCACATAGATGCCCTAGACAGACATGTTGCCTCCCACATAGATGCCCTAGGCAGACATGTTGGCTCCCACATAGATGCCCTAGACAGACATGTTGGCTCCCACATAGATGCCCTAGGCAGACATGTTGGCTCCCATATAGATGCCCTAGGCAGACACGTTTGCTCCCACATAGATGCCCTAGGCAGACACGTTTGCTCCCACATAGATGCCCTATGCAGACATGTTGGCTCCCACATAGATGCCCTAGGCAGACATGTTGGCTCCCACATAGATACCCTAGGCAGGAATGTTGGCTCCCACATAGATGCCGTAGGCAGACATGTTGGCTCCCACATAGATACCCTAGGCAGGAATGTTGGCTCCCACATAGATGCCCTAGGCAGACATGTTGGCTCCCATATAGATGCCCTAGGCAGACATGTTGGCTCCCACATAGATACCCTAGACAGACATGTTGGCTCCCACATAGATGCCCTAGGCAGACATGTTGGCTCCCACATAGATACCCTAGACAGGAATGTTGGCTCCCACATAGATGCCCTAGGCAGACACGTTGGCTCCCACATAGATGCCCTAGGCAGGCATGTTGGCTCCCATATAGATGCCCTAGGCAGACATGTTGGCTCCCACATAGATACCCTAGACAGACATGTTGGCTCCCACACAGATGCCCTTGGCAGACATGTTGGCTCCCACATAGATGCCCTAGGCAGACATGTTGGCTCCCACATAGATACCCTAGACAGACATGTTGGCTCCCACATAGATGCCCTAGACAGACATGTTGGCTTCCACATAGATGCCCTAGACAGACATGTTGGGTCCCATATAGATGCCCTAGGCAGACATGTTAGCTCCCACATAGATACCCTAGGCAGACACGTTGGCTCCCACATAGATGCCCTAGGCAGACACATTGGCTCCCACATACATGCCCTAGGCAGACACGTTGGCTCTCACATAGATGCCCTTGGCAGACATGTTGGCTCCCACATAGATGCCCTAGACAGACATGTTGGCTCCCACATAGATGCCCTAGGCAGACATGTTGGCTCCCATATAGATGCCCTAGGCAGACACGTTGGCTCCCACATAGATGCCCTAGGCAGACACGTTTGCTCCCACATAGATGCCCTAGGCAGACATGTTGGCTCCCACATAGATGCCCTAGGCAGACATGTTGGCTCCCACATAGATACCCTAGGCAGGAATGTTGGCTCCCACATAGATACCCTAGGCAGACACGTTGGCTCCCACATATATGCCCTAGGCAGACATGTTGGCTCCCATATAGATGCCCTAGGCAGACATGTTGGCTCCCACATAGATGCCCTAGGCAGACATGTTGGCTCCCACATAGATGCCCTAGGCAGACATGTTGGCTCCCACATAGATGCCCTAGGCAGACATGTTGGCTCCCACATAGATACCCTAGACAGACATGTTGGCTCCCACATAGATTCCCTAGACAGACATGTTGGCTCCCACATAGATGCCCTAGGCAGACATGTTGGCTCCCACATAGATGCCCTAGGCAGACATGTTGGCTCCCACATAGATGCCCTAGGCAGACATGTTGGCTCCCACATAGATACAACAGGCAGACATGTTGTCTCCCACATAAATGCCCTAGACAGACATGTTGGCTCCTACATAGATACCCCAGGCAGACATGTTGGCTCCCATATAGATACCCCAGGCAGACATGTTGGCTCCCACATATTCAGACAAATGTTGGCTCCCTACAGTCAGACAAATATATGTGGTAACACTCAGCCTTTTTATACAAGTGTTATTATATCATGAAGGGTCAGGCTGGTGATACGCTCTAATGTAATCTCCGTGTTTGTTTTTGTTTGTTGTGAAAATAGCCAGTGTTCTGTATCGTGTACAATGACACTCTATTGACAATGGCAGTTTCCTGAATTACATCAGTACTACGAATTCTATGCAGCATAAACTGAGACCCATTTTAACCAGTACAGAAATTATTTTGCGTGTTTTACATTGTGTCATGTTTCAGACGTCATGAAGCCTATTTTCCCTATTTGAACCAACCTCTAACCCTTCCTTGATTTAGCCTGATTTAGCTAGTTTTGTAAACAAACTATAAACAGAGAAATAAAATAATCTCCAACAAATCAGTCAGCCAGCAATTAATACCTGTTGTTTCTTTATGAGTGCTATAGCCAGGTAACGGGTCAGTGGTTTAAGTATGTGTGAGTCTGTGTTGATTCAGTAATAGGCAGTGTTGTTCTTGGCTTCGTGTTTTATCAAGCCACTATTACCTTAAGCTTCCTGTTTAAGCCCAATGTGTTATGCTTGACCACAGAGGAGTGGTTGCTTACTGGTTCCAGTCAATCTTACAGTAGGTTTCTTGATTTGTCCAAATCGCAAAATCCATTTGTGCGTGTTAATAACCAGTGTGGCTTGCCATTGGATCCTCAAGGCCTCTGTTTAAAAAAAAAACGTTATTTAACTAGGCAAGTCAGTTATGAACAAATTCTTATTTACAATGATGGCCTAGGAACAGTGGGTTAACTGCCTGTTCAGGGGCAGAGACAGAGAGAGAGAGAGACTGCCCCTGAACAGGCAGTTAACCCACTGTTCTCTCTCTCTCTCTCTCTCTCTCTCTCTCTCTCTCTCTCTCTCTCTCTCTCTCTCTCTCTCTCTCTCTCTCTCTGTCTGTGTGAACACAGTCAGCGGATCTCCTGGAGGGGCGTCTAAGCCAATCCCATCCTTCCACGCCCTGAACGCCGGGGGCCGTGACCTGCTGGTGTGACACTGTCCGCCTGTTTGGCAGTCAGAAGGTCATGTATAAAGTATAATGTATGGTTACATTATATTCTATTCTACTTTATTCTTTTCTGTTCTACTCTATTCTATTGTACTCTATTCTGTTATTTTCTATTCTACTCTACTCTACTCTACTCTACTCTACTCTACTCTACTCTACTCTATTCTACTCTACTCTACTCTATTCTACTCTATTCTATTCTAATCTACTCTATTCTATTCTACTCTATTCTGTTATTTTCTATTCTATTCTACTCTACTCTATTCTATTCTACTCTACTCTATTCTACTCTATTCTGTTATTTTCTATTGTATTCTACTCTACTCTATTCTGTTATTTTCTATTCTACTCTACTCTATTCTACTCTATTCTGTTATTTTCTATTCTATTCTACTCTACTCTATTCTGTTATTTTCTATTCTATTCTACTCTATTCTACTCTACTCTATTCTGTGAGGCCGTGTATTCATAGTGTACATTCATCTTAAAAAAGACCTTGCACCTGAAACATCAAAACAACTCCTTTCCTCTCCTTTAGCAACAACTGAACGAATCCTAACTCTCGCCGTCGTTTTCTGTGTGGTGATAGCGTTAAAAACATGGCCCCCACCCTCACACACTGTCTTCCTGTTATTTGTAGATCTCATTGGTTCGTTCCAGCCCTGTGTTTGGCCTGGGTCCAGCAGGTTCTTGAGCAGGCTCCTCTACTATGTTACCAGGCCTTCTTCAGAGGAGCTGTGATGTTCCGTATAGTTGTGTTCTATTCAGACTTCATAGTCAGTCTGTTGCTGTGATGTTCCGTATAGTTGTGTTCTATTCAGACTTCATAGTCAGTCTGTTGCTGTGATGTTCCGTATAGTTGTGTTCTATTCAGACTTCATAGTCAGTCTGTTGCTGTGATGGTCTGTATAGGACAGTGTTCTATTCAGACTTCATAGTCAGTCTGTTGCTGTGATGGTCTGTATAGTACAGTGTTCTATTCAGACTTCATAGTCAGTCTGTTGCTGTGATGATCCGTATAGTACGTCGTTATATTAAGACTTCATAGTCACTCTCTCTCTCCATGGCAACCTTCTGCTTCCACTGTTATGACATTTGATATGTAAACATTAATAACCCAGAAATATTAACCAGATGTATTAACATCCCTCCCTACACCATTAATAATAGCACTTCCCAAAACATGATCTGTTAACTAATTTAAAGTGGTAGCACCTCTAAACATGATCTGTTAACTAATTTAAGGTGGTAGCGCCTCTAAACATGATCTGTTAACTAATTTAAAGTGGTAGCACCTCTAAACATGATCTGTTAACTAATTTAAGGTGGTAGCACCTCTAAACATGATCTGTTAACTAATTTAAAGTGGTAGCACCTCTAAACATGATCTGTTAACTAATTTAAAGTGGTAGCACCTCTAAACATGATCTGTTAACTAATTTAAAGTGGTAGCGCCTCTAAACATGATCTGTTAACTAATTTAAAGTGGTAGCGCCTCTAAACATGATCTGTTAACTCAATTAAAGGGGTAGCACCTCTAAACATGATATGTTAACTAATTTAAAGGGGTAGCAACTCTAAACATGATCTGTTAACTAATTTAAAGTGGTAGTACCTCTAAACATGATCTGTTAACTTCTTTAAAGTGGTAGCACCTAGGGCTGTGGTGTTCATGACATTTTATCATCCGGTGATTGTCATACAAATAACAGCCGGCCTCATGGTAATTGGCCGAACATAAGCACCTTTAGCATCGCCTGGCTTCCACGCATAGGCTATAAAGCCACTGATGCGGACCTTTGGAACATCTACATTTAATAAAAAGTTTAATAAATCAATTTAATATAGCCTACACCCCTCAGACTCAACTCTGGACCTTGAAACCAGCCCCACTGCATTTTTTTTATTGTTCTCCTGTAATCAGGGACTGGTTGCAGGTTGCACACACATCATCAGTCTCTCATTCACAATTTGACAACCCCTTGATAATATTCTCACCCATCAGACTATTCTTAATTTAATCTGGTCTTTACATATAGTCTACTAATATATGTGTGTAATTCTTTTTTAATTTAGAATGGCCCACACAAAGAAAACGGAATCCGTAGCCTGCACTTAAATAGCAAATGGAGGTTCTGTTCCGTTTTTTAATAACATGCAAGCATAGGTAGTGCATCCACAAGGCTTGAGTAAACTTTCCCTGAAGTAAATTGATTTAAATTGCCTAATTAGCCTACTCCTGTCTATACAGAAATAAATAAAACCATTCAAAATAGTCTACTAAACATTTGGCCTCAGGATTGTTAGCTTCTTTCCAAGAAATAAATTGTGGATTGTTTTAAATGACATTGCCTGCAGTTAGAAGGAAAAGAGGTGGCGCAGTTTGAGCAGATTATTGTTGATTTGTAACTGTCTGTGAAAAGCAACGAGTCCAAGCAAGGCATATCGCAATATTTCAACATACAATCGCAGGAATACATCGTTTGAAAAGCAAATGGTTATTGCTGTAAAGTTTGTTATCAAAATTGAGCGAACAACAGTATAGCCTACCTAATTGGCACCCGCAGAGATCATTGATAATATCCTTGGTGGGCGTGCACTGCGCCTATTCATTATCATTGGGTCAGTGCTACTTAAATTTGCTTTTGGACAATAATTGCCTCCTCCAGTTTAATTGGACATCAAAGTCTATTTCTGTCTCCCCTTCTTGTAGGTCTATTATATGGACAATTTCGTTTGTATTGACCTGTTAGTCAGTGACAGCGGAGTAGGCTGTCATGTTATATTCTGCTAATGTCTCCAACTCCAGTCATATAAAGTGTAGTAGAATAGCATGAAATGTGTTTATGAAAGGCCACATTTTTCCCATGCAAAGAAAGAAGAAACAGAGCCTATATAGGCTACTCTATGCTATACTCTCTCAGCCATGTGTTGAAAGCTAGGACACATTGTAGGACACATCTTTTAGCCAGCGCTGGCTCTGAAGACAGATATATTGGTCCTCTAATACAGCACTATTAAAGGCCCAGTGCACCACTTTTGTGGGAAAAAAATATTTTATAACATTTTTCTATTCCGATTTTTCAGGGGGTAGTGCAACAACCTCAGCACCCCTACTTCCCGCAGCCATGATCATACGCACTTAAATAGGACATGGAGGACACTTTTCCGTGGCTCATTTTCATGTCAGCCAGGTAGGCTACTCCTATTGCAATGTGCTTCATATTAGGAAAGTTAAGAGTTGTGTGTGTGAAATTCCAGTACACAGATAGAAATGTGCTATCTAGAACCTAAAATGGTTCTTCGGCTGTCCCCATAGATAGGAGAACCCTTTGAAGAACTCTTTTTGGTTCCAGGTTTTGAGTTCCTTTTGAGTTCCATGTAGAACCCTTTCCACAGAGGAAACCCTTTCCCTTTCCATCTGGAACCAAAAAGGGTTCTCCTAAAGGGTTCTCTAAAACTGCCCTCAGGTAATGACTCTCTGTGTTTCCTGCTAAAGATGGTGGTGTGACTCTATGTTTCCTGTTAACTTCCCGTTACCGCTGACAAACTGACCGTGCGTTTCCTGTTCCTCTGTGTCTGCAGATCTCCATCCAGGACATCCTGAGGCCCTCCTCAGACCTTCCCCGTTGTTTCCGCCCACCACTGGGTCAAGTGGGTCCATAGCAGGTGGGATGCTGGGAGGGAGCTGGAAAGAGACTTCCTGATTAAGAACGAGGGGCACAAACATGGACAGATGTTTTCCAAACCCCATCTGGCCCAAACCTTCCAGGTAACCCTGCCCTGGGCCTTGACTGAGCGAACCATCAGTGATGTCCAACATTACTCAGAGACGAGTGTCTGTGTGTGCATTTCTCACTCCTGGGGCATGGGGCTCAACTCTATTGTGTACAGAATGGATCTCTAATGCCATGTCTAACAGACTTGGTCCTTTAACCTGAGTCACCAGTCTGGTTTTGTATGAGTAAAACCTATAGAAAACCCATGATGATGTATTGGTTAACCTTGCTAACTATAGCTAGCCTACTCATGATGATGTATTGGTTAACCTAGCTCACTATAGCTAGGCTAGTAATGATGATATATTGGTTGACCTAGCTAGCTATAGCTAGGCTAGTAATGATGATATATTGGTTGACCTGGATAGCTATAGCTAGGCTAGTAATGATGATATATTGGTTGACCTAGATAGCTATAGCTAGGCTAGTAATGATGATATATTGGTTGACCTAGATAGCTATAGCTAGGCTACTCATGACGATGGATGTATTTGTTATTATTATTCATTACCGAGTGCTGCCATGGATAGCATCATCCATCCACCATAACAGCCAGTTGATTATTATTTTCAGTTCATTGATAAAGAAGACATCTCATTGCGCCTTTGTAGCAAATTTATGCCATTTAGCAGACGCTTTTATCCAAATCATACAGTCATGCGTGCAAACATTTATACGTATGGGTGGTCCCGGGAACCAAACCCACTATCATACCGATGCCAGCACCATGCTTTACCAACTGAGCTACAGAGGACCACATAGTTTCCATAGCAACTGCTGGTGCAAGTGGGCTGACATAGAGATCCCTGGTCCCAGTGGGCTGACATAGAGATCCCTGGTCCCAGTGGGCTGACACAAAGATCCCTGGTCCCAGTGGGCTGAGACAGAGATCCCTGGTCCCAGTGGGCTGACATAGCCCACTGGGACCAGGGATCTCTATGTCAGCCCACTGGGACCAGGGATCTCTGTCTCAGCCCACTGGGACCAGGGATCTCTGAGACACTAAGGTCGTTGGTCCCAGTGGGCTGAGACACTAAGATTGTTGGTCCCAGTGGGCTGAGACACTAAGATCGTTGGTCCCAGTGGGCTGAGACACTAAGATCGTTGGTCCCAGTGGGCTGAGACACTAAGATCGTTGGTCCCAGTGGGCTGAGACACTAAGATCGTTGGTCCCAGTGGGCTGAGACACTAAGATCGTTGGTCCCAGTGGGCTGACATGTCATGTGTACACAGAAACTGATCTCTGACTCATATTTCACTGGTGTCTATGTTCAGAGAATGTCAGTTGAATGAAATGAATGATTGACTGAATAGCTGGTGAATTGTTTTATTATGCAGTGACACTCCTATATATTGATAGATAAAATATTTCCCAACTCAATGATTTGATTCAGGGGGGGGGGGGGGGGGGGGGGGGGGTAGACCAGCTTTAATAGTGCAGATAGATTGTAGCTTCCATCAATGTAATTGTCTGTATCATTTCCAATCCCTCATATATTGTTTTGTAAATATATATACAGTTCCAGTCAAAGGTTTGGACACACCTACTGTACTCATTCCAGGGTTTTTACATTTTTTAAAAGTCATTTTCTACATTGTAAAATAATAGTAAAAGACATCAAAACTATGAAATAACATATGGAATCATGTAGTAACCAAAAAAGCGTTAATAAACAAATCAAAATCTATTTTAGATATTAGATTCTTCAAAGTAGCCACTCTTTGCCTTGATGACAGCTTTGCACTCTTGGCGCTCTCTCAACCAGCTTCATGAGGTAGTCACCTGGAATGCATTTCAAATCTTTTGTTTTTAATCCCATCCTTCAGCTACCATCAACCCCTCCCATCTACCATTCAGAACAGAGGCGTGATGAGTCTGGAGGATCTATGTGACCATGACAACGAGGAGTTCAAACAAATCCACAATGACTACAGGGTATGTTCAAGGACACACAACACAACCAACGAAGGAGGAGTTTGATGTGATGGATCACAGTGACACAATGTTCATGTTACTATCAGTCCCACTGTGGAGACTCTCTCTCTCCTCTCTCCCACTCTCACTTTCCTGCTCGTCTCTCTCTTTCCCGCTCTTCTCTCTGTTTCTCTCTCTATCAGGGGGTGAAGCTATGGAAAATCTCTCATGGCAGGACTCATGGCCCTCAATATACTGGAGAACTTTCCCATCAAAGGTACACTCCTCACCTTAGCTATGGCTCAACAATAAAGGACAACCCCAGCTATGTATTGGTTTGTGGTGAAGAGCATGGCTACATTCAACTCCATTGAGAGAATGTGTTAATTACTTACAGCTCGATTGTTCCATTGTTGCTTTGATAGGAATCAAAAAGAAATGACCACATAAGGCCACCTGTTAGTCTCAGTGAGGATCTTGGGTTGACCCGTCTCGGCGTTCCACAACAAACAGCCAACCCTGGGTCTGCTCCAGAACCGGTGGTAAGAAACACTGGTCTGTTCAATGCAACCCAAGAAGGTGCTACCTAGAACCGTAAAGGGTTCTTCAATTGTCCCCCATAGGAGATCCTTCAGAAAATAACAATTTTTGGTTCCAAGTGGAACCCTTCCACTAATACAAGGTTCTAAATGGAACCCTTTCGCTACTAAAAAGGTTCTGAGTAGAATAATGGAGACCACCAAAGGGTTCTATCTGTGGTATAAAAGATTTGTACTCGGAACCGTTTCTTATCCTTTTGAGACAAACAAATAAAAAGTGTCTCTGTGCTCTGGTTCAGAACAGTGGAGTTACCTCCGTGTGGTGGCTGAGGCCCTGAGCCTGGCTGATACAGTCCATTACTGTGCCGACCCAGACCATGTTAAAATCCCTCTGTAGCAGTGAAGGCTCCTCGGAGGAGGAAGGGGAGGACCATCTTCCTCAGTGAATTTTATTTAAAAAATTAAAAAAATATTGAAATATTTTTAAAGGAGCGAGGAGTGCAGCTGGAGCGAGTGGTGGAGCGAGGGGTGGAGCTGGAGCGAGGAGTGGAGCTGGAGCGGAGCAGGGACTGGAGCTGGAGCGGAGCGAGGAGTGCAGCTGGAGCGAGTGGTGGAGCGAGGGGTGGAGCTGGAGCGGAGCAGGGACTGGAGCTGGAGCGGAGCAGGGACTGGAGCGGAGCAGGGACTGGAGCTGGAGCGGAGCAGGGAGTGGAGCTGGAGCGGAACGAGGAGTGGAGCTGGAGCGGAGCAGGGACTGGAGCTGGAGCGGAGCAGGGACTGGAGCTGGAGCGGAGCGAGGAGTGCAGCTGGAGCGAGTGGTGGAGCGAGGGGTGGTGCTGGAGCGGAGCGAGGAGTGGAGCTGGAGCGGAGCGAGGAGTGGAGCAGGGAGTGGAGCGGAGCAGGGACTGGAGCGGAGCGAGGAGTGCAGCTGGAGCGAGTGGTGGAGCGAGGGGTGGAGCTGGAGCGGAGCGAGGAGTGGAGCTGGAGCGGAGCAGGGACTGGAGCTGGAGCGGAGCGAGGAGTGCAGCTGGAGCGAGTGGTGGAGCGAGGGGTGGAGCTGGAGCGGAGCAGGGACTGGAGCTGGAGCGGAGCAGGGACTGGAGCGGAGCAGGGACTGGAGCTGGAGCGGAGCAGGGAGTGGAGCTGGAGCGGAACGAGGAGTGGAGCTGGAGCGGAGCAGGGAGTGGAGCTGGAGCGGAACGAGGAGTGGAGCTGGAGCGGAGCAGGGACTGGAGCTGGAGCTAATGGAGGTGTAGCTAATACTGAAAGCATTAGCTACAGCTAGTTAGCACTGCAGTGCATAAAATGTGGTGAGTAGTTGACTCAAAGAGAGAGAAAAACAATAGTTTTGAACAAATTGATTTATTCCAAAATGAAGGATGCAAGAGAGAACTAGAGAGAGAACAAGAGAGAGAACTAGAGAGAGAGAACTAGAGAGAGAACAAGAGAGAGAGAACTAGAGAGAGAGAACTAGAGAGAGAGAACTAGAGAGAGAACAAGAGAGAGAACAAGAGAGAACAAGAGAGAGAGAACTAGAGAGGAGAACGGCTCATAATAATGGCTGGAACAAAGCAAATGGAATGGCTTCAAACACATGGAAACCATATGTATTTGATACCGTTCTACAGATTCCAATCCATCCATTACCACGAGCCCGTCCTCCCCAATTAAGGTGCCACCAACCTCCTGTGTTACAGTTAGTGCATTCATCTGAAGGGAGCTAGGTGAGACAACCACATAGCTTAGTCATAGTAAGTAAAACAATTCCTCAATAAAGCTAGTTATCAGCCAAGCTGCCTCCTCCCTGTAAATGGTACCTGTCTCTGCCAGGTACACTCTGCGTGCTGTAGATATTGCATGGCGACAGCACCGATCGATCAAACCTACCAGACTTTGATCTCTTGATTCACTAGATGAAAGACAAACAAAACAGGCCGGTTTCCCTGTCTGACACCGCTGCATAAATAACCATCTGTCTGTCTTGTGGTGGACACTTCTAAATATTCAAATATGACCCATGTGCTCTCTCTCTCTCTCTCTCTCTCTCTCTCTCTCTCTCTCTCTCTCTCTCTCTCTCTCTCTCTCTCTCTCTCTCTCTCTCTCTCTCTCTCTCTCTCTCTCTCTCTCTCTCTCTCTCTCTCTCTCTCTCTCTCTCTCTCTCTCTCTCTCTCTCTCTCTCTCTCTCTCTCTCTCTCTCTCTCTCTCTCTCTCTCTCTCCTCTCTCTCTCTCTCTCTCTCTCTCTCTCTCTCTCTCTCTCTCTCTCTCTCTCTCTCTCTCTCTCTCTCTCTCTCTCTCTCTCTCTCTCTCTCTCTCTCTCTCTCTCTCTCTCTCTCTCTCTTCTCTCTCTCTCTCTCTCTCTCTCTCTCTCTCTCTCTCTCCTCTCTCTCTCTCATTTTGTTCGTTAATACAAGTGGAAGTGAAAGAAGTGTCGATATTTTTTTATTCTTATCGCAAAGTGTATATTCCGATAAGCATCCCAAAATTGTTGTTTGCCCTGCCTAGCCTTGACGACATCCCTTTGGAATGAACAGCAGAGCGATGTGTCATTCTATTGAGTGAAAGGAAAAGGACGATGGGGGGGCACATCCTGGCTGAGTCACAGCCCCCCCCCCCCCCCCCAAGCCTCTCTTTGTTTCTGCTTCTGTGAAAGGGAGGTTAGTGGGAAAGACCAGCCCCTAAGCCCCAGACTTGAACTGAGCCACTAGGAAAATCAACTGAACACTCCTGATCCAAACAGAGAGTTGTGTTCAAACTGCACGATTCCGCCTGAACCAAACCCATATGGGACTCCACAGGGACTGTGGAGAGACTTCTATTTTTATTTTTAGAGACCGGGGGAAATCCCCCAACTGGGGAAAAGAGGAACAAAGGCCGTCCTGGGGTTATGTGTGAAATGTCATTATTGTGTAGGTACAAGACCAGTTTGGTTTTCTTGCATTAATCCATCCATGAGCTATAAATCTACCCACAACATCTCAAACCTGTGGCCCTCCATCAGTGGATTGGACTCTGCCCACTGTTGTATCCCCTTACAACAGGCTTCCCCTGGTACACAGCCTCAAATCCCCTGGAATATGTTAGTCAGCAAATGAAAGAATGAAACACTAATAGCAGCTGCGGTTCATGAAACGAGTCCAGCTAACCTTGGTTACGCCAGATTAGGATTAATACAGGGTGATATTACTAAACTACATTACACTTGATCCTATTCTTTCCATTCTAGCACATTCCTGCCTTGCTCATAACATTTGAGTCATTTACCAGACGTTCTTACCCTGAGCGACTTACGAGTGCATACAATTTGATACTACACGGGACACGTGTAGTATTGTATAGTCCCAGTGTGTACTTAGCTATTAAACACGTAAACGTGGTTAACTAAGTAGCTGTCCCAAATGAAGTACCCATTGACCTTCATATATTGTGTTGGGGGGGTTTGCTATGATGAGGTTGTTGTGACTGAATAAAAGAACTGACTGGTGTCCCAGATAGAATGTGTCACTGTAGGTCTGTCGGGATAGGTTGGTGTCGTCTTTGTCTCATCTGTTTGGCCTATGTTTATTCTTCTCATGCCATCTCCTGTTGGTGGAGAGAATGACTGGCTCAGTTAGAGGGCTGTTCGCAGCCACCTGTCCTGTCAATAAACTCAAGGTCATATAACCTGATACCACAGAATTTCTGCCATGCCATGGGTTTACTTTGGATGAATAGTTCAGCTGTTTGTCTAAAACATTGCTGCATCTGTCTAGGGTTAGAAATAAACATATACATGTGTATTTGTACACTGAAGCTAAAACTTTTAATTTGGCTCTATATACGCCCACATTTTGATTCATATGAGTCGACAGAACAGAAGGGGTGTATGCCTTATGATTAACGAGTCGTGGTGTAATCATAACAACATACAGGAAATCAAGTCCTTTTGTTCACCTGACCTAAAATTCCTTACAATCAAATGGCGACCGCATTATCTACCAGGAGAATTCTCTTTGATTATAATCTCATCCGTGTATATCCCCCCCCCCAAAGCAGACACCTTGACGGCCCTGAAAGAACTTCATTGGACTCTATATAAACTGGAAACCACATGTCCGTAGGCTGCATTTATTGTAGCTGGGGATTTAAACAAGGCTACTCTCAAAACAAGACTCCCTAAATTTGATCAGCATATCGAATGCGCGACCCGGGCTGGAAAAAATTGTAGATCATTATTACTCTAACTTCCACGACGCATACAAAGCTATCCCTCGCCCTCTGACCACGACTCCATTTTGTTGCTCCCAGCCTTTAGACAGAAACTAAAACAGGAAACGCCCGTGCTCAGGTCTGTTCAATGCTGATCCGACCAATCTGATTCCACGCTTCAAGATTGGTTCGATCACGTGGAGCATCGAACAACAACATTGATGTATACGCTGATTCTGTGAGCGAGTTTATTAGCAAGTACATCGGTAATGTTGTTCCCACGGCGACTATTGAAACCTTCCTCAACCAGAAACCGTGGATTGATGGCAGCATTCGCGTAAAACTGAAAGCACGAACCACTGCTTTTAATCAGGGCAAGGCGACCGGAAACATGACCGAATACAAACAGTGTAGCTTTTCCCTCCTCAAGGCAATCAAACAAGCTAAGCTTCAGAATAGAGACAAAGTAGAGTCGCAATTCAACGGCTCAGACACGAGAGGTATGTGGCAGGGTCTACTGTCAATCACGGACTACAAAAAGAAAACCAGCCCTGTCGCGGACCCCGATGTCTTGCTCCCAGGCAAACTAAACAACTTCTTTGCTCGCTACAACTGACTAGGTATCCCCCTTTCCCTTTACTCAGTACTTTCTTGAAGCACCTTTGGTAGTGATTACAGCCTCGAGTCTTCTTGTGTATGACGCTACAAGCTTGGCACACGAGTACTTGGTGAGTTTCTCCCATTCTTCTCCGCAGATTCTCTCAAGTTCTGTCAGGTTGGACGGGGAGCGTTGCTGCACTGCCACTTTTGCATTGTCTTGGCTGTGTGCTTAGGGTTGTTGTCTGTTGAAAGGTGAACCTTCACCCCAGTCGGAGGTCCTGAGCGCTCTGGAGCAGGTTTTCATCAAGGATCTCTCTGTACTTTGCTCCGTTCATCTTTCCCTCGATCCTGACTAGTCTCCCAGTCCCTGCCGCTGAAAAACATGCCCACAGCATGATGCTGCCACCACCATGCTTCACGGTAGGGATGGTGCCAGGTTTCCTCCAGATGTGACACTTGGAATTCAGGCAAAAGAGTTCAAACTTGGTTTCATCAGACCAGAGAATTTTGTTTCTCATGGTCTGAGAGTCTTTAGGTGCCTTTTGGCAAACGCCAAGCAGGCTGAGGAGTGGCTTCCGTCTGGCCACTCTACCATAAAGGCCTGATTGGTGCTGTTCTGCCGAGATGGTTGTCCTTCTGGAAGGTTCTCCCATCTCCACAGCTCTGTCAGAGTGACCATCGGGTTCTTGGTCACCTCCCTGACCAAGGCCCTTCTCCCCCGATTGCTCAGTTTGGCCGGGTGGCCAGCTCTAGGAAGAGTCTTGGTGGTTCCAAACTTCTTCCATTTAAGAATGATAGAGGCCACTTCAATGCTGCAGAAATGTTTTGGTACCCTTCCCCAGATCTGTACCTCGACACAATCCTTTCGCCGAGCTCTATGGACAATTCCTTCACCCTCATAGCTTGGTTGTTGTTCCGACAAATCAAAATAATGTCCAATCAATTGAATTTACCACAGGTGAACTCTAATCAACTTGTAGAAACATCTCAAGGATGATCAATGGAAACAGGATGCACCTGAGCTTATTATGAGTCTCATAGCAAAGGGTACTTTTTTAAACTTATGTAAATAAGGTATGCTTTTTCAAACATTTGCATAAATATTTTAAAAAACTCTTTTTGCTTTGTCATTATGGGATATTGTGTGTAGATTGGCGAGGATTATTAAAAAAGTCAATTTTAGAATAAGGCTGTAATAATTTTAGAATAAGGCTGTAAATGTGGAACAAGTCAAGAGGTCTGAATACTTTCCAAATGCACTGTAGAATGGTAGAGGTTCTTGATGATCCGGGTCTCTCTGTGACACCAGGTGCTGTAGATGTCCTGGAGGGCAGCCATTGTTTTAGCTTCACTGTTCAAATAAATACGTAAAAGTGATTGTATCTGCTTTTACAAACCAAAATACTCTACTGTTCATACTGTATAATTCTTTGTAGTGGTCTGTTGACCCGTTGGTTAGCTTTGTCAGGGCGTTCACAGTTCACCGCACCCTGGAGTATTGTGGAGGAGGTTCCAGAAATATATGTCAATTGTAATGTATTTTTAGTCATGTGTCAGACTCCAGTAAGACTAGCTGTCAATGGGGAATCACATCAAAACACATACTCCCTTTTTATCGCTCTCTGTCTCTCTTTTTCTCTCCCTCTGTCACTTTCTGTCTTACTCTCTGTCCCCCCCCCTCGCTCGCTCTCTGTCTCTCTTTTTCTCTCCCTCTGTCACTTTCTGTCTTACTCCCCCCCCCCCCCCCCCCTCGCTCGCTCTCTGAATTCCTAAGGGATTTTTCATAGTTTTTCTGACAGAATGCTTTCCGGCCCTGAGGGTTTGGTCAGGGCTCAAGACTCTCACCCTTCTCTCTTCCTGTGGCGTCCGTTCCACTCAGCCCCTCGCCTTAAAATGGAGCTGGTTGCGTCATCAACCTCAGACTCTCAGGAGGTGGAGGGTTCAGTTAAAACCCACCAGGGAAACCATTCAGTTTCCTTCCTGGATTACAGCTGTGAACAGACCCCAGACCTTCCTCTCTCTCTCTCCATTCCTCTCTTCACGGATCCTCTAACCCTCTCTCTGCATTTCTCCACTCCTCTCTCTACACACTGGTCTCCTTGGTGATCCCCGCTCCACTCCTCTCCTCCTCGTCCTCCTGTGTGGTAGGGGCGATGTGCTCTACGGGTTTTGTGCGGTCGCTGGGCTTTGCCCTCCTGCCCCTGGCGGTGTGCTGTATTGTGGCTAACGTTCTGCTGTTCTTCCCTGGAGGAACGACCCAATACTTGCAAGAGGGGAAACTGTCCAGGCTGGTCTGGTTCATGATGGGCATCGGAGGGGGAGGCGCATTGGTGAGTAGTTTTCAACTCTCTAGAGACAGCAGGAGCGGTAGAGATACTCTTAATGATCAGCCAACTGATATTTACTCCTGAGGTGTTGACTTGCTGCACCCTGTGACAACCACTGTGATTATTATTATTTGACCATGCTGGTCATTTATGAACATTTGAACATCTTGGCCATGTTCTGTTATAATCTCCACCCGGCACAGCCTGAAGAGGACTGGCCAACCCTCATAGCCTGGTTCCTCTCTATGTTTCTTCCTAGGTTTTCCTAGCCACCGTGCTTCTACACCTGCATTGCTTGCTGTTTGGGGTTTTAGGCTGTGTTTCTGTACAGCACTTTGAGATATCAGCTGATGTACGAAGGGCTATATAAATACATTTGATTTGATTTGAGTAGCTACAGTATATGTCATCTTGTTGTTACTACACCGGCTACAGTTGTAGTACTGTTGAGTTGACGGTTTATGGGTCAGGTTAACAAGCGGTTCAGGGAACAAAAGGTAGAATAAAAGATCAAGATAATTAGGAGAACTTTAGGGAAGTTATAATAGTTTCATATTTTGGTCTTGTATTTACTTTCGGATAAAAACACATGCTAATATGAAACAGGTGCTAATCTGACACGGGTATTAATCTGACACAGGTGCTAATCTGACACAGGTGCTAATCTGACACAGGTGCTAATCTGACACAGGTGCTAATCTGACACAGGTGCTAATCTGATTTTAGTAAATCGATGTGTGTAAGGAATTGATCTTTTGCTGTTTTTTTTGTAAGAGTGGGGTTGAGGCTACATCCTGGATGTTTTGACCTTCGATCTTCCCTCAGCTGTTTTCCTAACTGTGAAGATACAATAGGAGACAAAGGAAAATGGTTGTCAGCTCTTCCTCCAACAAACCCTAGGAGTATTATTTTACCAGACACCTACAATAGAGTGGGGAAATAGAACAGGTTTATAACAGGTGGCTAATGGAGCATCTTTTATTGTTGTTGTTGTGATTAGCGACAGTTTTACAGTACAGTTCAGTACAATACAGTACTACAACAACAGAGCTCTTGAGGATACGGTCTATAGATGATGGATTGATGCGCTGAAATAATATACCGAGGCAGAACCTGAGATTTTCCCCCGTTGTGTGTGTGTGTGTCTGTAGATGTTCCTGAGATTTTCCCCTGTTGTGTGTGTCTCTGTAGACGTTCCTGAGATTTTCCCCTGTTGTGTGTGTCTCTGTAGATGTTCCTGCCTGCTGGTGTGTTCATCAGCCTCGGGAAATGTACAGGCTGCTGTTGGAATGAAAGCGTCATGGTGAGTACTGATGCTTTGGTTACGTCTCGTCGTTAAGGGGCCTTGTGTTTTGTGAGATCATGTGACGTGCCTGGATTTTAAACTTTATTTCAAGCTTTTTCATCAAACTGTCCACCACTTTCTTAAAAAAAAAACTTTGATCCTATTAATATAAAATCTCTGATATTACAAAAGGTCAATTTTAACACTTGTGCTAAACTAAGGCTACCCTGGAGCGTTGGACTAGGAACCGGAAGGTTGCAAGTTCAAATCCCAGAGCTGACAAGGTAGAAATCTGTCGTTCTGCCCCTGAACAACCCACTAGGCCGTCATTGAAAATAAGAATTTGTTCTTAACTGACTTGCCTAGTTAAATAAAGGTAAAACTTAAAATGCAAAAACTAGGTAGGCTGTGCTTAGCTAATTATACATAGGGCCATTGTAACACTATTAGCAGGTACACTAATGATATGAGGAGGACGCCTCACCATCAGGGAGTACAAAGCATCTGGGCCGGGAAGAGGAGCTGAATCTTATCTGTGTATAAGATGTTTTGTAACAGCCAACATTTCTCCTCACACACCCACACACTCCTCTCATGGGGATTGTTATGCAGCTGTTCTGGGTGTAACAGGCAGGCCTGACCGCGTGCGTGAGTGAGTGAAAGACAGAGAAAGATTATATATATACTACCGTTCGAAAGTTTGGGGTCACTTAGAAATGTCCATGTTTTCCATGAAAACCTACATGAAATTAATTGCAAAATGAATAGAAAATAGGGCCATTGTGGCCTCCCGGGTGGTGCAGTGGTCTAGGGCACTGCATCGCAGTGTTAGCTGTGCCACCAGAGACTCTGGGTTCGAGCCCAGGCCCTGTCGCAGCCGGCCGTGACCGGGAGGTCCATGGGACGACGCACAATTGGCCTAGTGTTGTCCGGGTTAGGGAGGGTTTGGCCGGTAGGGAAATCCTTGTCTCATCGCGCACTAGCGACTCCTGTGGCGGGCCGGGCGCAGTGCATGCAGACCAGGTTGCCAGGTGCACAGTGATTCCTCTGACACATTGGTGCGGCTGCCTTCCGGTTTGGAAGCGCGCTGTGTTAAGAAGCAGTGCGGCTTGGTTGGGTTGTGTTTCGGAGGACGCATGACTCTTCGTCTCTTCCGAGCCCGTATGGGAGTTGTAGCGATGAGACAAGATAGTAGCTACTAAACAATAGAATACCACGAAATTGGGGAGAAAAGGGGAGAAAATTCCAATAAATAAATAAATAAAAATGAGGGCCATTGTAACACTATTAGCGGGTACACTAATGATATGAGGAGGAGACTTCACCATCAGGGAGTACAAAGCTTCTGGGCCGGGAAGAGGAGCTGAACCTTATCTGTGTACAAGATGTTTTGTAACAGCCAACATTTCTCCTCACACACCCACTCCTCTCATGGGGATTGTTATGCAGCTGTTCTGGGTGTAACAGGCAGGCCTGACCGCGTGCGTGTGTGAAAGACAGAGAAAGATTATATATATACTACCGTTCGAAAATTTGGGGTCACTTAGAAATGTCCATGTTTTCCATGAAAACCTACATGAAATTAATTGCAAAATGAATAGAAAATATCGTCAAGACAAGGTTATAAATAATGATTTTTAATTTAAATAATAATTGGGTCCTTCAAACTTCGCTTTCGTCAAAGAATCCTCCATTTGCAGCAATTACAGCCTTACAGACCTTTGGCATTCTAGTTGTCAATTTGTTGAGGTAATCTGAAGAGATTTCACCACATACTTCCTGAAGCACCTCCCACAAGTTGGATTGGCTTGATGGGCACTTCATATGGTCAAGCTGCTCCCACATCAGCTCAATAGGATTGAGATCGGTGACTGTGCTGGCCTCTTCATTATAGACAGAATACCAGCTGACTGCTTCTTCCCTAAATAGTTCTTGCATAGTTTGGAGCTGTACTTTGGATCATTGTCCTGTTGTAGGAGGATTTTGGCTCTAATTAAGCGCCGTCCAGAAGGTATGGCGTTGCAAAATGGAGTGATAACCTTCCTTCTTCAAGATCCCTTTTACCCAGTACAAACTTGACCACCACCAAAGCACTCCCTGACCATCACATTGCCTCCACCATGCTTGACAGATTTTTCGGCGGCTCACAAATGTTCTTCTTTGTGATCCGATCACCTCAAACTTATTTTAGTCTGTCCAAATCTCTTTTTTCCAAATCTTCCTCTGTCCAGTGTCTGTGTTCTTCTGCCCATCTTAATCTTTTATTTTGATTGGCCAGTCTGAGATATGGCTTTTTCTTTTCAACTCTGCCTAGACGGCCAGCATCCCGGAGTCACCTCTTCACTGTTGATGTTGAGACTGGTGTTTTGCGGATACCATTTAATGAAGCTGTGAGTTGAGGACTTGTGAGGCGTCTGTTTCTCAAACTAGACACTCTAATGTACTTGTCCTCTTGCTCTTTTGTGCACTGGGGCCTCCCACTCCTCTTTCTATTCTGGTTAGAGCCAGTTTGCACTGTTCTGTAAAGGGAGTAGTACACAGCGTTGTATGAAATCTTACGTTTCTTGGCAATCTTGGCCTTCATTACTCAGAACAAGAATAGACTGACGAGTTTCAGAAGAAAGTACTTTGTTTCTTGGCCATTTTGAGCCTGTAATCGAACCCACAAATGTTGATGCTCCAGATACTCAACTAGCCTAAAGAGGGCCAGTTTTATTGCTTCTTTAATCAGAACAACAGTTTTCAGCTGTGCTAACATAATTGCAAAAGGGTTTTCTAATGATCAATTAACCTTTTAAAATGAACTTTGATTAGCTAACACAACGTGCCATTGGAACACAGGAGTGATGGTTGCTGAAATTGGGCCTCTGTACGCCTATGTAGATATTCCATAACAAATCAGCCGTTTCCAGCTACAATAGTCATTTACAACATTAACCATGTCTACACAGTATTTCTGATCAATTTGATGTTATTTTAATGGACAAAAAATGTGTTTTTCTTTAAAAAACAAGGACATTCCCAAGTGACCCCAAACTTTTGAACAGTAGTGTATGTGTGTACAGTATATACTAATGTATTATATATATATATATATATATATATATATATATATATATATATATATATATGTGTATATATATATATATATGTGTGTACTATAGATGTGTATTACATATGTTTATTATACATGTGTATTATACATGTGTATATGTGTATTATATACGTGTATTATATGTGTATATTATGATGTGTATTATGTGTGTGTTTTACAAGTATGCGTGTATTATAGATGTATATAATACACGTGTATAATACACGTGTATTATATACGTGTATATTATGTGATGTGTATCATAGATGTATATTGTATATTATATATGTATATTGTATATTATATGTGTATTTGTGTATTATAGATGTGTATTATATATGTGCATTATATATAAATATGTGTGTGTGTATTGTAGATTTGTATTATGTGTATTACAGATGTGTGTGTATTATGTGTGTGTGTGTGTGTGTATTATAGATGTGTGTGTGTGTATTATAGATGTGTGTGTGTGTGTATTATAGATGTGTGTGTGTGTATTATGTGTGTGTGTGTGTGTGTATTACAGATGTGTGTGTATTATGTGTGTGTGTGTGTGTGTGTATTATAGATGTGTGTGTGTGTGTATTATAGATGTGTGTGTGTGTATTATAGATGTGTGTGTGTGTATTATGTGTGTGTGTGTGTATTATAGATGTGTGTGTGTGTATTATAGATGTGTGTGTGTGTATTATGTGTGTGTGTGTGTGTATTATGTGTGTGTGTGTGTGTGTGTGTGTGTATTATAGATGTGTGTGTGTGTATTATAGATGTGTGTGTGTGTATTATAGGTGTGTGTGTGTATTATAGATGTGTGTGTGTGTGTGTATTATAGATGTGTGTGTGTGTGTGTATTATAGATGTGTGTGTGTGTGTGTGTGTGTATTATAGATGTGTGTGTGTGTGTGTATTATAGATGTGTGTGTGTGTGTGTGTGTATTATAGATGTGTGTGTGTGTGTGTATTATAGATGTGTGTGTGTGTGTGTGTGTGTGTTATAGATGTGTGTGTGTGTGTGTATTATAGATGTGTGTGTGTGTGTGTGTGTGTGTATTATAGATGTGTGTGTGTGTGTGTGTATTATAGATGTGTGTGTGTGTATTATAGATGTGTGTGTGTGTATTATGTGTGTGTGTGTGTATTATAGATGTGTGTGTGTGTATTATAGATGTGTGTGTGTGTATTATAGATGTGTGTGTGTGTATTATGTGTGTGTGTGTGTGTGTATTATAGATGGGTGTGTGTGTATTATGTGTGTGTGTGTGTGTGTGTGTATTATAGATGTGTGTGTGTGTATTATGTGTGTGTGTGTGTGTGTGTATTATAGATGTGTGTGTGTGTATTATAGATGTGTGTGTGTGTATTATAGATGTGTGTGTGTGTATTATAGGTGTGTGTGTGTATTATAGATGTGTGTGTGTGTGTGTATTATAGATGTGTGTGTGTGTGTGTGTATTATAGATGTGTGTGTGTGTGTGTGTATTATAGATGTCTGTGTGTGTGTGTGTATTATAGATGTGTGTGTGTGTGTGTATTATAGATGTGTGTGTGTGTGTGTGTGTTATAGATGTGTGTGTGTGTGTGTGTATTATAGATGTGTGTGTGTGTGTGTGTGTATTATAGATGTGTGTGTGTGTGTGTGTATTATAGATGTGTGTGTGTGTATTATAGATGTGTGTGTGTGTATTATGTGTGTGTGTGTGTATTATAGATGTGTGTGTGTGTATTATAGATGTGTGTGTGTGTATTATAGATGTGTGTGTGTATTATAGATGTGTGTGTGTATTATAGATGTGTGTGTGTATTATAGATGTGTGTGTGTGTGTGTGTATTATAGATGTGTGTGTTGTGTGTTTATTCCAGATGTGTGGATCAGTCACGGCAGCGTTAGTTGGGTTGGCCGGGTCGGGGTACTGTTTTGTCATCTCTGCCATGGCCATGATGGAGGGACCTCAGTGTGACACCGGTCTGGGATGGTCCTATCCCTTCGCCAACGAGGGAGGAAGGTTAGTGCTAATATATAATAATATATAACAATATATAATCATTTATAATAATATATAATCATTTATAATAATATATAATAATTTATACTGGAAATATTCTAGATATTAAAGCTTTGTTTAGTTTCTGAATTAGAAACAAATGTCTGTTTTTCTGTTGTGTGTGGATCGAATCCCCGAGCTGACAAGGTAAAAATCAGTTATTCTGCCTCTGAGCAAGGTAGTTAACCCACAGTTCCCCGGGCGTTGAAGACGTGGATGTTGATTAAGGCAGCTCCCCCCCTCTGATTCAGAGGGGTTGGTTTAAATGCGGAAGACACATTTCAGTTGAATAAATTCAGTTGGAATTTAGGTACTAGGTATCACCTTTCCCCCAATGAGGGTGGGTCCAGGGTGTCTACGAGTAACAATAACTTGACTACAGTGCATTTAGAAAGTATTCAGACCCCTTGACTTTTTCCACATTTTGTTACGTCACAGTCATATTATAAAATGGATTAAATGAATTTAAAAAATCCTCAATCTACACACAACAGCCCATAATGACAAAGCGAAAACAGGTTTTTATACATAAATACCTTATTTACAAAAGGTATTTCAGACCCTCGGCTTTGAGACTCGAAATTGAGATCAGGTGCGTCCTGTTTCCATTGATCATCCTTGAGATGTTTCTACAACTTGAATTGAGTCCACCTGTGGACTCGGTACTGGTACTTGTGTATACGGTGCAGTCGGAAATTGCTCACTTGGCATTTAGGCCAAAGAGTTCAATTTGAGAATCTTATTTCTCATGGCCTGAGATTCTTTAGGTACCTTTTTGGCAAACTCCAAGTGGGCTGTCGTGTGCCTTTTACTGAGGAGTGGCTTGCGTCTGGCCACTCTACCATAAAGGCCTGATTGGTGGAGTGCTGCAGAGATGGTTGTTCTTCTGGAAGGTTCTTCCATCTCCACAGAAGAACTCTGGAGCTCTGTCAGAGTGACCAAGGTCCTTCTCCCCCGATTGTTCAGTTTGTCCGGGCAGCCAACTCTAGGAAGAGTCTTGGTGGTTCCAAACTTCTTCCATTTAAGAATGATGGAAGCCACTGTGTTCTTGGGGACCTTCAACGCTCCAGAAATTGGAACCCATCCCCATATCTGTGCCTCGACACGATCTTGTCTTGGAGCACTACAGACAATTCCTTCGACCTCATGGCTTGTTTTTTGCTCTCACATGCACTGTCAACTGTGGGACCTTATATAGACTGGTGTGTGCCTTTCCAAATCATGTCCAATCAATTGAATTCACCACAGGTGGACTCCAATCAAGTTTCAGAAACATCTCAAGGATGATCAATGGAAACAGAATGCACCGGACCTCAATTTTGAGTCTCGTAGCAAATGGCCTACTAATGTAAATTGGGTATTTCTTTTAAAAAATAATGTTTTTAAACGTATACATTTGCAATTTTTTTTTTGCTTTGTCTTCATGTGGTATTTTGTGTAGATCGATGAGGAACAAAAAGTCAATGGGTCTGAATACTTTCCGAATGCACTGTGTAGTGTATTTTACGATCTGTATGGCACAGCTGTCAATTTTTTGATCCTTAAATTAAACTGGTATACTTTTTTTATTTATCACAATTTAACCAAGTTTGGTTTTTAATGCAGGGTCAACAGACAAGTTCCTAATTTTCTCCCCATACCACTTGTCTCTTCCATTTTTGCGGTAATGCTGCAATTAGTTGGTTGTAATTTCGGATAGAGCAGATATTTCCATATACAGGTGTCCTGGCTAAATTCACAATCTGGCCCTCAAACCATCACGGTCACCTAATAACGCCCAGTTTAAAATTGGCTCATTCATCCCCCTCCTCTCCCCTGTAACTATTCCCCAGGTTGTTGTTGCAAATGAGAACGTGTTCTCAGTCAATTTACCTGGTAAAATAAAGAAATGATCAACAAATACAGTGGGGAGAACAAGTATTTGATACACTGCAGGTTTTCCTACTTACAAAGCATGTAGAGGTCTGTAATTTTTTTTTAGGTACACTTCAACTGTGAGAGACGGAATCTAAAACAAAAATCCAAATCACATTGTATGCTGTTTACTTGTCAGCTCAGGGATTCGATCCAGCAACCTTTCGGTTACTGGCCCAACGCTCTAACCACTAGGCTACCTGCCACCCCACAATCAATTAGTATATTAATCAATCAATTAGTATATTAATCAATCAATTAGTATATTAATCAATCAATTCATATATTAATCAATCAATTCGTATATTAATCAATCAATTAGTATATTCGAGTTTAACCATAATATTTGTTGTAATATTTGTTCAGTCTTTTCTGGTGGATTAAAATGCAATTGCAACCAACTTTGTATGGCTTGTTTTTTTAAATAGTGACATTTTGGAGATTATTTCATTGTCAAATAACTGAAAGTGAAAGTTTGTAATCTGAATAAATGGGAAAAGGCCATTCTTGAACATGAGTGAGCCATTCTTACTAATCTGTTAGAGAACCGAGTTCAGATTTAAGCAGATGTTTTGTATGACTGAAGCCTTTAGTGAGCGGTCTAATGATATTAATATTAAATCATTTCCAAATTCATATTCATTATATAAATAGGCATGTTTAATTTTGTCTGGCTTGCCATTCCGAATAAAATGGAATAAAAACATAAATATTACAGTATTATCCACACAAACAAAGCACTCTAGTAAATACTACAGTATTATCCACACAAACAAAGCACTCTAGTAAATACTACAGTATTATCCACACAAACAAAGCACTCTAGTAAATATTACAGTATTATCCACACAAACAAAGCACTCTAGTAAATACTACAGTATTATCCACACAAACAAAGCACTCTAGTAAATACTACAGTATTATCCACACAAACAAAGCACTCTAGTAAATATTACAGTATTATCCACACAAACAAAGCACTCTAGTAAATACTACAGTATTATCCACACAAACAAAGCACTCTAGTAAATATTACAGTATTATCCACACAAACAAAGCACTCTAGTAAATACTACAGTATTATCCACACAAACAAAGCACTCTAGTAAATACTACAGTATTATCCACACAAACAAAGCACTCTAGTAAATACTACAGTATTATCCACACAAACAAAGCACTCTAGTAAATATTACAGTATTATCCACACAAACAAAGCACTCTAGTAAATACTACAGTATTATCCACAAAAAAAGCGGTATTTAATTTACATATACCCTGTCCATTCACCTCCCACATATCGTAATTTGTGGCAACCATAAGTGAAAAACCTACATGTATAGACCATATATTGTGTTCCCTGCAGGATGTAGAAAAGAACAGGATCTCTGAACTTCCTGTTCAGATCCCAGTCCTAACTCCCTGCAGGTGGTAGAAAATGTGTTCTTTTAGTATTTCTCCAGTAGATTTCCTGAAGGACAAAGACTTCTATTTCAAATATAATAAAACACAAACAATTTAGTAAATAATGTCTGTAAAAACACAGCAAATACAACATTATACTACAATCCACAAAAAAAAAACATTAATTACTATAGTTTATACTACAGTTTTACTACGGTATTTATACTATAGTTAACTTTAAATACTACAGTATACTACAGTAACTACTACAGTATTCACTGTAGTGTCTCTACAGACTTTCGTCCACAAAAACACAACAGGAAATACTACAGTATAGTCTGCAAAAACACTACAGGAAATAGTATAGTATTTCTACCATATTATACTATAGTATTTTTCATGTGGGTATTGTCTTTTCTTTTTGCAAAAAAAAAGGAGTGTGTAGTGCCAATAGTTAGCTACAATGCTACATGGCAGAGAAGTATTTAACTCCTGAAAACACTACGTAGGTTTAAATGTAGTTTAACTACCAGCAAGCTACTGCAAAATGGTGTTAAATGTTCAACTACATGTAGTTTACTACCCCAACACTGGTTATAGTAGTATGAAGTAGTATGAAATAACAGCCTGTTCTTAACACCTCACCACTTCTAAACTTAATATCAACAATACTACCCAATATGTATAGAATATATACACAACACTACAATATACACATTACTACAGAATATATACACAAAATTACAACTCTCCCCCTGTGTTTGTCTACAGGTACCTGTTTGAGCAGGAGACGTGGTCTAACTGTTCATATCCCGTCAGCATTGTGGAGTGGAACGTGACTCTGCTGTCCATCCTGCTGGGTCTCAGTGGGTTGGAGTTTATCATCTGTTTCCTACAGGTCATCAACGGACTGGTGACAGCCGTCTGCAGACCCTGCTGCTACAAACAGGACTATACCCTCAACGCCTGAACACACACACACACAAATGTGACACACACACACACACACACAAATGTGACACACACACACACACACAAATGTGACACACACACACACACACACAAATGTGACACACACACACACACACACAAATGTGACACACACACACAAATGTGACACACAAATGTGACACACACACACAAATGTGACACACAAATGTGACACACACACACAAATGTGACACACACACACACACACACACAAATGTGACACACACACACACACACACACAAATGTGACACACACACACACACACACAAATGTGACACACACACACACAAATGTGACACACACACACAAATGTGACACACACACACAAATGTGACACACACACACACACACAAATGTGACACACACACACACACACACAAATGTGACACACACAAATGTGACACACACAAATGTGACACACACACACACACACACACACACAAATGTGACACACACACACACACACACACACACGTGTACATATAACATAAGATCCAGTGGCATACCCATGAAATGACACATAAAACAGGAGAGTACATTACCAGCCGGGGGAACATTGCTTTCCTAGACACTTGTTGTTATCTCCTTATTGGTTTCTAATCAGGAAGTGTGATTTCTTTTTCAAGCGAATGCTGCCTCATCTCTGTATGAGGGAGAGATACCTGTTTGAATGTTCAGCTAATTTATGGTATTCATTCCAAAACACTGTATTATAAAAACACCGGATGAAAGTTTGTAGACTGCAACAATAGCCTTTTTTATGTCTGTATTTTTTAAATATTATGTTTAACACACTGGGCACAGACGTCAGTTCAGCGTCTAGTTTTGATTCACATTTGGTTGAGTTGTCAACTAACAGGTGAATTTGACATGAAATCAACAAAAAGTAATAATTAATAAACACTATTTATAATAAAAATAATTGGAGTGTTTCCCTGTCAAACAGTTTTGTTATATTTCAGTCTTCTGTGATATATCTAAAGTGTAGTATTGGGATGCAAACTCAAAATGTAATACATTATACTTGTATACTTTTGTTTCAAAGTAGATTTGTTTAAGACTACCCAGAAACACCAACCTTGTGACCTTGATTTAGCCCACTGCAGTAAAATGTTTTAAGTTAGGTGGAAAAAAATATTTTTTAGCAAAAATCCAAATCAGTTTTTCACGTTGATTTTTTGTTGTTGTTGTTGAAATGATGGGGTAGGAGAGTTGTCTTTTTTATTCATGTTTTCATTTTAAGTGTATTGTAAATGATTGTCTCACAGATTCTTAGATGTTAAGATAAATCAATTTGATATATTTAGTGCATTTGTAATATTTTTATAATGTTTGTGCTGCCTTAAATAAAAGTATTTTCCATTTCAATTGTTCTGATTATTCCTATTTTGTTTTATAGTAAACATGCTATATTTGTCAAAGTTGTATACTTTGATACCAATTTGAGTATTTACCAAGGACAGCTATTAAAGTCATAGGCGTAATCCCAAATCAACCCCTAAATCCTTCACTCAACTTCTAATCAATATGTTGAAACTTCCACCTAGCCTATCAGAAGGAAAGGTGGAGCTGTTACAATATGCTAACCTTGTCAAATCCTCTCATATCTCCACAAGTGCATAGGGCATAGGGTTTAGGGGTCGATTTGGTATAGGACCATACTGTCACATCATTCCATAGACTTCCATAGTTCTGATGTTATACTCCCACTATCTGGCTCAAATGTAGAACTACAATATTTTAACACCACTTGGAATACGCTGGGCTACAACCATTTTGGTCAAGAGCAAAAAGTAGATTTGGTTATTGTCATTGACTAGTTAGATTGGGCCGGACCCATTTTAGACTGGGGAAGTGGTTAGTCATTGACTAATTGGGATTTTTTTGTTGTTGCATGACCTTAGATTACTGAGAGGGGGCATTGTTGTCCCCTCACATCACTGGTTGACCCTCAGTAGCCCATGGTGAGGACATGTTGGATTTCCCATAGGGGAGATGTGGGGTAAGTTGAGCCAAAAGGGTAAGTTGAGCCACCATTGTTCTAGGAAACACAAAATGAATCACGTGACCAAATATTTAGGAAGAGGTCATCATTTCATGGCGTCTGTGAAGGAAGAAGCCACATGGGGGAAAAGTAGTAAGCAAGTTAGGTCCAGAAAACATTTTCACCAAGTCAAATTAATTTATTGTGTTAGAGGTTTCATGATGCTTGTATCCAAACCAAAGTAGATCATTTTAAGATTGTTCTATACATCAGTTGAGGTCTCTATAACCTTCTATATGAGGTCCTAAACCTAGCATGAAAGTGCATCCTTGTTCCTGTGTTGGCAAATATAGTCAAATTGTTTGCCTTGGGGTAAGCTGAGCCAATGGCCTTGGGGTAAGCTGAACCAATGGCCTTGGGGTAAGCTGAACCAATGGCCTTGGGGTAAGCTGAGCCAATGGCCTTGGGGTAAGCTGAGCCAATGGCCTTGGGGTAAGCTGAGCCAATGGCCTTGGGGTAAGCTGAGCCAATGGCCTTGGGGTAAGCTGAGCCAATGGCCTTGGGGTAAGCTGAGCCAATGGCCTTGGGGTAAGCTGAGCCAATGGCCTTGGGGTAAGCTGAGCCAATGGCCTTGGGGTAAGCTGAGCCAATGGCCTTGGGGTAAGCTGAGCCAATGGCCTTGGGGTAAGCTGAGCTGTCCTCACCTCATACCCTATGTTAAAAAATATATATTTCCAGGGTTACTCAACATCCTAAAATATTTGTAGATATCTTTGTTAGAAGGAATATTACATTTCCCTTGACTATTCCAGTAAACCATGCTGATCCTCCGAGTTAGGAAACCCCTTCGTCATGCTCTGTGCTCTTTGGGGTCTTATGTAAATAGTGTCTGTTTACCAGTGATTGACTGAAGCAACTCATTGTCCTACGATGTGATTGGCCATTGTTGTCAGAAATAAAGCTCTCTTTGTGGATTTGGTAGACAAAGTAACAATGGGTAGAATCATGTACACAGTGGCCAGTGTTTGTTGTCTAACTTTACTATCCTTTAAAAAGTTCCAAAAGTCCTCACGAGGATAGTAAAACAAGAGAAAACAAAGAAATGATGCCTGTTACCAAAAGGAAAAAACAATATTTTAGGCTCAGGGGTTCAGTTTAGGGTTAGTATTAGGGGTTCAGTTTAGGGTTAGGTTTAGGGTTAGTATTAGGGGTTCAGTTTAGGGTTAGGTTTAGGGTTAGTATTAGGGGTTCAGTTTAGGGTTAGGTTTAGGGTTAGTATTAGGGGTTCAGTTTAGGGTTAGGGGTTAGGTTTAGGGTTAGTATTAGGGGTTCAGTTTAGGGTTAGGGGTTTGGGGTTAAGGTTCATTTAGGGAAAATAGGATTTTGAATGAGAATACGTTTATTTGGTTAGGTTTATAGGGTTAGTATTAGGGGTTCAGTTTAGGGTTAGGGGTTAAGGCTCGGTTAGGGAAAATAGGATTTTGAATGAGAATACATGTATTTGGTCCCCACTTGGAGAGTAAAACCAATGTTTGTGTGTGTACGTGTTTGTAGCAGTCCGATAGACATAAGGTACTACATACCATTTGGGGAAAATAAGCGATGGTCTTCTCCAGGTCAAAGGTCTGGAAATTCTGCATCTGTGTGTGTTTGTGTGAGGTCACATTGCCTGTTTGTGATTGGCTGTGTGGACCCATCACCCCAGTATCTATAAAAGGCTATGAGTTCTGTAACAAAAGTCATCTGACTGTCTGGAGCCAAAATGGGGAGTTCTACAGCGAGCCTGTTCCTTCTACTGGGCTGCTTCATCCCTGTGTTCTGTATCACACGGGAATATTTTATTGGGATTCGGGAGATTCAGTGGGATTACGCTCCCACTGGGAAAAATGTCATCCTCAACAAACTGCTGAAGGAAGATGAGTGAGTAATTCAGTACAACTGTCATGAAGAAGTAATAAAATATATTTAGGGCCTACTGTATATATATACACACACACACAGACTGTATATGTAGAAGTTATGGGAAGTTATGATAGGAGCGTTTTAGGAATTCATTGAACACAGTATTTCCTGTATAATATACTACAGTGAAATCTACATTATACAGAGTCTTCAGTAAGTATTCACACCTCTTGACTAGTTCAACATTTTGTTGTGTGACAAAGTGAGATTAAAACTGATTTAATTGTAAAAATCTACACAAAATACTGTCAAAAGTGGAAGAATATTTAGATCATTATTTATTTATATATATATATATATATATATACATATTTTTTTTAAAGTAATATAGATTGTATACTATGCAGACTTTTTTGTTGTTGTGATGAATCCATTCAATAGTCCCTTGCGTGTGTATAAATGTTAATTATGTCTCTTCTCCTAACCCCCCACCCTCTCCACTCCACGACAGACACGCTGCTACGTTCCTGGAGCGCGGGCCCCAGAGAATCGGCAGTGTGTACAAGAAAGCAGTTTACCTGCAGTACACGGACGCCACCTATACAAAGGAGATAACCAAGCCCAAGTGGCTGGGCTTCCTGGGCCCTGTGATGTCGGCTGAGGAAGGGGACGTGATCAAGGTCCACCTGAAGAACATGGCCACTAGGGCGTACTCCATCCACTCCCATGGAATCATGTACAACAAGACCAGTGAGGGTGAGTGGATGTGGATAGGTGTCTAGAATAGTAGAATAGAGCAAAGAATATCCTATTTAATTATCAACGCAAAACCTCCAAGACAAAATAGACATTTGCCATAACTGCAGGCAACAGAGATTATGGAATGTGTTGCCCTATTAATTATGGAGTGTGGAGCCGTCTGTAGATTATGGAATGTGTTGCCCTATTAATTATGGAGTGTGGAGCCGTCTGTGGATTATGGAATGTGTTGCCCTATTAATTATGGAGTGGGGAGCCGTCTGTAGATTATGGAATGTGTTGCCCTATTAATTATGGAGTGTGGAGCCGTCTGTAGATTATGGAATGTGTTGCCCTATTAATTATGGAGTGTGGAGCCGTCTGTGGATTATGGAATGTGTTGCCCTATTAATTATGGAGTGGGGAGCCATCTGTAGATTATGGAATGTGTTGCCCTATTAATTATGGAGTGGGGAGCCGTCTGTGGATTATGGAATGTGTTGCCCTATTAATTATGGAGTGTGGAGCCGTCTGTAGATTATGGAATGTGTTGCCCTATTAATTATGGAGTGTGGAGCCGTCTGTGGATTATGGAATGTGTTGCCCTATTAATTATGGAGTGGGGAGCCGTCTGTGGATTATGGAATGTGTTGCCCTATTAATTATGGAGTGTGGAGCCGTCTGTGGATTATGGATTGTGTTGCCCTATTAATTATGGAGTGGGGAGCCGTCTGTAGATTATGGAATGTGAATCTTATGATTGTAGTGAGTGGGAGTGACACCCTCTAATGTGAATCGTGTAGTGAGTGGGGGAAGACACCCTCTAATGTGAATCGTGAAGTGAGTGGGAGTGACACCCTCTAATGTGAATCGTGTAGTGAGTGGGGGTGACACCCTCTAATGTGAATCGTGTAGTGAGTGGGGGTGACACCCTCTAATGTGAATCGTGAAGTGAGTGGGAGTGACACCCTCTAATGTGAATCGTGTAGTGAGTGGGGGTGACACCCTCTAATGTGAATCGTGTAGTGAGTGGGACTGACACCCTCTAATGTGAATCCTGTAGTGAGTGTGAGTGACACCCTCTAATGTGAATCGTGTAGTGAGTGTGAGTGACACCCTCTAATGTGAAATCTGTAGTGAGTGGGAGTGACACCCTCTAATGTGAATCCTGTAGTGAGTGGGGTGGGGTGGGTAATACTCCTGGCACAAGTCACATGATGGGGACCGGGATTCAATCCCTGCGTCCACTTTTCCCACCTGCCTGTATCCCCATCATATTTACATACTATCTCAATAAAGTGTGAAAATACACCCCCCCCCCCCTCCCCAAGACAAATTGAAGTCAGTCACTGATCCAGATAACTCCCATATTGAAGTCAGTCACTGATCCAGATAACTCCCATATTGAAGTCAGTCACTGATCCAGATAACTCCCATATTGAAGTCAGTCACTGATCCAGATAACTCCCATATTGAAGTCAGTCACTGATCCAGATAACTCCCATATTGAAGTCAGTCACTGATCCAGATAACTCCCATATTGAAGTCAGTCACTGATCCAGATAACTCCCATATTGAAGTCAGTCACTGATCCAGATAACTCCCATATTGAAGTCAGTCACTGATCCAGATAACTCCCATATTGAAGTCAGTCACTGATCCAGATAACTCCCATATTGAAGTCAGTCACTGATCCAGATAACTCCCATATTGAAGTCAGTCACTGATCCAGATAACTCCCATATTGAAGTCAGTCACTGATCCAGATAACTCCCATATTGAAGTCAGTCACTGATCCAGATAACTCCCATATTGAAGTCAGTCACTGATCCAGATAACTCCCATATTGAAGTCAGTCACTGATCCAGATAACTCCCATATTGCCAGGTGCTTTGTACCCGGACGAGACGACGGATGCAGAGAAACATGACGACCGGGTGGATCCTGGGAAGAGCTACACTTACGTGTGGGTCCTGAGCGACACCCACGCCCCCACCAAGGATGACACCAACTGCCTGGCACGCGCCTATCACTCCCACCTCCACGCACCTCAAGACATCGCCTCAGGACTTGTTGGACCCCTCATCATCTGTAAAAAAGGTACAGGCTTCTTATCAGGCACCTAAATGCTGGTTATGTACAGTAGGAGGTCTGATCTGGTTTTGAACAACAACATGTTGCACCACTGGAGCCCCCGAGTGGCACAGCGATCTATGGCACTGTATCGCAGTGCTTGAGGCGTCACTACAGACACCCTGGTTAGATTCCAGGCTGTATCACAACCGGCCGTGATTGGAAGTCGCATAGGCCCAGAGTCGTCCAGGTTTGGCCGACGTAAGGCCGTCATTGTAAATAAGAATTTGTTCTTAACTGACTTGCCTAGTTAAATAAAGGTTAAATAAAAATACAAAAATGTTTTTTTTTAATTAACTATTTGAGTTTTATGTATAGTGTTATTAGCCCATTGTGGCGACAGTGATCCTGAGATTACAGAAGAGAGAACACACACCATCTCCCTGTGTCATAAAGGCCATAGTATGTTATGTTCATGGATGTTTATTTCTGAGATGCGCAGGTACCCTGGATGTCTATGGTGACAAGGCAGCAGACTACTCGTACGTCCTGATGTTCACTGTGTCGGACGAGAACATGAGCTGGTACCTGGACGACAACATCAAGACCTACTGCACTCAGCAATCAACAGCAGCCAATAGCCCACAACAGCCATCACCAGCAGTCAATAGCCCACAACAGCCATCACCAGCAGTCAATAGCCCACAACAGCCATCACCAGCAGTCAATAGCCCACAACAGCCATCACCAGCAGTCAATAGCCCACAACAGCCATCAACAGCAGCCAATAGCCCACAACAACCATCACCAGCAGCCAATAGCCCACAACAGCCATCACCAGCAGCCAATAGCCCACAACAGCCATCACCAGCAGCCAATAGCCCACAACAACCCACAACTAAAGTAGACAAAGATGATGAAGCCTTCCAGGAGAGCAACCTGATGCACTGTGAGATTATTAACGTAAATAACACATACACACACACACACACACACACACACACACACACACACACACACACACACACACACACACACACACACACGCTAAACAACGCACAAAGCCTATGAGATCATAGGCCACTAACACAGTGTGTCCACTGTTTTGCAGCGATCAATGGCTTTGTGTACGGCAACCTGCCTGACCTGAGCATGTGTGTCGGAAACAAGATCCACTGGCACCTGATCGGCATGGGCAATGAGGTGGACATCCATTCAGTGTTCTTTCATGGCCAGATCCTGACCAACCTTGGTCACCACACTGACGCGGTCAGCTTGTTCCCAGCCACATTCACCAATGTGGAGATGACTGCTGACAACCCTGGTCACTGGCTGCTGAGCTGCCAGGTCAACGACCACCTAATGGGTATGTATGTATTTCACAAGCCAGGGACTGTATCCAATAAGCATCTCAGAGAATAGGCTGCTGATCCATTGTAGGACCAGGTGTTCCCTTGCCATGTGCTATTAATAATCAAATCTAGAAGGTTCAAATGAATCACCTACTCCGAGATTCTTAGGGCCCAGATAGACAGCCAATCAGAGGGTAGTACAACAACTCCCCAACAAGTTACAAGACATGCCACAGAGTGAACATTTTATTTGCCAGAGTCCGAGTTAATGGACACAAACCGGTTGAATCAACGCCGTTTCCACATGACTTCAAACAAACAATTCAATGTGATGACGTTGAATCAACGAGGAAAACTGATTGGATTTGCAAAAAGTTCCTCAGTGTAAAGGAATATCCTTTCTTCGCCCAACTTTGAACCTAAATTCAACAACATGGTGACATTTTTTTGGTTGATTTCACATTAGTTGACAATTCAATCAAATGTCAATGAAAACTAGACGTTAAACTGACGTCTGTGTCCAATAGGATAAAGTGATAGTCTTCCTGTGATTTCCTCCAACTCAGCGGGCATGCAGGCCCTCTTCGAGGTCAAGAAGTGTTTTCCTGCCGTCCACAAGCCGCGGCCCAATGGGGAGGTGAGGGAGTACTTCATCGCTGCCGAGGAGGTGCTGTGGGACTATGCCCCTTCACAGGTCAACCACGGCACAGGGAAACCTCTGAACACAGACGGGTCAGTAACATCACTGTCGTCTGTGGTTCGGGAGCACTTGTTTTGAGTTGAAAAGGGATTTTTGAGTGCGTAACTATTGCCCAATACCAATTTAAACCTGGTCCCAAAAAATATATAGAAACGGACTGAAGGGTTTGTTTTCTGGTCTTGTATTGGTGCTGATCTGACTGGTACCATGTTCTTTGTCCCTCCTGAATGTCCTCAGTGATTCAGAGACATTTTTCCAGAGAGGTAACGATCGTATTGGCGGGAAATATAAGAAGGTCCAGTACAAGGAGTACACAGACAACACCTTCACCGTGCAAAAGGAGAGAACACCTGAGGAGTTGCACCTAGGGATTCTGGGTAATGTACTACACACCCCTTGCACTGTCTTCACATTATGCTGCATTGAAATTAAATCTAAAAAAGGGATTACATTCAAAAAAAATTATATCGATCTACACAACCTACTCCACATTTGCAAAGTGAAAGAAAAATAATAAAAAACTGTCCAAATAAATAAAAAATATAAAAATAGGATGTATTGATTGATTGATCATTCAAATCGACGGGCTGAAGTTGAGCGGGTCGAGAGCTTCAAGTTCCTCAGTGTTGAAATCACTAAGGATCTATCATGGTCGACACACACCAACACAGTCGTGAAGAAGGCACGGGCAATGCCTCTTTCCCCTCAGGACGCTGAAAAGATTGAGAATGGGTCCTCAGATCCTCAAAAAGTTATACAGCTGCACCATTGAGAGCATCTTGACTGGCTGCATCACCGCCTGGTATGGTGACTGCTTGGCAAGGCGCTACAGAGGGTAGTGCGTACGGCCCAGTACATCACTGGGGCAGAGCTCCCTGCCATCCAGGATCTATATACCAGGCGGTGTCAGAGGAAGGCCCTAAAAATGGTCAAATACTCCTGTCACCCAAGTCGTAGAGTGTTCTCTCTGCAACCGCACGACAAGTGGTACCAATGCAGGACCAACAGGACCCTGAACAGCTTCAAACCCCAAGCCATAAGCCTGCTAAATAGTTAGTTAAATAGTTAGTTAAATAGTTAGTTAAATAGTTAGTTAAATAGCTAACCAGACCGTTTTTGCACTAACTTTTTTAAAACTCTTCACATCTGCTGTTGCTTTTCATCTGTCATTTTACTCCTAGTTATATATACATACAGTATTACTCCTAGTTATATATACATACAGTATTACTCCTAGTTATATGTACATACAGTATTACTCCTAGTTATATATACATACAGTATTACTCCTAGTTATATATACATACAGTATTACTCCTAGTTATATATACATACAGTATTACTCCTAGTTATATGTACATACAGTATTACTCCTAGTACATACAGTATTACTCCTAGTACATACAGTATTACTCCTAGTTATATGTACATACAGTACTACAGTATTACTCCTAGTTATATGTACATGCAGTATTACTCCTAGTTATATGTACATACAGTATTACTCCTAGTTATATGTGCATGCAGTGTCTACCTCAATCACCTCGTACCCCTGCACTTCGACTCTGTACTGGTACCCCATGTAATAGAGCCAAGTTATACTCACTGTGTATTTATTACGAGGTATTACTTTTCTTTTGCTATTTTCTTTCTCTCTGTATTGTTGGGAAAGGGCATGTAAGTCAGCATTTCACTGTTAGTCCACACCTGTTGTTTACCAAACATGTGACAAAAAAACATTTTATTTGATGTCTCCACATCCCTGAGTTAATACTTGGTGGATGCACTGTTGACAGCCATTACGGCTGTGAATCATTTTGAATAATGTTCGAAAAACTCTTAGGGAAACATATATTTAGATTTTTTTCAAAATCAAAAGACTGAGGCGGATTTTAACTACTTACCTGGGCTTTGCTCCTTTCATATTTATTTTTATCCTAACAAACTCCCCTGCTGGTGACAAGCATACCCATAACATGATAAATGCCACAAGCCTGTGTTAAAAATTCCACTCCAAATCATCCATTCTGTGTGCAACAAGGCCGTTAAGAAGTACAGCAAGACAACATGGCAAAGACATTAACGACAGGTTTGGGTCAAATCCAATACAACACAGTGTGAAACCCTCTGTATTTTCAAGTATTAGGGTGGCAGCATCATGTTATGGGTATGCTTGTCATTTGCAGGGACTGGGGAGTTTGTCAGGATCAGAAGAAATCTGAAAGGAGCAAAGCCCAGGGACAATTACACCAATTATTATGCCAAAGCCACACCAGAAGGGCTTTCCAAAGGTGTAAATCAGCAGTAGCGGTGCGTGGGTAAAATCACTGAGGAAGCCAAGCCAAGCCAGTAAAAATACCATATTAAATCTGTTGTGATATTTGCGGCGTTTGCTCTACAACCCATTCATTCACATGCCACCATGATATACAATAAGGCCATGACAACAAAAAGACAGCAGTCACACAGTGGCAGAATCAATTCAACTACACATACGTTTGTTTCATCACAAAACCCGGAGAGCAACATCTGTGGTGAAGTCCACCAAGCAAATATTGCATGTAACAAACAGTTATATGACCTGCAGCGTGGTCACGCAAGTTAATATTTTCAACAGTTTACTGAACAACTACTGATTTACAACCTCAGAGTTACCCACAAGTCAGCACAAAGACAACAGGAGCCCTGACTCCACTATTTCAGCACCATTTCAACTTAAACATCATCAAAGTTTATTTTAATACACTGAAAACAAACTTAAAGATACCAAAAACAATTTAGTCCAATCAATTATTATGCTCTTTGGTTGTGCTTTGGATTATGTTGTGCCTAATGCTGTGCCCTCCCAGTATTTTGTGTTAAATGCTCTACAACAAAGCTTTCTTAGTGTCCAACAAGCTTTCTCTGCCCTTAACCTTGTTCTGAACACCTCCAAAACAAAGGTCATGTGGTTTGGTAACAAGAATGCCCCTTCCCCACAGGTGTCATTACTTCCTCTGAGGGTTTAGAGCTTGAGGTAGTCACCTCATACAAGTACTTGAGAGTATGGCTAGATGGTACACTGTCCTTCTCTCAGCACATATCAAAGCTGCAGGCTAAAGTTAAATCTAGACTTGGTTTCCTCTATCGTAATCGCTCCTCTTTCACCGCAGCTGCCAAACTAACCCTGATTCAGATGACCATCCTACCCATGCTAGATTATGGCGAAGTAATTTATAGATCGGCAGGTAACGGTGCTCTCGAGCGGCTAGATGTTCTTTACCATTCGGCCATCAGATTTGCCACCAATGCTCCTTATAGGACACATCACTGCACTCTATACTCCTGCACTCTGTAAACTGTTCATCTCTGTATACCCGTCACAAGACCCACTGGTTGACGCTTATTTATAAAACCCTCTAAGGCCTCCCTCCCCCTATCTGAGATACCTACTGCAGCACTCAACCTCCACATACAACACCCGTTCTGCCAGTCACATTCTGTTTAAAGTCCCCAAAGCACACACATCAATGGGTGGCTCCTCTTTCCAGTTCGCTGCAGCTAGCGACTGGAACGACCTGCAACAAACACTCAACTGGACAGTTTTGTCTCAATCTCTTTATTCAAAGACTCAATCATGGACACTCTTACTGACAATTGTGTCTGCTTTGTGTGATGTATTGTTGTCTCTACCTTCTTGCCCTTTGTGCTGTTGTCTGTGGCCAATAATGTTTGTACCCTGTTTTGTGCTGCTACCATGTTGTGTTGCTACCATGTTGTTGTCATGTTGTGTTGCTACCATGCTGTGTTGTCATGTGTTGCTGCCTTGCTATTTTGTTGTCTTTAGGTAATGTTGTCTCTCTTGTTGTGATGTGTGTTTTGTCCTATATTTATATTGTACTTTTTAAATATTTTTTTAATCCCAGGCCCCTGTCCCCGCAGGAGGTCTTTTGGTAGGCCATCATTGCAAATAAGAATTTGTTCTTAACTGACTTGCTTAGTTAGAGGTTCAATCAAAAAAAAAAAAACTACTTTATATATATATATATATATAAATTATTGGGTAATAATGAATTGTGTCATTTTGGAGTCACTTTTTATTGTAAATAAGAACAGAATATGTCTCTGAACGCTTTCACATTAATGTGGATGCCTCCCTGACTACAGATAATCATGAATTAATCATGAATAATGATGAGAGAGAAAGTTACAGAGGCACAAAGATCATGCCCCGAAAACATGCTAACCTCTCACCAATAATATGGGTGGTTAGCATTTTTGGTGATATTTATGCCTCTAACTCTGTAAATCCAATTGAATCCCTTTTTAGAGGTAATTTATAAAATGTGAAGACTATGCAATGGATGTGTAGACTTTCACTAGTCACTGTAGTTCATTCATACTGCAGGTTGATTCTGTTGCTCCGGGAGTAGGAGAACTATCCCCCTAGTCTTATAGTGGGTCCTCTGTAGATTTAAGCAATGGCACCCCGGAGGTTTGTGGTATATGGCAAATATACCAGAGCTGTGGGCTGTTCTTAAGCACGACGCAACGCGGAGTGCCTGGATACAGCCCTTAGCTGTGGTATATTGGCCATATACCACTAACCCCCAAGGTGCCTTATTGCGATTATAAACTGGTTACCAATGTAATTAGAGCAGTAAAAATACATGTTTTGTCATACCCGTGGTGTACAGTCTGATATACCATGGCTGTCAGCTAATCAGCATTCAGGGCTCGAACCACCCAGTTTATAATACATGGTAGATCATGGCAACACTTGGATAGTGGGATCGATACCCGGGACCACCCAAAAGTTGATTTATTAATTTTTTATGCATGCATACTTTTTGTTACTTTGGATATAAGCGACCGCTAAATTGCATATTTCTACAAATGTATTAATGACTGAATGGCTGCCGTGTGTGTTGCAGGTCCTGTGATCAGGGCCGAGGAGGAAGACACCATCAAGGTGGTGTTTAAGAACAAGGCCAGCCGTCCGTTCTCCATGCAGCCACATGGAGTGCAGTACAACGTCGAGCAGTCAGGGACTCTCTACTATAACGAACTGGAAGGTTAGAGGCTGTAAAACACCAGTGATGATTATTAATGACATGTTAAGGAGTCAACACCCTGATGAGGACAGCTTGTCTGTCGAAACGTTGGTTATACAATTATTTACATCTGAGCTCCTAGAGTGTGCGACTCTCCTTTTCTTTTTCAAGACAGCACCGTTTAACATAATTTGTTGTAAAAAAAGTTTCCTTTCAGTGACAAATGTCTCATTACCATCAATTAACGCTGGTAATGCTTTCACAGAATCCTACACTGCCAAAAAACTCCGAGAAATCAAGAAGGAGACGAGTAAGTATGCTCATTTATGCCTTTTTTTTTATTTATCTTTTATAGAACTACAGTATCCAGTAAGGGTCAATTTCATTTCAATGCCAGTCAATTGGAGTTCCAACTTTATTTAATGCTTTTCAACGGGCCCGATTCAATCCGTAGCACTAATGATCGTGATATAAATTTAAAGGCAGTGTGCCATCGTTGGCGGAGACTCTGCATTCATTGTAAACGCTGCATATGTCAGCTCAATCGAAAATTACCTTTAAAATGGAAATTATGCTACAGCACAGATCTTCAGCACTACGGATTGAATCGAGCCCTTACTTTCTGAATTGACTGGAATTGAAATAGAATTGACCCCAAACCCTGGTATCCAGTTCCTGCAGGTGTTCAGCCACACTGAGGAAAAGGTGGGGACCTGGCCAGCTGGCCAGGGATGTTTTATGTTTGGTCACCAGGATCTTTCTCTCACCAAACTCGGTCCAAATTAAACTAAACAATGTCACTTAATTTGCTCTTGCTAGGTAGTGATGCTAGACATCCACAGTGTAAAGTCTACAAGTCTATATTCAGTGGTCTGACAGTGGAACCTAGGACATTAGCTACAGTAGTGGCTGGTTAGTTACTGAGTCCTGCTGGCAGTGTACACACATTTACACCTGCCCAGAATAAGCACAGAACATATTATGACCGTAGGCCCAATTTTACATTTACATGTTAGTCATTTAGCACACACTCTTATCCAGAGTGACTTACAGTAAGTGAAGTTAAGATACTGTAGCTGGGTTGGACAACCACATATCATAGTCATAATAAGGACATTTTTCCTCAAAAAAGTAGATATCAGCAAAGTCAGAGCTAGTAAGACGAAAAACTAAAAAAGTAAAGCGTTAGTTCACGAAAGGTATTCCTCACCATGTGAAGATATGATAGGGCCGAGTTACTGGGTGTATAGAGGCAATAGCAGAGGGCCTAGAACCCGAGCCTTGGGACACGTGAGAGTACGTGGTGCAGACACAGAGCCTCTCCACGTCATCTGCTAGGAGAGGTCTGCCAAGTAGGATGCAATCCAGGAGTGTGCAGAGCCTGAGACGTCCAGCCCTGAGAGGGTGGAGAGGAGGATCTGATGGTTCACGGTGTCGAAGGCAGCAGATAGATCTAGGAGGATGAGAACAGAGGAGAGAGAGTCAGCTTTGGCAGAGAGCCTCCCTGACACAGAGAAGGGCAGTCTTGACACACAGAAGGGCAGTCTCAGAGAAAGATACCCAGAAAACATGACCCCATTGGCCCCGTGTGGCTTTTTGGTGGGCAAGATGGGCACGGGCTAGCCCACACCAGCCCAACATTGGGCTAGCCCACAACAAGCTCAACACAGGCTAGCTTACACCAATCCCACATCAGCCCAACACGGGATCGCCTACACCAACCTTTCACACAGACTAGCCCACACCACCTCAACATGGGCCAGCCCAGCACAGGCTAGCCCACACCAAGCCCAGCACATGCTAGCCCACACCAAGCCCAGCACATGCTAGCCCACACCAAGCCCAGCACATGCTAGCCCACACCAAGCTCAGCACATGCTAGCCCACACCAAGCCCAGCACATGCTAGCCCACACCAAGCCCAGCCCAGGCTAGCCCACACCAAGCCCAGCCCAGCCCAGGCTAGCCCACACCAAGCCCAGCCCAGCCCAGGCTAGCCCACACCAAGCCCAGCCCAGCCCAGGCTAGCCCACACCAAGCCCAGCCCAGGCTAGCCCACACCAAGCCCAGCCCAGGCTAGCCCACACCAAGCCCAGCCCAGGCTAGCCCACACCAAGCCCAGCCCAGGCTAGCCCACACCAAGCCCAGCCCAGGCTAGCCCACACCAAGCCCAACCCAGGCTAGCCCACACCAAGCCCAGCCCAGGCTAGCCCACACCAAGCCCAGTCCATGCTAGCCCACACCAAGCCCAGCCCAGACTAGACCACACCAAGCCCAGCCCAGACTAGACCACACCAAGCCCAGCACAGGCTAGCCCACACCAACCCAATAGGGGCTAGCCCACACCAACCCAATAGGGGCTAGCCCACACCAAGTCCAGCTAAAGGCGGGGGCTCATTTTAATATTTTAGGGTATGGTTTGCACACAGTCCTCACACTTTCTTTATTTTACTGAGTGTCTGTGTTCTGTTGTGTGATGGCCAATGTTTTTCGATCTTGTACACTGTCAATGATGCAGTCTTTAAAAAGTTCCTAAAGGGGCAATCTGTAGTTACTACCTCAATGTTTGGACTTATAAATGAACGCTACTGTAGGTTCTCATTGATTCTTCAAGAACATAACTTATAAATGCCTCATGAGCTCAGTTCAACTGTCACACCGCATCAGAACCCAAAATATAAGATTGTTTTACTCCTTTGTTTGTAAACAAAGTAAATGTAAACAAACACTGTATAGCCTCAAAACATGGTTAAAACTATCATGTTGATGTCATGGATGGTCAGTCCTTGAATCCATAGCTCTGTCCATGAATTTGAGAATGTTCCCATTTCTCCAGCCCCGTCCCTTGGATTTACTATTGTTTCACTTTGTTATTGTTTCAACTGTTGATTGTCCCTTTAAATAAGTGTATGTCACATCTTGTTAAAAAAAAAAAAAAAAAAGCTGTGTACAAAACATTAGGAACACCTGCTGTTTCCATGACATCGACTGACCAAGTGAATCAAGGTGAAAGCTAAGATCCCTTTATTGATGTCACTTGTTAAATCCACTTCAAATCAGTGTAGATGAAGTGGAGGTGACAGGTTAAAGAAAGATTTTTACGCCTTGAGACAATTGAGGCATGGATTGTGTATGTGTGTCATTCAGAGGGTGAATGGGAGAGACAACATATTGAAGTGCCTTTGAACGGGGTATGGTAGTACAGTAGGTGCCAGGCGCACACGGTTTGAACGGGGTATGGTAGTACAGTAGGTGCCAGGCGCACACGGTTTGAACGGGGTATGGTAGTACAGTAGGTGTCAGGCGCACACAGTTTGAACGGGGTATGGTAGTACAGTAGGTGCCAGGCGCACACGGTTTGAACGGGGTATGGTAGTACAGTAGGTGTCAGGCGCACACAGTTTGAACGGGGTATGGTAGTACAGTAGGTGCCAGGCGCACACGGTTTGAGTCTGTCAAGAACTGCAACGCTGGGGGGTTTAAAAAGATCAACAGTTTCCCATGTGTATCAAGAATGGTCCGCCACTCAAAGTACATCCAGCCAACATGGGCCAGCGTCCCTGTGGAACGCTTTCCACGACACCTTGTAGAGTCCATGACCTGACGAATTGAGGCTGTTCTGAGGGGAAAAAGAGGGTGCAATTCAATATTAGGAATGTACATGTGTATATGCAGTGTATGTGTATATGCAGTGTGTGTATGTGTATATGCAGTGTGTGAATGTGTATATGCAGTGTGTGTATGCGTATATGCAGTGTGTGTATGTGTATATGCAGTGTATGTGTATATGCAGTGTGTATGTGTATATGCAGTGTATATGTGTATATGCAGTGTATATGTGTATATGCATGTGTATATGCATGATAGATTTGGTCTTTCTGATACAATATAACACGTTCCCTAAACACCTTGAAGGCTTGTAAAATTATGAAATGTATGCATTGAATTAAATTGTATTAAAATGTATTATAAATAAATTCCTATTAAAATAGCAAAGGCGCATCGGCCCAATGTAGACAGCCTAGATGGGGCCAATAGTTTAGCCCGCATTGGGCCCACGTGGTGCCAATGTTTTAGCCCGCATTGGGCCCACGTGGTGCCAATGTTTTAGCCCGCATTGGGCCCACGTGGTGCCAATGTTTTAGCCCGCATTGGGCCCACGTGGTGCCAATGTTTTAGCCCGCATTGGGCCCACGTGGTGCCAATGTGAGCATGTTTTCTGGGACAGCTCTAATCCTGGTCCTTCTGTTTTTGCCGTGACACAGACCGTTTATTCAACTAATCACCAAACCATGGAATCTTTATCTTATTAACCTCTAACCCCTACCCTCCAGGAACTGTAACCCCTCCCCCGGCAGCGCTGGTCAAACCAGGCACCACCCACACCTATGAGTGGGTGGTCCCTAAGGGTGGCGGGCCGGTGGCAGACGATGCAGACTGCATTACATATTTCTACTACTCAGCCGTGGACCCTGTCAAAGACACCAGCTCCGGCCTTGTTGGACCCCTCCTGGTCTGCAAAAAAAAGACCCTCAAAAAAGGGAAACAGGTAAAGAAATGGAATTGGATTGAATACCTTTATTGTCAGTGTGTTGAAATATTGAATCTGTAATGTGTTCATCAGCTGACTTGGCATTAGAAAAAGGTCAAATACAGACAGAGCACTCACATCAAATATTTTCACGTTTATTTCCCATTTCAGAAAAACGTCAACAAGGAGTTCCACATGCTAGCTACAGTGTTTGATGAGAACCTGAGCTGGTTCCTGGATGACAACATTAACCAGTTTACCAAGGCTCCCAAAACTGTCAACAAGGAGGACGAGGACTTCCAGGAATCTAACAAAATGCACTGTGAGTCTTTTAGGCTTTGTTTACACACGCAGTCCAGTTCTGGTCTTTTACTCAACTATTTGTTAAATAGCTGATCTGATTGGTCAAAAGACCAAATTAGTGGAAATAGATCAGAATTGGGCTGCTTGTGTAAACACAGCCTTAGAACACTGATCTATCATGGAAACTTGTTAAACTGTGATGCTAATTCAGCTACAAAACATATACATCTTTGGCAAAGTTGTAATTAAACTCATTCCTTCTCAGTTACTTTCAAAAAGCCTATATTGTAATGGGATTTCCCTATGCATAAAAAAAAGTAAACACCAAAACACAGAGCAGTTACCAACAACCTAACATGTTTCAACCTCTCACTGGTCTTCTGTAGGGCATTAACTTTTCCATTTCCTGTTCCCACAGCGATCAATGGCTACATGTATGGGAACCTTCCAGGGCTGACCATGTGTAAGGGGGACAAGGTGTCTTGGCACCTGTCTGGCCTGGGCTCGGAGGCTGATATCCACGGCCTATACTTTGAAGGGAACAGGTTAATCTACAGAGAGACACGCAGAGACGTCATGAACGTGTTCCCTCACATCTCCCACACTGTCATGATGGAGCCAGACAGCATGGGTAAGACACATTATGGATGGAGGGATGCATGGAGGAATGAATGGATGGATGGATGAGTGGGTGAGTGGATGGATGAATAGAGGGATGGACAGATGGGTGGATGGACTAATGGAGAGATGGATGGATGCATGGAGGAATGAATGGAAGGAAGGATGGATGAGTGGGTGAGTGGATGGATGAATAGAGGGATGGGCAGATGGACTAATGGAGAGATGGATGGATGCATGGAGGAATGAATGGAAGGAAGGATGGATGGATGAGTGGGTGAGTGGATGGATGAATAGAGGGATGGGCAGATGGACTAATGGAGAGATGGATGGATGCATGGAGGAATGAATGGAAGGAAGGATGGATGGATGAGTGGGTGAGTGGATGGATGGATGAAGAGGGATGGACAGATGGGTGGATGGACTAATGGAGAGATGGATGGATGCATGGAGGAATGAATGGAAGGAAGGATGGATGAGTGGGTGAGTGGATGGATGAAGAGGGATGGACAGATGGGTGGATGGACTAATGGAGAGATGGATGGATGCATGGAGGAATGAATGGAAGGAAGGATGGATGAGTGGGTGAGTGGATGGATGAATAGAGGGATGGACGGATGGACTAATGGAGAGATGGATGGAGGGGCAGACAGAAAGACAGAATCGTAAATGTTTACTTCTGTTCTAATTGCAAATCAATTAAAACAAATTATAATGACATGCATTTGTTTCCCCCCCTCCAGGTCAGTTTGAGGTGGTGTGCCAGACGACGGACCATTACCAGGGAGGTATGAGGGCCAACTACACTGTGCAGAAGTGTAGTATGTTCAACAGGCAGTCAGAGATCATGCTCCACTCGAAGACCTACTACATTGCTGCCATGGAGATAGACTGGGACTACTCCCCAAACCGGACCTGGGAACAGGAGATGTACCATGGCCTCACACAGAGGTAATCTAACCGTAGCTTCATGTCCACAACCCCAGCCCAACCCTAACCCCGGCTCAACCCTAATCCCGGCCATAACCATAATCCTGGCTCAACCCTAACCCCAGCTCTAACCCTAACCCCAGCTCTAACCCTAACCCTGGCCATAACCCCTAACCCCGGCCCAACCCTAACCCTGGCCATAACCCTAACCCCGGCCCAACCCTAACCCCGGCCCAACCCTAACCCCGGCCATAACCCTAACCATAACCCTAACCATAACCCTAACCCTGGCCCTAACCCTGGCCCTAACCCTGGCCCTAACCCTAACCCCGGCTCTAACCCTAACCCCGGCTCTAACCCTAACCCCGGCTCAACCCTAACCCCAGCCATAACCCTAACCCCAGCCATAACCCTAACCCCAGCCATAACCCTAACCCCAGCCATAACCCTAACCCCAGCCATAACCCTAACCCCAGCCATAACCCTAACTAGGGTTACAAAATTCCTGGAACTTTCAATAAATTCCCTAGTTTTCCAGAAATCATGGTTGGAGGATTACGGATTTTCTGTTTATTCTCTCCTGATTCTAGAAACCTCCAACCGGAATTTCGGGAAAACTAGGGAATTTATTGAAAGTTCCCCGAATTTTTCAACACTAACTATAGCTTCATGTCCACAGCCCTAGCTCAACCCTAACCCCAGCCATAACCCTAACCCCAGCTCAACCCTAACCCCAGCTCAACCCTAACCCCAGCTCAACCCTAACCCCAGCCATAACCCTAAAACATTCCTGTTCCATGTTTGAGACATGGATGTACAATACATCAGTATGTTTTCTTTGTCTCCAGTCCAGGAAATGATTTCATTGATAAACAGGGTAAGTTCATCGGCTCCATATACAAGAAGGTTGTGTACAGGGAGTTCACCAACAATAAATTCACCAAACAGAAGGAGAGATCAGCAGACATGCAACACCTGGGGATCCTGGGTAAGTTGTAGTATAAAGGGTTTGGTTCTGGGTAAGTTGTACTATAAAAGGTTTGGTTCTGGGTAAGTTGTAGTATAAAGGGTTTGGTTCTGGGTAAGTTGTGGTATAAAGGGGTTGGTTCTGGGTAAGTTGTAGTATAAAGGGTTTGGCGGTACAGTAGGCTTATATGTACATAACATATGGAATTTAATTGCCATACTTTACTTCCCAGGGACCAAGCGATGACTTGACATTATTTTCATTATTAAACTGACCTGTTATGAATCCTGATTGATGACGCCTCGTTTCGTTCCCCAGGCCCTATGATCCATGCAGACATTGGTGACAAAGTCAATATAGTCTTCAAGAACATGGCCACAAGAACTTACTCTATTCACGCACACGGGGTGAAGACAGATGTACCACAAGTCAAAGAAACTAAGCCAGGTAAAATAAACAGCACCCATAATGCATTGCATTTGACCAGCTCGTGTTTTATTGAGATTGGATTTGTGATAGTGATATGTCGTAGTTTCAATAGCAGAAAGTACTTTTGATCGCAACAAAAACCTATATGTGTCATTGTTCTTTTATTACTATGGTTACTCATATATATTTCATGACCCTGTTCTACATAATAACAACTTTGTAGTGAGTGAGAGTTAGTTTCCTAAAGAAGAGTTGTCCCATACAGGTGAGACCCAGACATACACATGGTATGTCCCCAAGACAGCTGGGCCTACAGACAAACAGGAGACATGCAGTGTGGGAGCTTATTACTCCACAGTCGACGTCAACAAGGTAAATGAGATAACACAAACTGAGCCACAAACTCAATCTCTGAGATCATTGTTAGATCGTAAGAAGGTTCTGTCTTTAGTAGCCAAGGTGTTTCTCAGACTTACACACATAAAAACATCTACGAGTGATCCAGACCACACGTACAGCGGCGCAAGTTTTTTTTTACCCATTCCGAGTCACTTTAGTCACAGAAGACCTCCGCTAAACATAGAATCAAGATGTCTGACTCGGCCCCCAGTGTCCGGTCTGGAGCGTGAAGTCAAGAGCTCCGCTGGTCGGCTACGGCATGGCAACATAGCGTTGCCAAAAGCCCTGGTCTGCCCTGGAAAGCCTACGTAAATTACGATTAGCAGAACTGTCAAACAAAAAACGTTCTAGTCACGGTCACTATGATCTTTAACTATTTCTTGGTGCCATTAAGCCCAAGGGGCCAAGGTTCCAGTCTAAAAACACGGTTTTGACTGCTCCTACAGTTTTGACCTGGTATTGCAGTTTAACTGATGCCTGGCCCAGAAAGACAATTTCAATAGATGGCCACATAGAGAAGTCAAGACTTGAAATTTCCTAATAAGACAATTTAGTCTTCACATTTATGCACAAAACATCCAAATTACTGTCGCTGAGGCCGATCTTTTTTCAAATCACTTACAGCGGAAGATATTAACATTTTATATTCATCAAATGTCATGTTTTTGGATGAGATGACGACGTAGTCGCTGCTCGCGCTGCACATACTGCGGGCGCGGCGCTGCACATACTGCGGGCGCGGCGCTGCACATACTGCTAGCGCGCATGTGATGTTGGTCACATAAATCGCATACAACCTGGATAGAGAATCGTGTATGTGAAAGAGAATAGATTACTTTGAAAACAATGGTCGTACATCTTGGATCCAGTTATTATCATCAGTAGTGGTTCATGGGTAAAGTCACTGGGAAAGCCAAAACATGGCAAAACAAAAAGCCATATTACAACATACGGTGCCTTTGGAAAATATTCAGACCCTTATTCCCTTTTTCCACATTTCGTTACGTTACAGCCGTATTTATTAAAATGTAACCTTAATTTAACTAGGCAAGTCAGTTAAGAACAAATTCTTATTTACAATGACGGCCTACGTCGGCCAAACCCGGACGACGCTGGGCCAATTGTGCGCTGCCCTATGGGACTCCCAATCCCGGCCGGAGGTGATAAAGCCTGGATTTGAACCAGGGGCCTGCCTCTTGCACTGAGATGAAGTGCCTTACACTGCTGTGCTACTCAGGAGCCTTATTATAAAATTGATTAAATTAATGTTTATCATCAATCTACATACAATACCCCATAATGACAAAGCAAAAACAGGTTTTTAAATGTTTGTAAATGTATTAAAAATAAAAGCAATAAAAACGACATATTTAAATATTATATTTATACTTATAAGTATTCAGACCCTTTTCTATGAGACTCCAAATTGAGCTCCGGTGCATCCTGTTTCCATTGATCATCCTTGAAATGTTTCTACAACTTGATTGGAGTCCACCTGTGGTAAATTCAATGGATTGGACATGATTTGGAAAGGAACACACCTGTCTATATAAGGTCCCACAGTTGACAGTGAATGTCAAAAACCAAGCCATGAGGTCAAAGGAATTGTCCGTAGAGCTCCGAGACAGGTTTGTGTCAAGGCATAGATCTGGGGAAGGGTAGCATTGAAGGTCCCCAAGAACACAGTGGCCTCTTTCCATTCTTAAATGGAAGGAGTCACTCCTCAGTAAAAGGCACATGACAGCCTGCTTGGCGTTTGCCAAAAGGCAACTAAAGACCATGAGAAACAAGATTCTCTGTTCTGATGAAACCAAGATTGAACTCTTTGGCTTGAATACAAAGCGTCACGCCTGGAGGAAACCTGGCACCATCCCTACAGTGAAGCATGGTGGTGGCAGCATCATGCTGTGGGGAAGTTTTTCAGCGGCAGGGACTGGGAGACTAGTCACAATCGAGGGAAAGATTAACAGAGCAAAGTACATAGAGATCCTTGATGAAAACCTGCTCCAGAGTATTCAGGATTCATTCCAACAGGACAACGACCCTTAGCACACAGCCCAGAGAATGCAGGAGTGGCTTCGGGACATGTCTCCGAATGCCCTTGAATAGCCCAGCCAGAGCCCGGACACCGATCTAACATCTCTGGAGAGACCTGAAAATAGCTGTGCAGCGATGCTCCCCATCCAACCTGACAAAGCTTGACAGGATCTGCAGAGAAGAATGGGAGAAACTCCCCAAATACAGGTGTTCCAAGCTTGCAGCGTCATACCCAAGAAGACTTGAGTCTGTAATTGCTGCTAAAGGATCTTCAACAAAGTACTGAGTAAAGGGTCTGAATACTTATGTAAATGTGACATTTCAGATTTTTTCATTTAATACATTTGTAAAAGTGCTAATAAAAACAGTTTTTGCTTTGTAATTAATGGTTATTGTGATGTCATTATGGGGTATTGTGATGTCATTATGGGGTATTGTGATGTCATTATGGGGTACTGTGATGTCATTATGGAGTATTGTGTGTAGATTGATTAAGGGAAAAACTAATTAATCCATTTCAGAATAAGGCTGTAACGTAACAAAATGTGGAAAAAGGCAAGGGGTCTGAATACTTTCCCAATGCACTGTATGTGTTGTGATAAATTGCGTTTGCTCTATAACCTGTTAGTTCAGAATAAATTCAACCACACCTTTGTTTCATCACAAATCTGGACCTTAACCTCTGTTCAGTGAAGTTCACAAAGCATAATGCATGTAACAAACAGCTACATGACCTACAGCATGGTCAGACAAGGTCATGTTTCTGACCTTTCCTAAAACTATTGATTTAGAACCACGGAGAGTTACCGCAGGTCTCAAAGAAAACAGGAACTGCCTCCACTATTCCAGAACCATTTACACTTCAACATTATCAAATCACCTAGGAGTAGTCTCATACAGTGACAACTAAAAGATACCAAAAACAATTTAGTCCAATCAACGTAAGCTAAATATGATGTAGTTTTCAGTAGTTCTGATTACTCTATCTGTGTGTCACAGGAGGTTGGTGACACCTTAGTTGGTGAGGACAGGCTCATGGGAAAGGCTGGAACGGAATCAGTGGAATGGTATCAAACACATGGTTTCTATGTGTCACGTGGTTTCTATGTGTCACGTGGTTTCTATGTGTCACGTGGTTTCTATGTGTCACGTGGTTTCTATGTGTCACGTGGTTTCTATGTGTCACGTGGTTTCTATGTGTCACGTGGTTTCTATGTGTCACGTGGTTTCTATGTGTCACGTGGTTTCTATGTGTCACGTGGTTTCTATGTGTCACATGGTTTCTATGTGTCACATGGTTTCTATGTGTCACATGGTTTCTATGTGTCACATGGTTTCTATGTGTTTGATGCCATTCCATTGGCTCTGTTCCAGCCATTATTATGAGCCTTTCTCCCCTGAGCAGCCTCCACTGGTGTGAGTGTGTGTGTGCATAGAAAATACATTTACTCACCCTACTTGTAGAGAAATGCCAATGCCATCCTCCTCTCTTTCATGTTGATGAAATGGACAACGTTTTGTAGACTTTACCCTTTGCCAAAGTTAAACAAAATAGTTTAAAAAACATTTTTTTTTTAGGAGGAGTGCAAAGGCGAATTGAGTTATTTCACAAACGCACTTCGGAAATATGCAAATACTTGCTATAACGCACCAATAGGGTTTCACTAGCTCGTGCTTGGCTCTGCCATACCTCCTTGCTTGTTCTGCACGCTATGGTTCATTTGCTCCAATTGGAAACGACAGGCTCTGGTCTATTTTTTGGGATGATGTCAGCGCCATCACTCTCTACTGATTTTAAAGTCTATGGTCTGACGATGACTGCCATTAACTTCAGAACTAAGTTGACTACAAATTCAAAGTTGTCAAAGTATTTGCAATTGTCACAAACAAGTGAATGATAAAAGTTCAAGCTTCAAATGAAAACCGAGATGACAGCATAAAAATATTCATAGCCTATATAGGCCCATGAAGCCTATCCTATTTCAATCATATTTAAATAAAGGTAAAGTTCAATAAATTGATTTTTTTTGCTACTAGGCTACTGTTTTTTTTGTTGCCTCAATGTGTTTCATGATGTGCGCAATGATGTACAGTACCTAACCCTCAATAGCCTACTTACAGTCATAGGCAATAATATCTCTCTAGGTGCTAATCCGTCATCAATATTGTGGAAAAATACTAATGTTAAGGTAAAATTTTAATCGAGGAAGCTGATCCGAGAGCAGCGATGTTTTTCTTTCGATCATATCGGTATCAAGACACGGTCTAACGATGAATTTAACTAACGTTATCTCTACGTGCTTGTTTGGGAAACACTTAAAAAGTTGACTCGTAAATAACGGTAAATGACATCGTACATCCGTAGGTAAACATGTCACTGTTACAGGCTGACTACACCGCTCGCGTTGCAAAATAAATGTAGAAATCTATATTGCTCGCGCGCGCCAATGAGCGTCTGCGTTGCCAAGGGCTAAAATAGAAGTCAGTTCTATTTCTGACGCAGATCGCGCTGCAAGTCCTGCCTCCCCCATCTCCTCATTGGTTTATAGAAGCAGGTACCCACGTGAACGAGGTCAGTGGCGGTAATGCACCTAATTTATGAAAGTTGCCAATCGCAAGAGAAAAAAAAAGCCTGGAAGGAAGAGAGATGACTAGAAATGATTCGGTTGACCGTTTTATATGTGGATTAATTGGCGGAGTAGAGGACCTTGTGCATTTCAGGTAAAATAACAACTCAATGTTTATATCTCAGGACAAATTAGCTAGCAACAGCAAGCTAGTTAAATAGGACAAATTAGCTAGCTAGTGTAAGCTAGGTAAATTGTCATAAATGTTTAATGCTTTTTGACCTGTCCCCAAATTAATATAATTGGTTCAGAGTTTGTTTTGATATTGTAACCTGCGTGTCGTGATCGAGTTTGGTGTGTGGGGACAAAATCAATTTATGCACGATGGCGCACGCGGACAGCCGGTTTGGGTTCCGTGTGAGTCTACACCTGTTGTTTGCGAAGCATGTGACAAATACATTTGATTTATCTTCGCAACTAGAAAAAGAGGCCCAGTTCTGCATTTGTCTACATTCCCCCACATCACATATACAATTGAAGTCGGAAGTTTACATACACTTAGTTCACAGTCATTAAAACTCGTTTTTCAACCACTCCACAAATTTCTTGTTAAACAAACTATAGTTTTGGCAAGTCGGTTAGGACATCTACTTTATGCATGACAAAAGTCATTTTTCCAACAATTGTTTACAGACAGATTATTTCACTTATAATTCACTGTATCACAATTCCAGTGGGTCAGAAGTTTACATACACTAAGTTGACTGTGCCTTTAAACAGTTTGGAAAATTCCATAAAATTATGTAATGGCTTCAGAAGCTTCTGATAGACTAATTGACATAATTTGAGTCAATTGGAGGTGTACCTGTGGATATATTTCAAGGCCTACCTTCAAACTCAGTGCCTCTTTGCTTGACATCATGGGAAAATCAAAAGAAATCAGCCAAAACCTCAGAAAACAATTGTAGACCTCCACAAGTCTGGTTCATCCTTGGGAGCAATTTCCAAACGCCTGAAGGTACCACGTTCATCTGTACAAACTATAGTACGCAAGTATAAACACCATGAGACCACGCAGCCGTCATACTGCTCAGAAAGGAGACGCATTCTGTCTCCTAGAGATGAACATAATTTGGTGCGAAAAGTGCAAATCAATCGCAGATCAACAGCAAAGGACCTTGTGAAGATGCTGGAGGAAACAGATACTTTTGTATCTATATCCACAGTTAAACGAGTCCTATATCGACATAACCTGAAAGGCCGCTCAGCAAGGATGAAGCCACTGCTCCAAAAGTGCTATAAAAAAGCCAGACTACGGTTTGCAACTGCATATGGGGACAAAGATCGTACTTTTTGGAGAAATGTCCTCTGGTCTGATGAAACAAAAATAGAACTGTTTGGCCATAATGACCATCGTTATGTTTGGAGGAAAAAGAGGCTTGGATGCCAAAGAATACCATCCCAACCGTGAAGCACGGGGGTGGCAGCATCATGTTGTGGGGGTGCTTTGCTGCAGGAGGGACTGGTGCACTTCACAAAATAGAAGGCATCATGAGGTCGGAAAATTATGTGGATATATTGAAGCAACATCTCAAGACATCAGTTAAAGCTTGGTCGCAAATGGGTCTTCCAAATGGACAATGAACACAAGCATACTTCCAAAGTTGTGGAAAAATGGCTTACGGACAACAAAGTCAAGGTATTGGAGTGGCCATCACAAAGCCCTGACCTCAATCCTATAGAAAATTTGTGGGCAGAACTGAAAAAGCGTGTGCGAGCAAGGAGGCCTACAAACCTGACTCAGTTACATCAGCGCTGTCAGGAGGAATGGGCCAAAATTCACCCAACTCATTGTGGGAAGCTTGTGGAAGGCTACCTAAAACATTTGACCCAAGTTAATTAAACAATTTAAAGGCAATGCTACCAAATACTAATTGAGTGTAATGTAAACTTCTGACCCACTGGGAATGTGATGAAAGGAATAAAAGCTGAAATAAACCATTTTCTCAACTATTATTCTGACATTTCACAATCTTAAAATAAAGTGGTGATCCTAACTGACTTAAGACAGGGAATTTTTACTAGGATTAAATGTCAGGAATTGTGAAAAACTGAGATTAAATGTATTTGACTGAGGTTTATGTAAACTTCCGACTTCACCTGCACACTACGTGACCAGAAGTATGGGGACACCTGCTCGTCCAACATCTCATTCCAAAGTCATGGGCATTAAAATATGGACTTGGTCCCCCCCTTTGCTGCAATAACAGCCTCCACTCCTCTGGGAAGGCTTTCCACTAGATGTTGGAACACTGCTGTGGGGACTTGCTTCCAATTCAGCCACAAGAGCATTATTGAGGTTTGGTACTGATGATGTTGGGCGATTAGGCCTGGCTCACGGTCGGCGTTCCAATTCATCCAAAAGGTGTTTAATGGGGTTGAGGTCAGGGCTTTCTGCAGACCAGTCAAGTTCTTCCACACCGATCTTAACAAACCATTTCAGTATGGACCTCGATTTGTGCACAGGGGCATTGTTACACTGAAATAGAAAAGCACATAATCGTCAAGAATGTCATTGTATGGTGTAGCATTAAGATTTCCCATCACTGGAACTAAGGGGCCTAGCCCAAACCATGACAAACAGCCCCAGACCACTATTCCTCCTCCACCAAACTTTACAGTTGACACTATGCATTGGGGCAGGTAGCATTCTCCTGGCATCCGCCAAACTCAGATTCGTCCCTTGTACTGCGAGATGGTGAAACGTGATTTAACACGTTTCCACTACTCCAGAGACGGCAAGATTTACACCACTCCCTCCAATGCTCGGCGGTGCATATGGTGATCTTAGGCTTGTGTGCAGCTGCTCAGCCATGGACATTTCATGAAGCTCCCAACGAACACTTCTTGTGCTGATGTTGCTTCCAAAGGCTGTTTGAAACTTGGTAATAAGTGTTGCAACCGAGGACAGAATATTTTTTTACGTGCAATGTGCATCAGCACTCGGCAGTCCCGTTCGGTGAGCTTGTGTGGCCTACCACGTCGCGGCTGAGCCATTGTTGCTCCTAGACCAGGGCTGCCCAACCATCTTCCTGGAGATCTACCGTCCTGTGGGTTTTCAGTCCAACCCTAATTTAACACACTTGGTTCTACTTATTAGCTGCTCAACAAGACCTTAACTAGCTGAATCAGATATGCTAAATTAGGGTAGGACTGAAAACCTACAGGACAGTAGATCTCCAGGAAGAGGATTGGGCAGCTCTGTTCTAGATGTTTCCACTTCACAATAACAACATTTACAGTTGGCCAGGGCAGCTTTACCAGTGCAGAAATTTGACAAACTGACTTGTTGGAAAGGTGGCATCCTATGACAGTGCCACGTTGAAAGTCACTGAGCTCATCAATAAGGCCATTCAACTGCCAATATTTGTCTATGGAGATTGCATGGCTGTATGCTCGATTTTATACAATTGTGTGGCTGAAATAGCCGAATGCACTAATTTGAAGGGGTGTCCACATACTTTTGTATATAGTGTACATATAAATACCTACACGTTAAAACACATATTTACATACATCATTGGTCTCTACCCCCCAGGACCTGTACAGCGGTCTAATTGGTCCCTTAGTAATATGTAGGCGGAGCTATGCGAGATCATTTGGACTGAAGAAGGAAGTGGAAGAGTTTGCTCTCCTTTTCATGGTGTTTGATGAGAACGAGTCCTGGTACCTGGACGACAACATCAAAACAAACATCAAGACCCCCACCAGGAACATCAAAGAGGATGAGGACTTCATCGAGAGCAATAAAATGCATGGTGAGGCTGGGGAAAGAAAGGGTGTGTGTACTTTATCCAGTGTTAATAGGAAAGCCTTTTGCTTAATGATTTCTGAACAATTTATAAAAGAAAGGCCTTATAAAAAGGGGATTTATTAAGACTTCATTACTAGTCCTTATTAAAAAGCTATTGTTTGTTTAAAGTGGGACCAGGGCCTATTCACAAAGCATTTACAATAAAAAAAATAAAAATAGGAGTGATCTAGGATCAGTTTTTTGCCTTTTATAGATCAGATCCTAGATCAGCACTCCTACTCTGAGACACTTGATAAATACTGCCCCGGGTAAATTGATGTTTTTGTCACTGACATGTCTCTGCTGTAGGCATCAACGGGCAGCTGTATGGAAACCTGCTGGGACTGAACATGGAAGTGGGGGACAAGGTGTACTGGTACCTGATGGGGATGGGCAACGAGATAGACATCCACACTGCCCACTTCCACGGGCACAGCTTTGACTATAAGGTAAGATCCCATTTGACCATTAGGTGTACATTTCCTCAAAACCTTTCCTCAAAACCTTTCCTGAAAAACTTTCAAAGCAGCATAACCTTCCTCCAATTTAAGTGTATGAAGCTCTAAATCATCAGAACTTTTATTTAAAAAAAAAACAGAACAGAGAGGTTCTCTGACCACATTGAATTTTGGACCATAAGCCCAGATGTCAGGCGGTCAGTCAAGTATGCATTCAGTTTATCTAAAATATTCTTCAAGGTTGTCTTGGGAACACACAGGATGTGGCTGCATTCAATCTGCGCTACAGCCTTATAGAAATTTAAAGGCAAATGTTCTCGTATTAGCCGGAGACTGCATTCACAGTAAATGCTGCATAGGATGGCTCAAATCAGAAATTAACCTTTAATTTTTTTTTTTAACTCTTGAATCGAGCCCTTGATCTTCTAGCCTAGAACTAATACATCTGAATCAACTAAATGGTCACATACATTCTCTGGTCCTGTGTTCCCCAGCTGAGTGGAGGGTCCCACCGTGCAGATGTGTTTGGCCTGTTCCCAGGCACCTTCCAGACGGTGAAGATGAAACCGAAGTACCCTGGCTCCTGGCTGCTGCACTGCCACGTGGCAGACCACATCAAGGCCGGCATGGTAACAGTCTACAAAGTCACTGAGAAGGGTAAGGAGTGTGTAGGTTTGGTTCACTGTGTGTGAAGTGTGGGTTACCGTGTGTGTGTGTGTGTTTACACTCTATAATTTAGCTGTTACTCCCCACTAACCTCTCTTGTGTTTTTGTGTCTTCAGAAAAGAAGGGCTTTTTTGGATGAACGCGGAGCATTAACACAAACAAGCGGATAAAAGCTACGTACATCTCTTCAGTAATTACACATTGACCTCGTATTCCACATAAGGAGCACAGTGACCACTGACAATGCATGAACTAACTAAACGGCTTTAATACAGGGTTTAAGCCTACCTGGTTAAAAAAAGGTGAAATAAAAAAGCAATGAGCCAATGTCTAATGTCAATGCTCTAAAATACATTTTGAATAAAGAAAATATAAAATCCTTCCTGGTGTCGTTTCTGGTGTCCTTCCTGGTGTCCTTCCTGGTGTCCTTCCTGGTGTCCTTCCTGGTGTCCTTCCTGGTGTCCTTCCTGGTGTCCTTCCTGGTGTCCTTCCTGGTGTCCTTCCTGGTGTCCTTCCTGGTGTCCTTCCTGGTGTCCTTCCTGGTGTCCTTCCTGGTGTCCTTCCTGGTGTCCTTCCTGGTGTCCTTCCTGGTGTCGTTTCTGGTGTCGTTTCTGGTGTCGTTTCTGGTGTCGTCCACCATGGCATGAACGAGTGTCTTTAAAAGGTTTACAGAGAACGGCACGACAAAAAAAAAAAAAAACATCCCGTCAGCGGCAGTCCTGTGGACGAGAGGTCGAAGGAGAATGGAAAGAATCGTGAAGGCGAACTGGCGGGCCAAACAGACAAAATAACGGCGCAGTACGACAGTAGTATGGAGAACAGCATCTCGGTCCTTCTCACGGATGGGCTATTGCAGCAGACGACCACACTGGGTTCCACTCCTATCAGCTAAGAACAAGAAGAAGTGGCTCCAGTGGGCAACGCAATCACCAACACTGGACTGTTGAGGAGTGGAAAAACACATTGCCTTGTCCGACAAATCTCTGATGGCAGAGTCAGGATTTAACAGAAGCAGCATGAGTCCATGGACCAGTCCTGCCTGGTGTCAACGGTACAGGCTGGAGGCGGTGGTGTACCTCCGTCCAATCTGCAGCAACATGCCTGATTCCATGGTGTCAGCATGGACCAACATCCCTGTGGAACATTTCCGACTTGTAGAATCAATTCCCCGAATAATTCAGGCTGTTCTGGAAGCAAAGGGGAATGCGACCCAGTACTAGATGGGTTTAAATAATAAACTGGCCCGGTGGGTGTACACTTCAATATATTGCTAATGTGTTTGTGAAAGGAGCAGAACCAACATAAAATGTTTTTAGAGGGCATTTATTAAACGCAGCGAACCAACATCTAAAAAAAAACTGATAAAAACAAACACTGGGAATAGATTATATACGGGGTTTCATAGTGAGGTTATACCTCTCAGAGAAGCTTCCTTCCACGTTATTTATCCACCTTTTCTTATCTCTTCTTCCAATGAACACCAGAAAGACTAGTCCAGTGTATAACTCAACATCCAGTTCCTAATACTCAGTAATAAAAGGTCTCAGGGGTATCCACAAGTCCACACAGAAGAGGAACTGTACCACTGCAGGGCATGACTAGCGACGTGACAATACTAAACAGTCATAGAAAAATTGAGGTCAGAAAAAAAAAAAAAAAAAAGTTTAAAATAATTCAGGATTTCCTTATTAAAATCAGAAAATCGTCATATCTCTGCACAGCAAAATTCTCTGTTCATATTAATTTGACTAATAGGACTACAAACGGTGGTTTTGTATGGGTACCATTTCCATAAGGCTCTACAGTAGTAGCGTTTTTAGAGGCTCACTCCACACTAAGTGGTTGATTGTCCAGCACCTTCCAGGTTTAGGATCCTCCATAGAAATAGAATCAGTAGAAGGGACATTTCCATTCAAACCAGCGGTCCGTTGCATCAGTTGCTGTACTGGGCGTACCACTTGGAATGTATGCTTAAAATGGACACTAACTAACCTGTTCTACTTAGGCAGAAATGTCAAATTCAACTAATCTGCCATATTGGATGGACCATGAAATAAAACAGTGGCTTTTAGAGCTACTGTATGTCTGTTCTACTAGTTGTAATTCTACGGCTCCTCCTCCTCACATCATGAGGTTTCTCTGGCTGCACTCCAGCAGGTGAGGCAGGAAGAAGTGGACCGTCCCGTCGTCAGGCAACAGGTCCAGGAACTCCAGGGGGTTCAGCTCCATGGCAACCACCACCAACGTTTCTGTTGTCAGGGAAAATGCAGATGTTATGGCCCAACTCTGAATATGAAAAGGGGCAATCTGCAATTCATACATATTTTTACTTTTAAATTAATTATATTCAATCCAATGATTCTTGAAGAATCTATACTGAACAAAAAACGCAACACGTAACAATTTCAACGATTTTACTGAACTACAGTTCATATAAGGAAATCAGTCAATAGAAATCAATTCATTAGGCCCTAATCTATGGATTTAACATGACTGGGCAGGGACACAGCCATGGGTGGGTATATGCCCACCCACCGGGAAGCCAGGCACAGCCAATCAGAATGAGTTTCTCCCCACAAAAGGACAGAAATACTCCTCAGTTTCATCAGCTGTCCGGTGTGACTGGTCTCAAACGATCCTACCGGTGAAGAAGCTAGATGTGAAGGTCCTGAGCTGGCGTGGTTACATGTGGTCTGCTGTTGTAAGGCCAGTTGGACATACTGACAAATGAACATTAAATTATCTGGCAACAGCTCTGGTTGACATTCCTGCAGTCAGCATGCCAATTGCACACTCCCTCAAAACTTGAGACATCTGTGGCATTGTGTTGTGTGACAAAACTTCACATTTTAGAGTGGCCTTTTATTGTCCCCAGCATGTAATGATCATGCTGTTTAATCAGCTTCTTGATATGCCACACCTGTCAGGTGGATGGGTTATCTTGAGAAATGCTCACTAACAGGGATGTAAACAAATTTGTGTACAACATTTTAGAGAAATAAGCTTTTTTGTGTGTATGTCACATTTCTGGGATCTTTAATTTCAGCTCATGAAATACATGTTTTACACCGAAAAAAAAATAAATAATGCAACATCTATACGCCACATGATCTTAGGTCAACTGTCGTAACCCATCAGAAACCAAAAGCATGTTTTACTCCACTGTTTGTAAACAATGTAATTGTTAACACACACACACACACACACACAAAACATGTTTAAAACTATACATTTTGATAACATGGGTGGTCAGGTCAGTCCTTGCATTCATAACTCTATAATCACTTGAGACTGGTTATACTTATCCAGCCCCATCCCTAAGCTGTTACCCAAAACAGTGGTGGGGTGCCCTTTGTTAATTGTTTAAACTGCAAATTGCCCCTTTAACCACAGAAAAGGTGGTGACATTCTAGAGTTAAACCCTATGCTTGAAAACACAGGCTAGAGTCTAACTGGTGAAACTATACTGATACCGTGATGAGAGTGCACCGTCATATCTCTCTCAACATGGTTTTCATGGTGCTGCTCTGGGAGCGTGACGAGATGCGTGGCTACAAAATTTACTTCTTGTGATGTGCAGATAGAATGGAAGCGCACCGCCTGCACGTCGGCCACGCTTCACAGCGGGAGGATATTAGAGCACCGCCTGCCCGTTGGTCACGCTTCACAACGGGAGGATATTAGAGCACCGCCTGCACGTCGGTCACGCTTCACAACGGGAGGATATTAGAGCACCGCCTGCACGTCGACCACGCTTCACAACAGGAGGATATTAGAGCACCGCCTGCACGTCGACCACCCTTCACAACGGGAGGATATTAGAGCACCGCCTGCACGTCGACCACCCTTCACAACGGGAGGATATTAGAGCACCGCCTGCACGTCGGCCACGCTTCACAACGGGAGGATATTAGAGCACCGCCTGCACGTCGGTCACGCTTCAGAACGGGAGGATATTAGATCACCGCCTGCACGTCGGCCACCCTTCACAACGGGAGGATATTAGAGCACCGCCTGCACGTCGGCCACCCTTCACAACGGGAGGATATTAGAGCACCGCCTGCACGTCGGCCACCCTTCACAACGGGAGGATAATAGAGCACCGCCTGCACGTCGGCCACCCTTCACAACGGGAGGATAATAGAGCACCGCCTGCACGTCGGCCACGCTTCACAACGGGAGGATATTCTTGCTACTTCAGCAACAAATGTGCATGTTTGTTGTAATTAAAATGATTTGAAGTAGTTATATAGTTACACATTTAGATTTTTCAACATTCAACCTAAAATGCAATACCAAACCTTTCAATGTATGCAGGGTGATTTTTGCTATTTTCCGACTTAGTTTTAGGATTATTGCGATTATTTGTGAATTTATATCTGATATTATGCGTTTATTTCTGTGCAGCTGCATCTTTGCAACGCTGCCGAGGAAAATAAACTGGAAGCGTAAAAACTACACTGCTTCAAGAGAGACTCGCGTCGCAGACGACGTACTGCTTTCCCCGTGCGATACAGCACGTTTTACAGAGACGTGGCGATGACGGTGTAGTTAAGGCTGTGAGTGTACCTTTGAGTGCAGCCAGCAGGATGGTGTTCTCTCCCTGTGTTGCTCTGGTTCTCTCACACAGCTCGGGGAACAGCTTCTGCCACCACAGAGCCTGAACAAAAAAAACACACGAAACCATTAGGAAGATATGCACTATAGAACCATTGAAATATATATTTTTTTAAAGGCAATGTTCCCATGTTCACAGAGACCGAATTCACTATAAAAAGCAGAAATTACCTTAATTTGCGCTATTATGTGGGCCTTCTGCGCTACTGATTGAATCTAGCCCTCTCAGACCATAGGACTGAGGTTAGAGCTTATGAGGATTTAAGGTTGTGTAAGTACGCATAGGGTAAGATCCACAGTAGGGTCAAAGGAGTTGGGGCAACAGTTCCATAGTACCCACCATGTTGTTGTTCTGCAGCTCATGATTAGCATAAGGGATGATGGCCTGAGGACAGCGGTCTAGCAACCTCTCGATGGAGCTCTCGTAGTGACCCAGCTTGGTGGCACAGAGCACGTGCACACTGAGCCCGGCGTTGTCCTCGTCAGGCAGCTGCTCCAACAGGGGCAGGATGGATGACGCGTCCAGGGTGGGACCGCACAGCAGGGACTGGATGATTCATTGTTTGTACACCATAGTGGTACATTTACAGTGGGGCAAAAAAGTATTTAGTCAGCAAATAAATTGCAAATAAATTCATAAAAAATCATACAATGTGATTTTCTGGATTTGTTTTCTTCTCATTTTGTCTGTCATACTTGAAGTGTACCTATGATGAAAATTACAGGCCTCTCTCATCTTTTTAAGTGGGAGAACTTGCACAATTGGTGGCTGACTAAATACTTTTTTGCCCCACTGTACATGTAAGGGTTAAAAAAAACAACTTCATTTTACAAGTTGATTGGTTGGTTGATTGATTCCATGTCTGACTGATAAATTGATAAATAGCACAGACATGATGCAGAGAGACTGACCTGTAGTTTGTGGAGGTCCTCTGGAATGATGTTGAAGTGAGCTGGAGTCAGGATGCTGACCCAGGGATACAACGCGCCATAGTGGGAACACCAGTTAATCTGTAACACAGAAACCGTCACCCAGGGTTACAACGCGCCATAGTGAGAACACCAGTTAATCTGTAACACAGAAACCGTCACCCAGGGTTACAACGAGCCATAGTGGGAACACCAGTTAATCTGTAACACAGAAACAGTCACCCAGGGTTACAACACACTGTAGTGAGAACACCAGTTAATCTGTAACACAGAAACCGTCACCCAGGGTTACAACGAGCCATAGTGGGAACACCAGTTAATCTGTAACACAGAAACAGTCACCCAGGGTTACAACACACTGTAGTGAGAACACCAGTTAATCTGTAACACAGAAACCGTCACCCAGGGTTACAACGCGCCATAGTGGGAACACCAGTTAATCTGTAACACAGAAACCGTCACCCAGGGATACAACACGCTGTAGTGAGAACACCAGTTAATCTGTAACACAGAAACAGTCACCCAGGGTTACAACACACTGTAGTGAGAACACCAGTTAATCTGTAACACAGAAACCTTCACCCAGGGTTACAACACGCTGTAGTGAGAACACCAGTTAATCTGTAACACAGAAACCGTCACCCAGGGATCTCCACTACCTCCTAGACTCCAGCCTTGGGGGACATCACACCTTAGTGCGAAGAACACGCTACAGACACACAGAAAAACACACCAGGTCGTCTGCGCTCTTGAGCGGTTTGAATCCGCGGCCGTCTCGGCGTGTGACGCGATCGATGTAGACAGTGGTGAGGCGGAACAGCAGCTCCTGGATGACAGCTTCCTGTGACGAGGCCATCAGCAAGGCTTCCCAGAAGTCAACCAGCAGCTGAGGGCCTCCCTGGGGCCCTGACACATCCCCACACAGCTCCTACAAGAAACACACACACACACAATGAAACGCATTACATATGGTCACATTTTGGAATCGAATCCTTGAGGAATGACACACACACACACACACACACACACAGTAACCCTGACCTGGAAGAAGAGGTCAGCCTCGTCCAGTTTGACCTTGTCGTTCTCGTGCAGCGCCACCATGGCTGCCACCAGCAGGCCGTCCTGGTTGTCCCTGAGGTGACGAGCCAGGAGAGTAGGTACCACCGTATCCCCTCTGCCGTGCAGCAGCAGCTTGGCTTCCTCGATGAACCCATACACCTGCAGCATCTGGGACGGGGCATAGAGCAGATACACTGTTCACACACACACACTCTTCCCCCACACTAACACTATACACTAACATGATCTGACCTCTGTGTGTCGGTCCATGTGTTGCCTGTAGAGCTGCAGGTCTGCCATGCGCAGGGCCAGGGCAGCCTTGGACAGGGTGAGGGGTACGGAGGGGGCTCCGATGGACTCCAGCCGCTCTAGGTGGGCCAGGCCACAGTCAGGGCTGGCTCTGGCCATGGAAGGGCTGGCTATAACATGGGGAAGCTGGGACGGCTCGGCCACACCGAAGATATCCAGCACCTCGTTGGCCGTCTCCTACAACACACACACAACCAACCACTGAATCTCAACAGTGTGGCTATTGAATCAGAAGAGCTTGTATTGGAATGGGTGGAGAGGTCTCCAGGGACTGGTGAAAGTTACCTCAGTGAGCAGCTCCAGGGTCTCCTCATAGAGGGAATGTTTGAGGAAGAAGAGGAAGCCCTTCCCGTAGCCACAGAGGCTGTTAGACAGACCCCTGTTCCTGGAGATCACCTCTGTCAGAGACAGGCCTGACATCTTATAGTAGGGCAGGGCCAGGTGGCAGTCCCGCTTGTCAAACCTACACCTCGGTGGAAGGGATGGTTGCACTTTACATTCAGTAAACCAACCAACACATCAATCAGTCCACCAACACATCAACCAACCAGTCCACCAACCAACACACACATCAACCAACCAGTTCACCAACCAACACACACATCAACCAACCAGTCCACCAACACACACGTCCACCAACACATCAACCAGTCCACCAACCAGTCCACCAACACATCAACCAGTCCACCAACACATCAACCAGTCCACCAACACATCAACCAGTCCACCAACACATCAACCAACACACACATCAACCAACCCATCAACCAACCAACACATCAACCAACCAACACATCAACCAACCAACACATCAACCAACCAACACATCAACCAACCAACATATCAACCTTGATGTGAATGTGATCCGACCCCACTGACCTGCTGAAGCAGTCTCCTAACTGGGCGCAGCTCTCCTGGAAGGCCTGCTGCAGCTCCTGTCTGTCTGCGGTGCGGGTTGTATTATATCCCAGGGCCTGGGCTAGGTTCTGACCAGTGGTCTGAGGCCGTTCTACAGGGTTTCCAACCCGGGGGTCCAGGAGCGTGGCTCTCAGGAGGAGGTGGGCTTCACTGAGCAGGTGCAGACGGCTGTGAGACAGGGGGTTGGTCTCCTCATACGTCTTACTGTACTCCACCTAGCCCAGAGAAACAGTTGACTGTTGAACGCCATGGTTAAACAGTATAAATGACTGTTGAACGCCAAGGTTAAACAGTATAAATGACTGTTGAACGCCAAGGTTAAACAGTATAAATGATTGTTGAACGCCAAGGTTAAACAGTATAAATGATTGCTGAACGCCAAGGTTAAACAGTATAAATGATTGCTGAACGCCAAGGTTAAACAGTATAAATGATTGCTGAACGCCAAGGTTAAACAGTATAAATGATTGCTGAACGCCAAGGTTAAACAGTATAAATGATTGCTGAACGCCAAGGTTAAACAGTATAAATGATTGCTGAACGCCAAGGTTAAACAGTATAAATGATTGCTGAACGCCAAGGTTAAACAGTATAAATGATTGCTGAACGCCAAGGTTAAACAGTATAAATGACTGTTGAACGCCAAGGTTAAACAGTATAAATGATTGTTGAACGCCAAGGTTAAACAGTATAAATGATTGTTGAATGCCAAGGTTAAACAGTATAAATGATTGCTGAACGCCAAGGTTAAACAGTATAAATGACTGTTGAACGCCAAGGTTAAACAGTATAAATGATTGTTGAACGCCAAGGTTAAACAGTATAAATGATTGCTGAACGCCAAGGTTAAACAGTATAAATGATTGCTGAACGCCAAGGTTAAACAGTATAAATGATTGCTGAACGCCAAGGTTAAACAGTATAAATGATTGCTGAACGCCAAGGTTAAACAGTATAAATGATTGCTGAACGCCAAGGTTAAACAGTATAAATGATTGCTGAACGCCAAGGTTAAACAGTATAAATGATTGCTGAACGCCAAGGTTAAACAGTATAAATGATTGCTGAACGCCAAGGTTAAACAGTATAAATGACTGTTGAACGCCAAGGTTAAACAGTATAAATGATTGTTGAACGCCAAGGTTAAACAGTATAAATGATTGTTGAATGCCAAGGTTAAACAGTATAAATGATTGTTGAATGCCAAGGTTAAACACAACCAACAAAGGTCAAAGAAAAAAATAAATGGTAAAATGGAGGTAAGGTGTCATAACATTAAGGCTATTGTTGACATGTTCTCATGGTGCGTTACCATCTCGTTGTAGAGCTGGAGCGGGGGGACGGTGTTGACCACGTACAGGTTCCAGCCGTGACCCATCTCACTGGGATTCTGGGGCTTGGTGAAGGGTGACTTCCTGTTCCTGGGTCAGAGAAGCAGGAAGTACAAGTCAGCTCATCTCTATAATTTAATTATATATATATTTTTTTTTTAAATGGCCACAGATGGCTGACATTACAGCTTCTATCTAGGTGGTCAGAAACTACAGCTCAGCTGCCATAACATCAAGCACATGAAGGAAACAATAGCCCCTGGGCTGGACCAGAATGCGAAAGCGTGTAGCTCAATTGGGAGTTCGCTAAAAAAAACACATGAATGACAAACCTATGAGCTAAAAAAAACTACCAAACATTTAGTTTTAGATCCAGTTAACACGTTAGTCATTTAGCAGACGTTCTTATCCAGAGGGACTTCCAGTTAAGTGAAGAGAGCGAGGTGAGACAACTACATAACATAGTCAGCAAAAAACTATTCCTAAACAAAGCAGCTATAAGCAAAGTGAGTTGTAGCACTTCTCCCTAGAGATTAGTCAGACTACCTACCAATGCAAACCAATCAACAGAGGATGTTATTGAGGGCAAGGGGTTTTGGGCGTTAATGTGAGTCAGACACGTTGCATGCTTTTCTTCACAACTCCACATGTTAACACACAAGGCCTCTACTGACCCATGTGCTGAACACTGTGTGTGTGTTCTATCGGCTTCCCTGTCCACTACAGCCTGTAGCAGCGATAGCTAACAGACCTGATGCTCTTAGCCAGTGAAACACGCGGCAGTGTCAAGCAGTCTCATGTGATAACAAAGCCCCTGTGTGTGAGATTTGGCAAAAAAAAAAAACGTCAGCTTGGTGGAGGAATGGTATTTTCTGCATGTTTCCCCACTTCTCGTCTGTGAATGCATGGTCTCACTTCCTGATTCTACACGGGTCTCCACTGGCCACGCGGCGGGTCTCCACTGGCCACGCGGCGGGTCTCCACTGGCCACGCGGCGGGTCTCCACTGGCCACGCGGCGGGTCTCCACTGGCCACGCGGCGGGTCTCCACTGGCCACGCGGCGGGTCTCCACTGGCCACGCGGCAGGTCTCCACTGGTCATGTTACCTTCCAACCTCTGGATCTATTATGCTTTAGTCTAATCAGGCGTACTGGGTTTTCAGACGTTAATACTCACAGTACGTCATATATGCCATTTAGCCGACGCTTTTATCCAAACGCGACTTAAGAGTCATCCTTTCATACATTTTACATACTGGTGGTCCCGGGAATTAAACCGCCACTCTCTAACAACTGAGCTACATACAGACCACTACACGAATGACATGATATTATGTCCAGTAGGTGATATCATCACACTGATACGATGTCCTGTTTAGTCCATCAGTTAGTGACGAGACACACAGGGGGATGTTGTTTTAGTAGGGTTGGTGGGGTGGGGTGGGTTTATTCCAGGTGGATTACAGAGGGACACACCATCAAGGAGGTCAAGAGACTTACAGGAAGGAGTGGGCCAGAAAACGCTTCAGAGCCGGCGTGGTGGAAGGCTCTATACCTACTGCTAGGAAAATCCCCCTAAGGGTTTGGTGATCTTTGTATTCTCTACAATAAGAGTTTACAGGTACAATTGAAGGACAAAGAGAAGGGAGATTTCAGATATTTAAAATCCTATAAATTAACAAATGAAATCTTTTAAACACAAAATGTGAAGTAATAAAAGTGTATTTTCAGTGCTTAATAAATGATGAGTGTGTCTATTGTCTGAATACTGCTTTACTTGTGCTCCACAGTAAGATGCTCTGACCATGGGTATAGGATTAGATAAGGGCTGGGTGATTTTCTACATTTGATGGTATGCCTGCATTTTATGCTTCGGGAATAACACAAGTTCTTAATATGTTTTCCTGTGTGACCCACGACCCTAGGATGGCAACAAACTAATTATATGTGGTTTTAAAATGGGCTTTCCCCCATTCTGATTGTTTTATACTAAACCAAAACTGACAGTAAAGTAGTCCAATTTGTAGAACTTTTCATTTGTTTATCACTGTATCAATATGTAAATGATAGAATATAGATGGTATCAAAATATAATTATAGAGAAAAATCCTTTGTCGTATGTGGTTCGACACTGGTATACCTTAAAATACAATATCATTACCCAGGCCTAGATCACAGGCATACCTTAAAATACAATATCATTACCCAGGCCTAGATCACAGGCATACCTTAAAATACAATATCATTACCCAGGCCTAGATCACAGGTATACCTTAAAATACAATATCATTACCCAGGCCTAGATCACAGGTATACCTTAAAATACAATATCATTACCCAGGCCTAGATCACAGGTATACCTTAAAATACAATATCATTACCCAGGCCTAGATCACAGGCATACCTTAAAATACAATATCATCACCCAGGCATACCTTAAAATACAATATCATCACCCAGGCCTAGATCACAGACATACCTTAAAATACAATATCATCACCCAGGCCTAGATCACAGACATACCTTAAAATACAATATCATTACTCAGCCCTAGATCGGATGTCTTACCATAAATCTATAGCATCACTCAGCCCTAGATCGGATGTCTTACCATAAATCTATAGCATCGCCCAGCCCTAGATCGGATGTCTTACCATAAATCTATAGCATCGCCCAGCCCTAGATCGGATGTCTTACCATAAATCTATAGCATCGCCCAGCCCTAGATCGGATGTCTTACCATAAATCTATAGCATCGCCCAGCCCTAGATCGGATGTCTTACCATAAATCTATAGCATCGCCCAGCCCTAGATCGGATGTCTTACCATAAATCTATAGCATCGCCCAGCCCTAGATCGGATGTCTTACCATAAATCTATAGCATCGCCCAGCCCTAGATCGGATGTCTTACCATAAATCTATAGCATCGCCCAGCCCTAGATCGGATGTCTTACCATAAATCTATAGCATCGCCCAGCCCTAGATCGGATGTCTTACCATAAATCTATAGCATCGCCCAGCCCTAGATCAGATGTCTTACCATAAATCTATAGCATCGCCCAGCCCTAGATCGGATGTCTTACCATAAATCTATAGCATCGCCCAGCCCTAGATCGGATGTCTTACCATAAATCTATAGCATCGCCCAGCCCTAGATCGGATGTCTTACCATAAATCTATAGCATCGCCCAGCCCTAGATCGGATGTCTTACCATAAATCTATAGCATCGCCCAGCCCTAGATCGGATGTCTTACCATAAATCTATAGCATCGCCCAGCCCTAGATCGGATGTCTTACCATAAATCTATAGCATCGCCCAGCCCTAGATCGGATGTCTTACCATAAATCTATAGCATCGCCCAGCCCTAGATCGGATGTCTTACCATAAATCTATAGCATCGCCCAGCCCTAGATCGGATGTCTTACCATAAATCTATAGCATCGCCCAGCCCTAGATCGGATGTCTTACCATAAATCTATAGCATCGCCCAGCCCTAGATCGGATGTCTTACCATAAATCTATAGCATCGCCCAGCCCTAGATCGGATGTCTTACCATAAATCTATAGCATCGCCCAGCCCTAGATCGGATGTCTTACCATAAATCTATAGCATTGCCTACATTTGAATTGGTCCAATTTAGTAGTAGTATTTACTTTGACGTGAGACAATTGCTAAATGTATATTTCCTTTCTAAATCATGTGTGGCTCTAGCTATGACTACAGTGTCTAAGTGTGTGACCTACATGACTCTGCGTGCGGTCCTCTCTGTGTCCTCCCTGGTCTCCACATCTGCAGTGGTCAGCAGGACGATGTGGTGTCGGTAGTGACACAGAGCCTTCAGACCAATGAACAGCTGAATACGCAGAGCACACAACTCCATGGTGATGGGAGGACAGGCCTGCGTGCGTGCGCACACACACACACAATTTTTATATTGTTATTAACTCACAATTACACTTTTGTATCTTTGGGATTTATTAAAATAAATCATATTACTGCTATATGTCAAGTAGATATTCATTGAAAACTGTTTCTTGCCGATATCATGGTCTTACTCTGGGAACCTGACGGGAGGAATATGGGCCCTAAGGGCGGTAAGTAGCCACTCACAATGAAGATTCCACTTTAAATCAAAATTGGGCTTCCCAGCATGTGCAGACCAATCACATTTAGGCTCTCAATTACCATTCCTGAAAGACACTGCAGCCCTGCCTTACACGGTGCTAGTCAGATTCCACTGTGTCACTGTTGGACACGCACGCATGCAGTCACACACTGCACAAAACAACGACACTCTTGTCACCAGATGAAACTGTGTAAGTGGTGGTTGCCATTATGAGCCCTTTCCAGCACCACCATCTTTATGAACATAACGCAGTGATCTGAGCCAAGCAGACAGCTACCTGTATTTCTGGAGAAGCTGTGATCCAATCTAATGACTTCCTGTCTTATTGTGTAGCAGGGCCAATCAGAGCACAACCAACCGAGGCACAACCAATCACACACGAGGGGAAGCCTCAGGTCAAAGCATCCTTCAAGACCAATAATGAAGATGTCCAAGGCATGGGGGTAGATATGGTGAATATTCCACCAAGCCTGACCGATAACTAAAAGCTTTTCCGGTCCTCAGATCTAGAAAGAGCTCCCTAGGGGTCCGGCCGTGGGTCGATCTGTCTTCCATTAGCTAAGGAAAATGGGGTGATCCTCACCTTCATGGTGGTATCGATGTAAGGGTCCTCAGCTCTGGCTGCCACTGCTGCACACCTCACTGAGAAGCACTGGAGAGCATTCCTGAGAAACACAGGTATACATTAGGGTCTTGGGTTTTGTGAGATTATGTGACATGCCTAGATTTGAACCTTTTTTAAATTAAAATGTTCTTATGTCACATGGCCCAGACAATTGCTTTCAGTTTTGGTGGAATTCTCATTTCTGGACAACGCTTCGATTACAGGATAAAATCTTGCTATTTATTTTACTAGGCAAGTCAGTTAAGAACAAATTCTTATTTTCAATGACAGCCTAGGAACTGCCTGTTCAGCGGCAGAACGACAGAGTTGTACCTTGTCAGCTCGGGGATTTGAACTTGCAACCTTTTGGTTACTAGTCCAACGCTCTAACCACTAGGCTACCCTGCCGCTATGTCACATGATTGCGCCAACACTGTAGGGTGGTGCAGTATCCAGATGTTTCTGTACCATACCAGGGTATACAGTATTACCAACCCCCCAAAAAGTATCTGTTTTTTACTGTATTGAAAATCACACCGTCAGTTTAAAAATTAAAAATAATACTGTTTATACCATGTACCGGGGTATCACCGAAGTCAGAGACTAGTCTCATGGACTTCCTTCACAGTCTCGAGAGGCCCAGCCCAGTACTTACTTTGTGATGATGTGGAGGAAGAGGTCAGTGAGGACGGCCTGCTGGGCCTTCTCTGGATACTGATAGGCTGAGACCATCTGAACCCCGCCCCTCACGCTGTACAAATAGCCCGTCTTGGGCAGCGAGAAGAAACAGAACAAACACGTCGGCTCCACCCCTCTAACCCCCTCCACACATACTTCCTGGTTGCCTGGTTGTCAGGGAGAGGAGAGCAATGGAAGAGAAAGGGATGAGATGTGAAGCAGATGGGAATGTAGAAAATATAGGTGCTCCTACTTTAAGTGTCCCTCATACACATGTATTTACACTACATGTTAATTCCATAGGTAGGGAAAGAGCCAAGTACTTAGAGAGTTGGGACATTGAGGTTTCTACATTATGGATGCATTTAACAGGACACTACAACATTCTATGGCAGCCATGTTGGCTACATTGTCTCGCGTCAGATGGCGTCACTCCTCCGCGACACTCATCCCAAAACCGATCGCTCTTGTAGGACGTGAAACTTCAAATTTGAATAATGAGCATCCGCCATTCAAAAAAATGAAAACATAGTCCCTAATTTTGTATATCACTGTGCTCTCATAGGACTCTCTATGAAATAGGCAGAATAACTAGCTAGCTAAATTACTACACACATTATGACAGTGATTTCATAGTTTGCCATTGTGAAAAAAATGTGGGGAAAAAACAGTGGTCTTCTGTACAAATTCTGTGCCAGGATGTTGGTCGCCAGTGTAGTGACTTGATCAGCTGTGTAACTGTTGTAGCTAGCTTACTGACAGTTAGCTGTCTGTCAGTTAGCTAGCTACGTAATACTGTTAAAAATGTTAGACAGCACAAACTACTTTTGAGCTCTCCCATTACGCGATAGGAGACTGATCAGTGCAGGTGGAACCGGTGTGCTATCTGAAGTAAGACAATGTGTTAGCTGACACACACACACTCCCCATTAACATTACACTGGGAATAATTCAACAGCGCTATTTAAAACTGCATGTCTAGAATGAGAACAATTAAATTCTAAAAGTTGGCCCAACTCTATATGGTTCTTGGGATGGGACAGTGTAATGAGGTTCTGACTCACTGGTGAACACTGGGTGAAACTGCAGGGAGTGCAGGTGGGTCTCCTCAACACTACAGTCCTGGAAGAAGTCTGGAGCAAAACGCCTGGACAGGGGAGACTCAATAAGATGAGACCACACACACACACACACATAGAGACACACACACACACACACAGAAAGACAGACCTGTATAAGATATAGGTGATGATGAAGTTGCCCCTGGCCTCACTCTCCATGCCTGTCCACTCCAGAGAGATCTTGACCCCACAGTCCTTAGCCCTGTCCCCCAGGAGCTCTTGGTGCTTGGGGAAAATGAAGAAGTCATCATGGTCACGGTGACCAGCCAGACCCTCTCTCCTCCCCTCTGGCAAATACAACACAGTGTAAACACAACCTAGTCAGACAGAACATGCAAATCACACCATGTTCTGTGAAGTATAGTATGTGGTATCTGAAGCATCGGTTTCCATGTGTAGTGTTACCCGTCTCGTTGTCGTGTTCTGCTCCAGGGATCATATCTTGGGGGACCAGACTGTGGTCCTGGGGCTTCTTGTCAGCTGACTTCTGGGTAAAAGCAGCACCAGGAAGTCTCTCCAGTTTGACCACCAGCACCTCCAGCTCTGTCTGCAGGGCAATGTACCCTGCACAGATCGCCACCTGCAGGCAGGGAGGGCATACATATTCTATGAAAAGGTTGCATGACAGAATAACCTTCTCTAAGTTAGGAGCGGCAGGTAGCCTAGCGGTTAGAGAGGTGAGCCAGCAACCGGAGGGCTGCAAGTTCGAATCCCAGGTCAGACAGGAAAAAAACTGGTGGGAAGTGAGCTGGCAACAGGAGGGTATCAAATCCTAGATGCCATTACCTGCCTTTGTGCACCCCCCCACCTCTCTAAAACCTGCATTTGGTATTTTATTAGGTTCCCCATTAGCGGTTGTGAAAACCGTAGCTACTCTTCCTGGGGTCCAACACAGAACATGAAACATGGCATAATACAGAACACAAATAGACAGGAACTACATACATTTAAAGAGGGCACACATAGCCAACGTACACAAACGATCTAGGCTCTATATAATACTTTATGCTTTCTTGAATTTGATCTGGATTTGGGGACTGTGAAAAGACCCCTGGTGGCATGTCTGGTGGGGTAAGTGTGTGTGTCAGAGTAAGTTGACTATGCAAACAATTTGGAATTTAACACATTAATGTTTATTATAAAAAGAAGAAGTGATGCAGTCAGTGTCTCCTCTTCTATCAACCAAGAGAGACTGGCAGCATAGTATTTATATCAGCCCTCTGATTACAATGAAGAGTAAGGCGAGCCGCTCTGTTCTGGACCAGCTGCAGCTTCACTAGGTCTTTCATTGCAGCATTTGATTATTGTCCAGCCATGTGGTAAACATAAGATCAAATTAGAGACTGCAGGACTTACTTTGTGAAGAAGAACATCTATTACGGACAGAGCTCTCCCCATCTTTACAAACGTTGCATCTTAACTCAGCAAAAAAAGAAAACGTCCCTTTTTCGTGACCTTGTCTTTCAAAGATAATTCGTAAAAATCCAAATAACTTCACAGATCTTCAATGTAAAGAGTTTAAACATTGTTTCCCATGCTTGTTCAATAAACCATAAACAATTAATGAACATGCACCTGTGGAACGGTCATTAAGACACTAACAGCTTACAGACGGTTGGCAATTAAGGTCAGTTATGAAAACTCAGGACACTAAAAGAGGCCTTTCTACTGACTCTGAAAAACACCAAAAGAAAGATGCCCAGGGTCCCTGCTCATCTGCGTGATCGTGCCTTAGGCATGCTGCAAGGAGGCATGATGACTGCACATGTGGCCAGGGCAATAAATTGCAATGTCCATACTGTGAGACGTCTAAGACAGGGCTACAGGAAGACATGACGGACAGCTGATCGTCCTCGCAGTGGCAGGCTACGTGTAACAACACCTGCACAGGATCGGTACATCCCAACATCACACCTGCGGGACAGGTACATGATGGCAACAATGGCCGGATCAGACAGGACTGGCAAAAAGTGCTCTTCACTAACAAATCGCAGTTTTGTCTCACCAGGGGCGATGGACGGATCCATGTTTATCGTCGAATGGAATGAGCGTTACACCGAGGCCTGTACTCTGGAGCGGGATCGATTTGTAGGTGGAGGGTCCGCCATAGTCTGGGGCAGTGTGTCTGCATCATCAAACTGAGCTTGTTGTCATTGCAGGCAATCTCAACACTGTGCGTTACAGGGAAGACATCCTCCTCCCTCATGTGGTACTCTTCCTGCAGGCTCATCCTGACATGACCCTCCAGCATGACAATGCCACCAGCCATACTGCTCATGAGCACGTCTGGGACCTGTTGGATCAGAGAGTGAGGGCTAGGGCCATTCCCCCCAGGAATGTCCAGGAACTTGCAGGTGCCTTGGTGGAAGAGTGGAGTAACATCTCACAGCAAGAACTGAGCAAATCTGGTGCAGTCCATGAGGAGGAGATGCACTGCAGTACTTAATGCAGCTGGTGACCACACCAGATACTGACTGTTACTTTTGATTTTGACCCCCCCCCCCCCTTTGTTCAGGGACACATTATTCAATTTCTGTTAGTCACATGTCTGTGGAACTTGTTAAGTTTAGGTCTCAGTTGTTGAATCTTAAGTTAAGTTAAGTTTGCTGAAAATAAACGCAGTTGACAGTGAGAGGACTATGACAGTTTACAATCTAAGGCAACACCAAGTAATTTAGTCTCCTCAACTTGTTCAACAGGCAGAGAAGTGGCTTCCGTCTGACCACACTACCATAAAGGCCTGATTGGTGGAGTGCTGCAGAGATGGTTGTCCTTCTGGAAGATTCTCCCATCTCCACAGAGGAACTCTGGAGCTCTAACAGAGAGACCATCAGGTTCTTGGTCACCTCCCAAGGCCCTTATCCCCTGATTGCTTAGTTGGCCAGGAGGCCAGCTCTAGGAAGAGTCTTGGTGGTTCCACTGTGTTCTTCCACTGTGTTCTTGGGGCCCTTCCATGCTGCAGACATTCTTTGGTACCCTTCCCCAGATCTGTGCCTTGACACAATCCTGTCTCAGAGCTCTACGGACAATTCCTTGGACCTCATATGGTTTGGATTCTGCTCTGACATGCACTGTCAACTGTGGGACCATATAGACAGGTTTGAGCCTTTCCAAATCATGTCCAATCAATTGAATTGACCACAGGAGGGACACCAATCAATATGTCAAGGATGATCAATGGAAACAGGATGCACCCGAGCTTCAATTTCACATAGCAAAGGGTCTGAATACCTATGTAAATAAGGTACCTGTTTTTTTATATTTAATACTTAAAAAAATAATAATTAAGTTCTCGCTTTTTTATTATCAGGTATTGTGTGTATATTGATGAGGCAAAAAATGTATTTAATCAATTTCAGAATATGGCTGTTAACTTAACAAAATGTTGAAAAAGTCAAGGGGTCTGAATACTTTCTGAATGCCCTGTATGTATTTCAGTGTCCACGCAGGGAATAAAAAAAAAAGTTTTACTTTCAATATGTGGGTGGTAAAAAGAGACTATGGAAATCCCAACCCCTAACTTACATCCATCCCTACCTGTTGGGGCGACAGTCCCGGGAGGTGGATGATGAGACAGCGCTCAAAGTCCAGGATGGAGAGCTTGTCGTTGAGGGCCTGTCTCTTTAGACTGAACAGCACCAGGCTCTTAGGACACCCCACCAGCAGGTCTCCGGTCACCCCACAGCACGCCACACACAGAGGACGCTCAAACAGTGGAATCTCAATGATCTCCATCTGCTCCTTGGGAGCCCCGCGCATGGACGAGCCGCGCAGGAAATGACCGAGCAGACGCACGCCAACGCGGGTCTTCTCAGCCGCCTGGTAGCGCCAGTTGGTGTAGGCGCGTAGGTAGGGGGCGTTGTTCTTCTCCTCGATGGTCACCAGGTAGTCCCCTGTGGAGGGAGGGGCGGACAAGGGGAGGACAAGGGGAGGAGGGTCAGAAACTATTTTATTTGTCACATGCTTCCTAAACAAACAACAGGTGTAGACTAACAGTGAAATGCTTACTTATGAGGAGAATGTCATGAGTTAGAGGTGGTTTTCCAAGCCAATACTAACCTCCTTCATACTGGACACAGAGACATAAAAATGATATCCACTAGATCATCTGACTCTGGGGGATGTAGACAAAGAGCCTCGTTGTTCATTTGACTATTGGGGATGTAGATAAAGAGCCTCGTTGCTAAAATCACAACATATCCCTTTGACACTAGAGGTCCAAATTAGTATTGTTTTGTTGATTGCATTTCAACTAACTCCATTAGATACAGTTGAAGTAGGAAGTTTACATACACCTTAGCCAAATACATTTAAACTCAGTTTTTCACAATTCCTGACATTTAAATCAAGTGGAAATTCCTTGTCTTAGGTCATTTAGGATCACCACTTTATTTTAAGAATGTGAAATATCAGAATAATAGTAGAGAGACATTTCTTTCAGCTTTTATTTCTTTCATCACATTCCCAGTGGGTCAGAAGTTTACATACACTCAATTAGTATTTGGTAGCACTGCCTTTAAATTGTTTAACTTGAGTCAAACGTTTCAGGGAGCCTTCCACAAGCTTCCCACAATAAGTTGGGTGAATTTTGGCCCATTCCTCCTGACAGAGCTGGTGTAACTGAGTCAGGTTTGTAGGCCTCCATGTACGCACATGATTTTTCAGTTCTATAAGATTGAGGTCAGGGCTTTGTGATGGCCACTCCAATACCTTGACTTTGTTGTCTTTAAGCTATTTTGCTACAACTTTGGAAGTATGCTTGGGGTCATTGTCCATTTGGAAGACCCATGTGTGAATAAGCTTTAACTTCCTGACTGATGTCTTCAGATGTTGCTTCAATATAGCCACATCATTTTCCATCCTCATGCAGTCATCTATTTTGTGAAGTGCACCAGTCCCTCCTGCAGCAAAGCACCCCCACAACATGATGCTGCCACCACCATGCTTCACGGTTGGGATGGTGTTCTTCGGCTTGCAAGCCTCCCCCTTTTTCCTCTAAACATAACGATGCTCATTATGGCCAAACAGTTATATTTTTGTTTCATCGGACCAGAGTACATTTCTCCAAAAAGCACGAGCTTTGTCCCCATGTGCAGTTGCAAACCGTAGTCTGGCTTTTTTTATGGCGGTTTTGGAGCAGTGGCTTCTTCCTTGCTGAGCGGCCTTTCAGGTTATGTCGATATTGGACTCGTTTTACTGTGGATATAGATACTTTTGTATCCGTTTCCTCCAGCATCTTCACAAGGACCTTTGCTGCTGTTCTGGGATTGATTTGCAATTTTCGCACCAAAGTACATTCATCTCTAGGAGACAGAACGCGTCACCTTCCTGAGCGGTATGACGGCTGTGTGGTCCCATGGTGTTTATACTTGCGTACTATTGTTTGTACAGATGAACGTGGTGCCCTCAGGCGTTTGGAAATTGCTCCCAAGGATGAACCAGACTTGTGGAGGTCTACAATTTCTTTTCTGACGTCTTGGCTGATTTATTTTGATTTTCCCATGATGTCAAGCAAAGAGGCAAAGAGTTTGAAGGTAGGCCTTGAAATACATCCACATGTACACCTTCAATTGACTCAAATTATGTCAATTAGCCTAACAGAAGCTTCTAAAGCCATCACATCATTTTCTGGAATTTTCCAAGCTGTTTAAAGGCACAGTCAAATTAGTGTATGTAAACTTCTGACGCACTGGAATTGTGATACAGAAAGATTATTTCACTTATAATTCATTCTAAACAATTGTTGGAAAAATGACTTGTGTCATGCACAAAGTAGATGTCCTAACCGACTTGCCAAAACTATAGTTTGTTAACAAGACATTTCTGGAGTGGTTAAAAAAACGAGTTTTAATGACTCCAACCTAAGTGTATGTAAACTTCTGACTTCAACTGCAGCTATGTAGACCAAATCAAAATGTTTCCAGGTGTTTCCAATCCCCCCCCCCCCATATTTTTATTTTCACATGATTGAAAATCATACGGTCTGTATTTCAAAAACCCCGGTATACGGTATATTGCCCAAGCCTAGTAGCTAGATCGCTAGGTTGCGTTGTTCATGTAGGAAATGCTAGCTAGCTACAAAGCTACAGTGTATTGGTTGCAGCCCATCTGTATGCTAGCCAACCAGTCTGCTAACTAATTGCAATGTTGGATAGATAGCTAATCTGTTCCATTGATGGAAAATATTTCAATTTATCCAATCTTCACACACCGGCACTGTGCAGCATGCAAAAACATTAGCTAGCTAGATAATGTTAGCTCATCTGTAGCCCCCAACTACCTAGGCTAAGTTCCAGCTCTTGTCTCGTTATTTTTCAGCCATCTTCTTTGAACACCGAATGACCACATGCTGCCTGCGGTAGCTAGCTAGATATCCCGGCCTCAGCCATTGCATATCTTGCCAGTACACATGAATGAATGCAGATGAGTCAGTCATGTATCATTAGCAAGGAGAGACCCTTGTTTTCAATGAATAAATTGGCTTGGTAGCTACAGCAGCACACATATTTCCTTAACCGATGCAGACGATGGTTTCATAGCCTGCCATATGTGAGTTACTGAGCTGCGTCTACGAGGTTATCAGAAAGTGTACTAGCTAGCCTACTTTTCTTGCAAACGGCATAACCTACATGTCAAAATATAATTTGAGCGTCGTTTTCCTCTGCTAGCCAACCGGCTACCACGTTTGGACTAGTTACCTGCTTGCTAGTAGAAAATGTTACACACAGAAAATGATTAAATCCTGTATGTTATTTGACTTGAGGATGAGAATTACAAACTATACAGTAGGATTGTAGTTATCATACATACTACAGAAGGCAGTATTGCAGTTCTTTTAAAATAAGTTTGTCGTGAGTCCGGAGGACTCAAATGGACAGTCAGGAAGACACTTGGCTGTCACTAGTATATTCATATGTAGGCCTCCATGTAAGTGTAACCTGTTTTATAGGCTATGCATTATTATTATAATTTACTTTGTCACGTGCATTTTGAATCGAGCAACAAGGACCGTCATTTAAACGTCCCCCAAAAGCTTGTTATGCAAAGGGACTCAAAGTTAAAGTGCACTATCCATTACGAGTCAACCATGTGCCTCTTAAAAGCGATGATAATAACAATAGCTTACACGACTGCTATTTGACAAATCCATAAGGCTCTTCAATAAACCATATGTAATGACCAGATTTATCCTTTTCCATAAAAGCACATGGATGTGTGTGAAACAGAAACATGGGGTTTTGTCATATGTAAAAAATGTTGTCCAACGTTAGTAGTAAACTAGTCAAGGATTTATTTAACTAGCCAAGTCAGTTAAGAACTAATTCTTATTTACAATGGATGGCCTACCCTGGCCAAACCCGGACGACGCTGAACAAATTGTGCGCCGCCTAATGGGACGCCTAAGCACGGCCGGATGAGATACAGCTTGGATTCGAACCAGGGACTGTAGTGACACCTCTTGCACTGAGATGCAGTGCTTTAGACTGGAGGATGCATATTTTTGCAATATTGGCACACAACAAACGTAAACTTTGAACTTGTAAGTTTCAAATATCCCTCTAGTGGCCAGGGTTGACCTAGACCTATTTTAAAGAACTGCCATTGGTTGGTGGATATATAGTCTAAGATCTTTGATAGGCTGATGAAGTACTTGTGACAGGATAGAGTCAGTGCCACCTGTTGAGGCTAGCATAGGGCTAACGTGTGCCATGTAATCTGATGGGACCAGCTACAATTTAGTGTTCGGTCACGAGCAAGTAAATTGACTATTTTAATTGGCTGATACTCCTTTTGTACCGGAGAACCTGTTTATTAAATGTAAATGGTTACTTATGTTCACAAGTAGGTGTAACAGTATAACTTTAGACCGTTCCCTCACCCATACCCGGGCGCGAACCAGGGACCCTCTGCACACATCAACAACAGTCACCCACAAAGCATCGTTACTCATCGCTCCACAAAAGCCAGTGAAAGGCAGGAGAATGCATATCCCATCTCTGCATTGAGGTACGTTTACCAACCCATAACTTGCGCCCGCGCCACTGTCTTAATATAATCATGATCGTGTTCCCACCCCAGTGCAGCTTAGTTTAAACAAGCGTAACGGTGGCGTCGGAAACTTCTGGCAAAATAATTCATTTGAAGAATTTATCGGCACTGCTACCCAGCCAGCCAGTTTTATAGGAATGATCTCATACATTTTTCAAAATTCACTGCCAATATGACAACATGCACTCCCAGGAATCCCAGTTACACAATAAATGTTTGTTTTGTTCAATAATGTCCATAATTTATGTCCAAATAGCTACTTTTGTTAGTGCGTTTTGTAAACAAATCCAAGCTCACGAAGCGCGTTCACTAGGAGCAGACGAAATGTCAAAAAGTTCCATTACAGTCCGTAGAAACATGTTAAACGATGTATAGAGTCAATCTTTAGGATGTTTTTAACATAAATCTTCAATAATGTTCTAACTGGAGAAATCTTTTGTCTGTAGAATTGCGTTGGAACAGAGCTCGCTCTCACGTGAACGAGCATCACGAGCTCAAGGCATTCTGCTAGACCTCTGACTCATTGCCCTGTCATTCGGCCCCACCCCACAGTAGAAGAATCAAACAAGGTTCTAAAGACTGTTGACATCTAGTGGAAGCCGTAGGAAGTGCAACATGACCAATATCCCATTGTATCTTCAATAGGGAATGAGTTGGAAAAACAACTAACCTCAGATTTCCTACTTCCTGGTTGGATTTTTTCTCAGGTTTTTTCCTGCCATATGAGTTCTGTTATACTCACAGACATCATTCAAACAGTTTTAGAAACTTCAGAGTGTTTTCTATCCAAATATACTAATAATATGCATATATTAGCAACTGGAACTGAGTAGTAGGCAGTTTACTCTGGGCACCTTATTTATCCAAGCTACTGCCCCCAGCCATAAGAAGTTAACAACTTCCTTCACAATATATCTCCTCTGCTCCGCTAAGCACATGAAGTATGAAAGCCCTGATGTCTGCAGAGGCTGCGTCACAGTAAATACTGTACAGCCACTTCAGAAGTTAGATTGACCATGCAGAGCCTTTAAATATACCATGGCATTGTTGAATACTCAGTTCTGATTGGCTTGAAGGGCGTTCTAGAGTGCATTATTTCCCTATAACGCACAGTATATTTGCACGGTATAATTCAATGGCTATGATTCGTTCTTATATGTTCGAGCTGCTTTTGAAATCAAAAGTTGAATTGAAAACATTACTGGCATTGTTGAATTCAATTTTCATAATAGCAAGCTAAGACTAAAGGCGTAGGCGTTGGCATGCTTCAGTTCGGCTGGCAGCTAGCCACAGTCGGCTAGGCGAACCAAACGAGTGTGCTCGTATACTTCCTCAAAAGACCTTAGCTTGAAAAACAAGGGGAAAAAAGTGCCAATACTACTGTTTGTCCATTTAGAGATGCCGTAGCCACTCAAAATATTCCGAATGAATCTAACCGAAATCTGTCACTCATTTTGAAAAGGCGCATGAAAACTATTTGTCTCCCGTCGAATGACATAGACTTCATTCAAGAATCCTTACTGTTGACCAATTACCGATGAAGAGGCATAGACCTCGGCGCCGAACTTGTCTGCCAGAACAGCCCCCCCCCCCCCCCCCCCAAAAAAAAAAATCTGCTCCAAAATGTCAGAAAATATTCAAAGTTCTGAATCATTTAGGCTGAAAGCATGCGGACGCCTTAATGGTTTAGTTAGCTAACCCAGTAAATCTGTTTGTTTGGTTACCAAGGCAACTACTGTAGACATCTAATAAACTTGCTAGCTACACTACATGACCAAAAGTATGTGGATACCTGCTTGTTGAACAACTCGTTCCAAAATCATGGACATTAATATGGAGTTGGCCCCCCTTTGCTGCTATAACAGCCTCCACTCTTCTGGGAAGGCTTTCCACTAGATGTTGGAACATTGCTGCAGGGACTTGTTTCCATTCAGCCACGAGCATTACGGAGTTCGGGCACTGATGTTGGGCGATTAGGCCTGGCTCGCAGTCGGCGTTCTAATTCATCCCAAAGGTGTTCGATGGGGTTGAGGTCAGGGCTCTGAACAGGCCAGTGAAGTTCTTCCACACCGATCTCGACAAATCATTTCTGTATGGGTGTCGCTTTGTGCATGGGGTCATGCTGATGTTGCTTCCATAGGCATTGGAAGTCGGTAGTGAGTGTGGCAACCAAGGCTAGACGATTTTTACGTTCTACATGGTTCAGCGGTCCCATTCTGTGAGGTTGTGTGGCCTACCACTGCGGCTGAACCGTTGTTGCTCATAGACATCTTCACTATAACAGCACATACAGTTGAACGGGCAGCTCTAACAGGGCAGAAATTTTACAAACTGACTTGTTGGAAAGGTGGCATCCTATGACTGTGCCACGTTGAAAGTCACTAAGCTCTTCAGTAAGGTCATTCTACTGCCGGTCTATAGAAAATCGAGCAATCTCTGTGGCTGTATCCAGGCACTCAGGAGACGACACCAGCGAGGGTCAAAAAAACCCACAAAAAACCCACCCTGTTTAAAAAAAAAATGGTATATTGACTTTCAATTTAAATAGCAGAATCCACTCATTTGAAGGGGTGTCCACCTACTTTTGGCCATGTGGTGTACTGCAGTGGATGTTGAAAACATTTTTAGCCATGGTATAAATGGGATAATCAACTCCTGGCTCTATCCGTTCTCTGGAAAATAATGCAACTCAGAGGAAGGTTAGGATAATGCCTCTACTGCCATTCATTTCAATTCGACTTGCTTGGACTTCTCCCTGACCAATATGGTTGCCATTTTCACACCATTCTGGAACTTTGAGGGTTCATGACAAATCCCTTCTAGTAATTAGATGCACCTCAATCACTCAGCAGTAAACAACTCAACAAATAGGGAAATAAGAAGTGAGAGAAAGAAAAGGACACACCTATCTCACTGTGTAGGATGCTCTGCACAGTCCCCATAGTGGCGAAGCGGCAGATGAGAGGACACCCCTCTTCTCCCAGTTGAAAAGCCTCGATCTTGCATCCTCCAGCGGACACCACGAATAGGGCACCCCCGCCACAGCACACCAACCCCGGTTCCTGCTCGGTTGGCACGATTTGCTGGGAAGCGAAAGGGTGGCAGTTGTATACGTGAACCATCTTTGCTTGTTTTCGTAAATTACGTCGAGGCAAAACAAAGTATACACCAAGCTAACTACATTGTCCCTGTGCGGGGCTTATGTTACCAAATATAATGTGGTCTCTATCGCGGTTAGTGAGCTCCAGCTCGAGGCTAGTTTACTTAATCTATATCACATGCCCCACCGTCTTGTGATGAGCAGGCTGAATCCGTTGAACTCGAAAAGTATTTTTTTCTACCCAGTCTATGGTAAATTTACTTCACTTCCTCTGCCATTCGAAGTCCCCTTTCTGCACAGAAATCGTAAAGTAATGTGAAACAGAAAGTCTGAAGAGTTACACTGTGAAAGTGACAACTAGAAATAACAACCCCACCTCCAGCGTTGATTGGCTGAGTTCCCTGTCAGTAATAGCGTTTGAAAGTCCCGCCTCTCTGCCTAGTCGGTGGCATTATTTCAACATAAATAGGATAAAAACGGCTGTTAAAACTCCAAAGAAGAAGAAGAAGAAGAAGAAGACACCTTCTTCTTCTTCTTCTTCTTCTTCCTCTTATGTTTCTTCTTCTTTGGTGAGTTTTAACAGCAGTTTTTATCCAATTTATGTTGAAATAATGCCACCGACTAGACTGGGAAATAAATCCATTATACTTTGATCCACAAAATTGAGAATAAAACAAAGAAAGAATCAATACAAATAAAAACCTACATTAATTACAAATAAAAACCTACATTAATTACAAATAAAAACCTACATTAATTCATCCTTAAGAGTCTATGAGTGCGTCAATCTAAGTAACATAATAAAAAAAATCCCCATCAAAATCCGTCAGTTTAAGATTTTTGGGGGGCATTGGCTGTGTCTCAAACAGAAAGCATCCGCCTATGTCGGCCTTACGTATCTGTGGTGGAGTGTGGCTAAACTACAGTGGTGTTTGTCACACCATGAGACATCCCGAAAATCAGTCTTCGCAGAAAAACATATGTAGCGTCCGAACGGTTTGGCCTTCAAATTAATGTGACCACTCTAGGAAAGAGGAAACTCCCAGTGTCACAGGACTTGTCTGAAAGTAAGCCATACATATGAATAGAACTATGGAGATTTTTTGGTGCCCCAAAAAATATAATAAGTTAAATCCGGCGCTTTTTTATATCTCCTAGATATAGGACAGACTCTTCAAAACCTTATTCCTTATGATTTATTTTTGGACTGTCTTTTTTTGCCATTTATGAATTTGTCATTCAATGTGTTTCTATGGGCTGTACTAGTAAAGACCCAATTCAATATTTTATCAAATCATTTTGTAATACTTTTGTAATATTCACCTAAAGGGGTCCTAAAATGTCAAATTAAATAGGACACCACTACTCAACACGACCTGTAACTCGTCTAAAGTCAAATCTTGTACCCCCAAGTACTTCTCTTTTTCTGTGACTTTACGTTCCATCTCTGCTGTACACCCTAGCTATGAACGCTAAGAATCCAACCTTACTAAAAAGCATATATCCCTCACTCACCTAACCCTCTGTGCTGGTACAGATCTACTACTCACGGGTGAATTTACTTACCAAATGCCGGTGTTCAATTTATTTGACAGGCCAAGAAGAGGCACGAAGCCGAAAAAGGTTATAACCGTTTCATTAGAACGAAAAAACACGAACTACATCTCCAACCAGCTGTATATGTCCTACATTCGACAGCTTGGCGGTCTGCATTTAAAAAAAATGTACTGGCTGGCAACATTGAGTAAAAAAAGCCCCACCGTAATCTAATATAAAACACATCAAGCCATTAGACTGCTGAACACTTGAACTGGACTGAACACGTGTAATGGGGAAGAGGGGGATGGGGGGCAAGTGTATAAATTGAGCCCTATAATAAGAATATGGTAGTCACAGTTGTGACGTGTGCTAAGGTGTGGAGAATTAGAGCAGCTATTCAATCGATCACTGCCCGCACCTGCTCGCCCGTCCAGCATCTCTACTCTGGACGGCTCTGACTTCTTTTTTTTTTACATGTACAACTACAAATACCTGGGTGTCTGGTTAGACTGTAAACTCTCCTTCCAGACTCACAGTAAGCATCTCCAATCCAAAATTAAATCTAGAATTGGCTTCCTATTTCGCAACAAAGCGTCCTTCACTCATGGTGCCAAACATACCCTCGTAAAACTGACCATCCTACCGATCCTCAACTTCGGTGATGTCATCTATAAAATAGCCTCAAACACTCTACTCAACAAACTGGATGCAGTCTATCACAGTGCCATCCGTTTTGTCACCAAAGCCCCATACACTACCCACCATTGCGACCTGTACGCTCTCGTTGGTTGGCCCTCGATTCATACTCGTCGCCAAACCCACTGGCTACAGGTTATCTACAAGTCTCTGCTAGGTAAAGCCCCGCCTTATCTCAGCACACTGGTCACCATAGCAGCACCCACTCGTAGCACGCGCTCCAGCAGGTATTTCTCACTGGTCACCCCCAAGCCAATTCCTACTTTGGTCGTCTTTCCTTCCAGTTCTCTGCTGCCCATGACTGGAACGAATTGCAAAAATCTCTGAAGCTGGAGACTCACATCTCCCTCACTAGCTTTAAGCACCAGCTGTCAGAGCAGCTTACAGATCACTGCACCTGTACATAGCCCATCTGTAAACAGCCCATCTATCTACCTACCTCATCCCCATACTGGTATTTATTGATTTATTTAGCTCCTTTGCACCCCAGTATCTCTACCTGCACATTTATCTTCTGCCGATCTACCATTCCAGTGTTTAATTACTATATTGTAATTACTTCGCCACCTATTTATTTCATTAACTTACCTCATTTGCACTCACTGTATGTAGACTTTTTGTTTTCTTTTGTTCTACTGTATTATTGACTGTATGTTTTGTTTATTCCATGTGTAACTCTGTGTTGTTGTATGTGTCGAATTGCTATGCTTTATCTTGGCCAGGTCGCAGTTGTAAATGAGAACTTGTTCTCAACTAGCCTACCTGGTTAAATAAAGGTGTTCTCAACTGGCCTACCTGGTTAAATAAAGGTGTTCTCAACTAGCCTACCTGGTTAAATAAAGGTGTTCTCAACTAGCCTACCTGGTTAAATAAAGGTGTTCTCAACTAGCCTACCTGGTTAAATAAAGGTGTTCTCAATTGGCCTACCTGGTTAAATAAAGGTGTTCTCAACTGGCCTACCTGGTTAAATAAAGGTGAAATACATATATATTGTTTTAAATGCGACTTTTGTAACTTCCGCCGATGTGTTTTGCTTCTTGAGGGTCAATTATTTTGATAAATGGCATCGGGTATGAGCAAGTCGATACACAAATATAATAGTATATATATATATTAATATACAGTTGATGTCGGAAGTTTACACACACTTAGGTTGGAGTCATTAAAACTCGTTTTTCAACCACTCCACAAATTTCTTGTTAACAAACTATAGTTTTGGCAAGTCGGTTAGGAAATCTACTTTAAGCATGACAAAAGTAATTTTTTCCAACAATTGTTTACAGACAGATTATTTCACTTATAATTCAACTGTTTCACAATTACAGTGGGTCAGAAGTTTACATACATTCAGTTAACTGTGCCTTGAAACAGCTCAGAAAATTATGTCATGGCTTTAGAAGCTTCTGATAGACAAATTGATATAATATGAGTCAATTGGAGGTGTACTTGTGGATGTATTTCAAGGCCTACTTTCAAACTCAGTGCCTCTTTGCTTGACATCATGGGAATATCAAAAGAAATCAGCCAAGACCTCAGAAAATAAATTGTAGACCTCCACAAGTCTGGTTCTTCCTTGGGAGCAATTTCCAAACGCCTGAAGGTACCACATTCATCTGTACAAACAATAGTACACAAGTATAAACACCATTGGACCACGCAGCCATCATACCACTCAGGAAGGAGATGTGTTCTGCCTCCTAGAGATGAACATACTTTGGTGTGAAAAGTGAAAATCAATCCCAGAACAATAGCAAAGGACCTTGTGAAGATGCTGGAGGACACCAGTATAACAGTATCTATATCCACAGTAAAACGTGTCCTATATCGACATAACCTGAAAGGCCGCTCAGCAAGGAAGAAGCCACTGCTCCAAACCGCCATAAAAAAGCCAGACTACGGTTTGCAACTGCACATGGGGACAAAGATCTTACTTTTTGGAGAAATGTCCTCTGGTCTGATGACACAAAAATAGAACTGTTTGGCCATAATGACCATCGTTATGTTTGGAGGAAAAAGGGAGAGGCTTGCAAGCCGAAGAACACCATCCCAACCGTGAAGCACGGGGGTAGCAGCATCATGTTGTGGGGGTTCTTTGCTGCAGGAGGGACTGGTGCACTTCACAAAATAGATGGCATCATGAGGACGGAAAATTATGTGGATATATTGAAGCAACATCTCAAAACATCAGTCTGGAAGTTGAAGCTTGGTCACACATGGGTCTTCCAAATGGACAATGACCCCACAAACCTGACTCGGTTACACCAGCTCTGTCAAGAGGAATGGGCCACAATTCACCCAACTTATTGTGGGAAGCTTGTGGAAGGCTACCCGAAACATTTGACCCAAGTTAAACAATTTAAAGGTAATGCTACCAAATACTAATTGAGTGTATGTAAACTTCTGACTCACTGGAAATGTGATGAAAGAAGTAAAAGCTGAAATAAATAATTCTCTCTACTATTATATATACATTATATATTTATATATATATATATATTTTTTTTTTTTCATGAATTTGATGATAATAAGCTTGAAGCCCATAAAAAACCATATGGTACAGGAACCAGGAACTTGCAAGGACTTTCATAGGGAATTACGATTTGGAGAGACGTTCAAGTTCCTTTTTTCCAGTCGTTTGTGGTTTGTACCACCTTCCCACTTGGTTATGAAGTCCCATTTAGTTTTGAATGAACTTCAAGCTTATATCATCACATTCCTGAAAACGTGGCAATTTAAGAAATATGTATAATTGTATTTGCAGATGAATTTACCTTTACCCAATGCCTTTAATTAAGGTTTTTGATTACAAAAATAACGCAATTGAAAATATTAATGAAAGGCATCAGGTAGAAGTACATAAATCCAAAAATATGAATATAGTTTTACATATATCTTAAATGACCACATTTTCAGGATTTTGATGATATAAGCTTGAAGCTCATTTAAAAACAGTACAGGACTTGAACCAGGAAGTAGGCAGGACGTTCATAGCATATTGGTAAATGTTGACGCATAGCTACCTTCACCACAACCTCCCATCTGCTGTACTACACTGGCAGATTCTGAAATATTTTTGAGAGTAATTTGGTTAACATCATGCTTTTGAAACACACACAGTTGCTCTTCTCATCAGATGAAAACATTTTTAATGGTCAATTGAATTGGCTACAATCACACAATACATGATTATAACCACTGAAAATATACTGTATACATTGTAGGCTGAACTATACATTTATTGCTCTGATAAATTTACAAGCTATCATAGTTATTATCATACAGTACAATGTTGTGGAATTCTTTCCGCATGTGATCTGAGATAGCAGCAACAACAACAACAACAACAACAACAACAACAGCAACAACAGCAACAACAACAGCAACAACAACAACAACAACAGCAACAACAACAACAACAACAACAACAACAACAGCAGCAGCAGCAGCAACAACAACAACAAAAAGGTGAACATTGTCCAGCTAGGGCAAAATAGGGGAAGTGTTTTGAGTCATAGTTCTTTCAGTTTTCCTTTGTTACCAAAGTAGCTTTGTATCTCAGGAAAGTGTTAATAAGCTGTTATTGCAGTAGCGGAAGATGTTTATCAATCAAATTGGAAACCTGTCCAGTCCCAGGTTAGTTTTCCTCTTGGCTCAAATCAATCCTCTTGGCTGGACAGTGGCTTGCTGCTGCTGAGGCTCTTGGAGGCGGTGGCACATGAGGGGGTGGTAGAACCACCACTATACCCAACGAGCCCTTCAGTCTGGGGGAAGCCTGATTGGAGTTGGGGGGGTGGTGGTGGTGCTCATAGGGGTGCAGGTGTGTGTGCGCGTGTTTATGGTCCTCATCTTCACTCTGATGCCCACTGTCTCCTCTGACATGGGCCTCCTCCTCTGCCTTGGCAGCCTGAGAGATGGACATAATAATGATAACTTTATTTGTAAAATCCAATTGAAATGGTATGCCCACTCCCAGATCAACCCCTTTCCCCCAGACCTAGACATAGTCCTGGGCTTGAGTTTAGACCACAATTTAGTCAGATCTGGATGGAACAAAAGCCTACATTGCAGAGGTCTCCTCTGCTCAGTTACTGAGGTTTATATGACTACTATGTTGGTCTCTCAGTTACTGAGGTTTCTATGACTACTATGTTGGTCTCTCAGTTACTGAGGTTTCTATGACTACTATGCTGGTCTCTCAGTTACTGAGGTTACTATGACTACTATGCTGGTCTCTCAGTTACTGAGGTTACTATGACTACTATGCTGGTCTCTCAGTTACTGAGGTTACTATGACTACTATGCTGGTCTCTCAGTTACTGAGGTTTCTATGACTACTATGCTGGTCTCTCAGTTACTGAGGTTTCTATGACTACTATGCTGGTCTCTCAGTTACTGAGGTTACTATGACTACTATGTTGGTCTCTCAGTTACTGAGGTTTCTATGACTACTATGTTGGTCTCTCAGTTACTGAGGTTACTATGACTACAATGCTAGTCTCTCAGTTACTGAGGTTACTATGACTACTATGTTGGTCTCTCAGTTACTGAGGTTACTATGATTACTCTGTTGGTCTCTCAGTTACTGAGGTTTCTATGACTACTATGTTGGTCTCTCAGTTACTGAGGTTACTATGACTACTATGTTGGTCTCTCAGTTACTGAGGTTACTATGACTACTATGTTGGTCTCTCAGTTACTGAGGTTTCTATGATTACAATGCTGGTCTCTCAGTTACTGAGGTTACTATGACTACTATGTTGGTCTCTCAGTTACTGAGGTTACTATGTGGCATGGCAGTGATGGCACTGTTGTGGAAGATTCCTACCTCTGGTTCAAAGATTTTACACTTCACCTCGATGGGGAGTTTGGTCTGAAATGTGCCATCATCCAGAGTGGTGTGAGAGCCTGTGCAGAAGGCCTTGTGCTAGGCGACAGAAAACGGAATTGGATTGCTCAAATAGAGAAACACGATATGATGCTAGTGATCTCACTGAGACTGATGTGGTTCTACAGTAGTCTGCTTTCCTCTGCTGTCAGCTCGCCACATACAAATCATCATTTTTGTTCCCTTTTCCCTATTTCAAAACACGTGACAGACAGTGTGTAGATGTAGTGTGGTACTGTACTCACTGCAAATTCACAGTCCATCATTTTACACTGGGTCAAATCGACGTCAGGAGTGTCCTTAGCACAGACCGTCTCTCTGATGGTGAACTCTACAAAATAGGCCGGACCCACCACCCACTGTGAAGACGAAGCAGTATACTTTGAACTTGAAATCTACTGAAGAAAAATTTAAATGCAACAGATAAAGTGTTGGTTCCATATTTCATGAGCTGAAATAAAACATCCCAGAAATATTCCATACGCACAAAATGCCTATTTAGCTCAAATTTTGTACACAAATTTGGTTACATCCTTGTCAAGTAAGATTTCTCCTTTGCCAAGATAATCCATCTACCTGACAGGTGTGGCATATCAAGAAGCTGATTAAGCGGCATGATCATTACACAGGTGCACCTTGTGCTGGGGACAATAAACAACAATGTGTGGCAAATAAATCCAGTAACAGAAGCAATCATGAATGTTACCTCGTTAGTCAGAGACCTCCAGACACTCATTACTCTGTCTTCTGAAGCTTTAGAATGGGTAGCTGAAGATATAACTTGCAAAATCTCTTCACAGGCAATCAGAGAGAGTGGAGTGGAGTGGCAGTTTTATCACACAACACAATGCCACAGATGTCTCAAATTGGCATACTGGCTGCAGGAATGTCCACCAGGACTGTTGCCAGAGAATATAATGCTCATTTCTCTACCATAAGCCGTCTCCAATATCGTTTTTGAGAATTTGGCAGTACGTTCAACCGGCCTCACAACCGCAGGCCATGTGTAACCACGCCAGCCAAGGACCTCCACATCCGGCTTCTTCACCTGTAGGATCGTCTGAGACCAGCCACCCAGACAGATGACTGAACTGTTGGTTTGCACAACCAAATAATTTTTGCACAAACTGACAAAAACCGTCTCAGGGAAGCTCATCTGCATGCTCATCGTCCTCACTAGGGTCACCATCACCTCATGTTTCAGCATGATAATGCACGGCCCCATGTCACAAGGATCTGTACACAAATCCTGGAAGTTAAATGTCCCAGTTCTTCCCTGGCCTGCAAAGTCACCATACATGTCACCCATTGAGCATGTTTGGGATGCTCTGGATCGACGTGTACGACAGTGTGTTCCAATTCCCGCTAATATCCAGCAACTTCGCACAGCCATTGAAGAGGAGTGGAACAACATTCCACAGGTCACAATCAACAGCCTGATCAACTCTATGCGAAGGAGATGTGTCACACTGCATGAGGCAAATGGTGGTCACACTAGATACTGACGGGTTCTCTGATCCAAGCCCCTACCTTTTTTCTAATGTTTCTGTGACCAACAGATTCATATCTGTATTCCCAGTCATGTTAAATCCATAGATTAGGGCCTAATGAATTGATTTATATTGACTGATTTCCTTATATGAACTGTAACATTTTTTCATGTTGCGTTTTATATTTTTGTTCAGTGTAGTTTTATACAACATCAAGTTTTTAATTGTGAACGACACATCTATTCCCTTCAAATTACTCTTCTGATTTTTGTTTCTCCGTCTCATGATGGTGGATTACATTCTACTCCTCTCCAATAGCAAAACATTTCATATCTGACATACAGTTGAAGTCGGAAGTTTACATACACTTAAGTTGGAGTCATTAAAACTCGTTTTTCAACCACTCCACAAATTTCTTGTTAACAAACTATAGTTTTGGCAAGTCGGTTAGGACATCTAATTTGTGCACGACACAAGTAATTTTTCCAACAATAGTTTACAGACAGATTATTTCACTTACAACTCACTGTATCACAATTCCAGTAGGTCAGACATTTACATACACTAAGTTGACTGTGCCTTTAAACAGCTTGAAAAATTCCAGAAAATTATGTCATGGCTTCAGAAGCTTCTGATAGGCTAATTGACATCAATCATTTTTTTTATTTTTTTATTTCACCTTTATTTAACCAGGTAGGCTAGTTGAGAACAAGTTCTCATTTGCAACTGCGACCTGGCCAAGATAAAGCATAGCAGTGTGAGCAGACAACACAGAGTTACACATGGAGTAAACAATTAACAAGTCAATAACACAGTAGAAAACAAAGGGGCAGTCTATTTTTTTAATATATTTTTTATTTTACCTTTATTTAACCAGGTAGGCAAGTTGAGAACAAGTTCTCATTTACAATTGCGACCTGGCCAAGATAAAGCAAAGCAGTTCGACAGATAAAACGACACAGAGTTACACATGGAGTAAAAACAAACATACAGTCAATAATGCAGTATAAACAAGTCTATATACAATGTGAGCAAATGAGGTGAGAAGGGAGGTAAAGGCAAAAAAGGCCATGATGGCAAAGTAAATACAATATAGCAAGTAAAATACTGGAATGGTAGTTTTGCAATGGAAGAATGTGCAAAGTAGAAATAAAAAATAATGGGGTAGATTTTTGTAGTTCGTTCCAGTCATTGGCAGCAGAGAACTGGAAGGAGAGGCGGCCAAAGAAAGAATTGGTTTTGGGGGTGACTAGAGAGATATACCTGCTGGAGCGTGTGCTACAGGTGGGAGATGCTATGGTGACCAGCGAGCTGAGATAAGGGGGGACTTTACCTAGCAGGGTCTTGTAGATGACATGGAGCCAGTGGGTTTGGCGACGAGTATGAAGCGAGGGCCAGCCAACGAGAGCGTACAGGTCGCAATGGTGGGTAGTATATGGGGCTTTGGTGATAAAACGGATTGCACTGTGATAGACTGCATCCAATTTGTTGAGTAGGGTATTGGAGGCTATTTTGTAAATGACATCGCCAAAGTCGAGGATTGGTAGGATGGTCAGTTTTACAAGGGTATGTTTGGCAGCATGAGTGAAGGATGCTTTGTTGCGAAATAGGAAGCCAATTCTAGATTTAACTTTGGATTGGAGATGTTTGAAGGAGAGTTTACAGTCTAACCAGACACCTAAGTATTTGTAGTTGTCCACGTATTCTAAGTCAGAGCCGTCCAGAGTAGTGATGTTGGACAGGCGGGTAGGTGCAGGTAGCGATCGGTTGAAGAGCATGCATTTAGTTTTACTTGTATTTAAGAGCAATTGGAGGCCACGGAAGGAGAGTTGTATGGCATTGAAGCTTGCCTGGAGGGTTGTTAACACAGTGTCCAAAGAAGGGCCGGAAGTATACAGAATGGTGTCGTCTGCGTAGAGGTGGATCAGGGACTCACCAGCAGCAAAAGCGACCTCATTGATGTATACAGAGAAGAGAGTCGGTCCAAGAATTGAACCCTGTGGCACCCCCATAGAGACTGCCAGAGGTCCGGACAGCAGACCCTCCGATTTGACACACTGAACTCTATCAGAGAAGTAGTTGGTGAACCAGGCGAGGCAATCATTTGAGAAACCAAGGCTGTCGAGTCTGCCGATGAGGATATGGTGATTGACAGAGTCGAAAGCCTTGGCAAGGTCGATGAAGACGGCTGCACAGTACTGTCTTTTATCGATGGCGGTTATGATATCGTTTAGTACCTTGAGTGTGGCTGAGGTGCACCCATGACCAGCTCTGAAACCGGATTGCATAGCAGAGAAGGTATGGTGAGATTCGAAATGGTCAGTGACCTGTTTGTTGACTTGGCTTTCGAAGACCTTAGATAGGCAGGGCAGGATGGATATAGGTCTATAACAGTTTGGGTCCAAGGTGTCTCCCCCTTTGAAGAGGGGGATGACTGCGGCAGCTTTCCAATCCTTGGGGATCTCAGACGATATGAAAGAGAGGTTGAACAGGCTGGTAATAGGGGTTGCGACAATGGCGGCGGATAGTTTCAGAAATAGAGGGCCCAGATTGTCAAGCCCAGCTGATTTGTACGGGTCCAGGTTTTGCAGCTCTTTCAGAACATCTGCTATCTGGATTTGGGTAAAGGAGAACCTGGAGAGGCTTGGGCGAGGAGCTGCGGGGGGGGGGGGCGGAGCTGTTGGCCGAGGTTGGAGTAGCCAGGCGGAAGGCATGGCCAGCCGTTGAGAAATGCTTATTGAAGTTTTCGATAATCATGGATTTATCAGTGGAGACCGTGTTACCTAGCCTCAGTGCAGTGGGCAGCTGGGAGGAGGTGCTCTTGTTCTCCATGGACTTCACAGTGTCCCAGAACTTTTTGGAGTTGGAGCTACAGGATGCAAACTTCTGCCTGAAGAGGCTGGCCTTAGCTTTCCGGACTGACTACGTGTATTGGTTCCTGACTTCCCTGAACAGTTGCATATCACGGGGACTATTCGATGCTATTGCAGTCCACCACAGGATGTTTTTGTGCTGGTCGAGGGCAGTCAGGTCTGGAGTGAACCAAGGGCTGTATCTGTTCTTGGTTCTGCATTTTTTGAACGGAGCATGCTTATCTAAAATGGTGAGGAAGTTACTTTTAAAGAATGACCAGGCATCCTCAACTGACGGGATGAGGTCAATGTCCTTCCAGGATACCCGGGCCAGGTTGACTGCGGCTCCGTGGCGGATACAGGCAATGAGGCAGTGATCGCTGAGATCCTGGTTGAAGACAGCGGAGGTGTATTTGGAGGGCCAGTTGGTCAGGATGACGTCTATGAGGGTGCCCTTGTTTACAGAGTTAGGGTTGTACCTGGTGGGTTCCTTGATGATTTGAGTGAGATTGAGGGCATCTAGCTTAGATTGTAGGACTGCCGGGGTGTTAAGCATATCATAGTTTAGGTCACCTAACAGAACAAACTCTGAAGCTAGATGGGGGGCGATCAATTCACAAATGGTGTCCAGGGCACAGCTGGGAGCTGAGGGTGGTCGGTAGCAGGCGGCAACAGTGAGAGACTTATTTCTGGAGAGAGTAATTTTCAAAATTAGTAGTTCGAACTGTTTGGGTATGGACCTGGAAAGTATGACATTACTTTGCAGGCTATCTCTGCAGTAGACTGCAACTCCTCCCCCTTTGGCAGTTCTATCTTGACGGAAGATGTTATAGTTGGGTATGGAAATCTCTGAATTTTTGGTGGCCTTCCTGAGCCAGGATTCAGACACGGCAAGGACATCAGGGTTAGCAGAGTGTGCTAAAGCAGTGAGTAAAACAAACTTAGGGAGGAGGCTTCTGATGTTGACATGCATGAAACCAAGGCTTTTTCGATCACAGAAGTCAACAAATGAGGGTGCCTGGGGACATGCAGGGCCTGGGTTTACCTCCACATCACCCGCGGAACAGAGAAGGAGTAGTATGAGGGTGCGGCTAAAGGCTATCAAAACTGGTCGTCTAGAGCGTTGGGGGCAGAGAATAAGAGGAGCAGGTTTCTGGGCATGGTAGAATATATTCAGGGCATAATGCACAGACAGGGGTATGGTGGGGTGCGGGTACAGCGGAGGTAAGCCCAGGCACTGGGTGATGATGAGAGAGGTTGTATCTCTGGACATGCTGGTTGTAATGGGTGAGGTCACCGCATGTGTGGGAGGTGGGACAAAGGAGGTAACAGGGGTATGAAGAGTGGAACTAGGGGCTCCATTGTGAACTAAAACAATGATAACTAACCTGAACAACAGTATACAAGGCATATTGACATTTGAGAGAGACATACAGCGAGGCATACAGTAATCACAGGTGTTGAATTGGGAAAGCTAGCTAAAACAGTAGGCGAGGCTAATCAGCTAGCACAACAAACAGCAGGTAAAATGGCGTTGACTAGGCAACGGGGCCGACAGATAAAACAAACAAGCAGAATGGAGTACCGTGATTAATGGACAGTCCAGCGTGCGTCAGCTATGTAGCCAAGAGATCAGTGTCCAGGGGGCAGCGGTGGATGGGCAGGGAAGCTGGACTGGCGAGTGTTATCCAGGTTAAAAAAACTAACAATGACTAAATAGCTTGTAGCTAGTTAGCTGGTTAGCGTCTGGAGGTTCTTGAGTGTGTTCTAAAAAATGACAAATAATAGCGATTCCGTATCACATTGGGTGAGGCAGGTTTCCGGAAGGTATAAACAAATTAAAAATCAAAAAGAGATAGAAAGTAAATGGGTCCAGAGAGTGTTTGGGACGCGGTGATTCAGACGGTTAGCAGGCCTGTGCTAACAAGCTAACAGTTCGTAGGCCCGGGCTAGACAAGGTAGCAGTTAGCGGACCGGAGCTAGACAAGCTAGCAGTTAGCAGGCCGTATTAGCAAGCAGGGAGATAGCGAGGGCTAGAGAGTTAGCCTTTGGGGGATGTCGCGATGGGGTGAGTCTGTTTATTCCTCTTCATGCGGTGACATCGACAGACCGGTCGTGGGCCGGGTATTGTAGCCCAGGAGTATGCTACAGGTGCTCTGTCCGGGCTAGCTTCAGGCTAAGTGGGTGGAAACGCTAGCCAGGGGTAATCATCCGGGGTTGCAGTTTAGCTAGATAGCTAGTTGTGAAGATCCAGCTGAAAAATGTTCCGTTTGCGGTGGGAATCCGGGGATGAAAAATAAATAGGTCCGTTGTGCTCTGGTTAGAGTCGCGTTGTTCGAGCTGGCGAGAGCTTTCCGGGCTAAAGGTTAGCTGATGACCGGTTAGCTGAAGACCGCTAGCATAGCTGGTAGTTAGCTTGCTAGCTTCAGTTGAGGGGTTCCGGTTCCGAAGTAAATATAAATACTTTAGGAAAAATAGCTACATTGGGTGAGGCGGGTTGCAGGAGAGTATTTGGAAGCTTAGGTTTAGCAAAATGTTTTTAAAGAGGTATGCGAAGAAAAATATGTTAAAAAAAACGAAAAAGAAGCGATATATACAGGGACGGGACGACAGGACGACTTACTGCTACGCCATCTTGGAATGGATTTGAGTCAATTGGAGGTGTACCTGTGGATGTATTTCAAGGCCTACCTTCAAACTCAGTGCCTCTTTGTGCCTCTTTGCTTGACATCATGGGAAAATCAAAAGAAATCAGCCAAGACCTTTTGTAGACCGCCACAAGTCTGGTTCATCCTTGGGAGCAATTTCCAAACGCATGAAGGTACCACGTTAATCTGTACAAACAATAGTACACAAGTATAAACACCATGGGACCACACAGCCGTCACACTGCTTAGGAAAGAGATGTGTTCTGTCTCTTAGAGATGAACGTACTTTGGTGCGAAAAGTGCAAATCAATCCCAGAACAACAGCAAAGGACCTTGTGAAGATGCTGGAGGAAACAGGTACAAAAGTATCTATATCCACAGTAAAACGAGTCCTATATCGACATAACCTGAAAGGCCGCTCAGCAATGAGAAGCCACTGCTCCAAAACAGCCATAAAAAAGCCAGACTACGGTTTGCAACTGCACATGGGGACAAAGATCGTACTTTTTGGAGAAATGTCCATAATGACCATTGTTACGTTTGGAGGAAAAAGGGGGAGGCTTGCAAGCTGAAGAATAACATCCCAATCGTGAAGCTTGGGGGTGGCAGCATCATGTTGTGGGGGTGCTTTGCTGAGGAGGGACTGGTGCACTTCACAAAATAGATGGAATCATGAGGACGGAAAATTATGTGGATGTATTGAAGCAACATCTGAAGACATCAGTCAGGAAGTTAAAGCTTGGTCGCAAATGGGTCTTCCAAATGGACAATGACCCCAAGCAAACTCCCAAAGTTGTGGCAAAATGGCTAATAAAGTCGAGGTATTGGAGTGGCCATCACAAAGCCCTGACCTCAATCCTATAGAAAATATGCGGGCAGAACTGAAAAAGCGTGTGCGAGCAAGGAGGCCTACAAACCTGACTCAGTTACACCAGCTCTGTCAGGAGGAATGGGCCAAAATTCACCCAACTTATTGTGGGAAGCTTGTGGAAGGCTACCCAAAATGTTTGACCCAAGTTAAACAATTTAAAGGCAATGCTACGAAATTCAAATTGAGTGTATGTAAACTTCTGAACCACTGGGAATGTGATGAAAGAAATAAAAGCTGAAATAAATATTTCTCTCTACTATTATTCTGATTTTTCACATTCTTAAAATAATGTGGTGATCCTAACTGACCTAAGACAGGGCATTTTTACTTGGATTAAATGTCAGGGATTGTGAAAAACTGAGTTTAAATGTATTTGGCTAAGGTGTATGTACACTTCCGACTTCAACTGTAGGTCTACAACAGGACGGTCTCACAGACCTGTATTCTCGCTCCTGTTACGTTGAGGAGGGTGAAGTAGTTTGGCAGGCGATTCATTCTATTGTATTTCTGGAGGATCAGATTGGTCGTCTCCGCTAGGATGGGATCATCCAGCTGCACTACTGTTGGACAGTCTGGACACGTGTCGACGATGACCGTGGCAGGCACTGAACACAAGGTCAAAGGTTAGAGGTTACAGTTCACTACAGGTCGTCGTTACACGTTGGTCAAACCAAAGGTTCAATGCACCAGTAAGTCATTGAACTGAAAGGTTTTTGTGGTTACAGTAGCTACTATATATTGTTCCTGACCTCATGACCTGACCAGTGAGCCCTACTGAGTCTATATAAACAGACTCTACCTTGTTGGATGGCACATTTATAGCTGCGCAGTTCCACACTCTTCCCAACAGAGATAGACGCCATACAATGCCCATAAACCTGTGGAGTGGTAAGAGTTGTTTAATTCACAGATCCCACTCTCCACTAGGCTGGTGCCAGATGGTGCCTACTCCGTTGTCAAGTTTAGCATGACAACTCCATGACTGGCATTGTCTAACTCCCCACTCCCTATAAGCCTAACTCCCCACTCACTATAAGCCTAACTACCCACTCCCTATAAGCCTAACTCCCCACTCCCTATAAGCCTAACTCCCCACTCCCTATAAGCCTAACTCCCCACTCCCTATAAGCCTAACTCCCCACTCCCCATAAACCCATACATCCATATATGGTAGACTGCTTACTGATACGTTAGCTACATCCTTTACTTCACATTTCTTCCACGGCTTCTTGCTGATCACATGACACTTTGTCTCCAGCACGTCTATGGTCAGGTTGAACAGCACGCCTGCTCCTTCCTGGGGAGAGAGGTGGAGGTAGGGAGGCAGTTACTACACTAAAGGAGTTGAGAGCTCAACAATGCGTGCAATAGCAATTTAACAGCTCAAATACTCTCATTACTGACCAATTTACATGTATTTACTTTAGGGGGTAGTAGAGGATTTCGCAAACACGTTAGATCTTACTTCTCTTGGACACTAGAGGGCAGTATCAATTACTAATAGAGAACCATACAAGCTGTTGTGATTTGTAAAAACAGAAATTATTATTAATTATTATTAATGAATTATTATTATTAATTATTATTAACTATACACAGCATCTTTACTCACCTTTATCTTTTTTGTAAAATTTGTGCTCAAAAGACAGGAAAATAAAAAACTCTTGCATTGATTCATTAACTATAAAAACCCTTTTATTAGACAGGGAAGAGTAGTACAGTTCAATACAGTAGCTAGTTGACTAGCCTCACCCCTGTCTACTGGCTGACATCATAGACTCTGTTGAGGCTGAGGATGAATCCTTCGGTGAGGTCAGTATTGATCTGGTCCAGGCCTTCCTCTGGACCTCCGGGCCCTTGCACCCCACGGGGGTCACCGGGGAGGGGCTACCCCCATGCCAACACACACACACAGGGCCACCAGCCACACACAGACCCACATCCTTACTGTACACAGCACCCCGTGTTAGCCTGGTCGCTAATGCTAATGAGGAAACGAGGCTAAAGAAGCTTGAGCTGCATCCCGGGGGGGGGGCGTACTATACGCAGACTGAGAGGGGTAGGAGGAGAGGTAGTCCAAGGCCCCTACTGGGACTCAGCTAGTCAACTTTGCCCTCTTCCCCAGAGCACATGCAAATACAGCTTTATCTGCAGTTGACCAATTACTTTTCGTACATTTAAACATTGAGTGAGGGGTTTGGGCTCGGTGTGGAAATAGACAAATATTTGAGCTGCCTGTTGGGAAATCTGCAGGAATACTACCTACTGCCATTGTGACCTTAAGCAAAGAAACCTATGTACTCAACAGTCCCATGCTCTGCCACAGTCCCCTGCTCTGCCACAGTCCCATGCTCTGCCACAGTCCCATGCTCTTCCACAGTCCCCTGCTCTGCCACAGTCCTCTACTCTGCCACAGTCCCATGCTCTGCCACAGTCCCATGCTCTTCCACAGTCCCATGCTCTGCCACAGTCCCATGCTCTGCCACAGTCCTCTGCTCTGCCACAGTCCCCTGCTCTGCCACAGCCCCCTGCTCTGCCACAGTCCCCTGCTCTGCCACAGTACCCATGCTCTGCCACAGTCCCATGCTCTGCCACAGTCCCCTGCTCTGCCACAGCCCCCTGCTCTGCCACAGTCCCCTGCTCTGCCACAGTACCCTGCTCTGCCACAGTACCCTGCTCTGCCACAGTACCCATGCAAATGGATCAATAATTATTGTATATAAGTATTGTATTGTGCTGTGTCTTTATGGATCAGGGACTCTGGGTGTTACTGTTTCTGTACAGTGCATCTCAGTTAACGTGTTTGTTTTCCAGCATGGAATGTAAAACGTGTTTGCAAATAATGAAACATGTAGCCTGGGTGCCAGTCTTTTAATGAAACATGTAGCCTGGGTGCCAGTCCTTTTAATGAAACATGTAGCCTGGGTGCCAGTCTTTTAATGAAACATGTAGCCTGGGTGCCAGTCCTTTTAATGAAACATGTAGCCTGGGTGCCAGTCTTTTTAATGAAACATGTAGCCTGGATGCCAGTCCTTTTAATGAAACATGTAGCCTGGGTGCCAGTCCTTTTAATGAAACATGTAGCCTGGGTGCCAGTCTTTTAATGAAACATGTAGCCTGGGTGCCAGTCTTTTAATGAAACATGTAGCCTGGGTGCCAGTCCTTTTAATGAAACATGTAGCCTGGGTGCCAGTCTTTTAATGAAACATGTAGCCTGGGTGCCAGTCTTTTAATGAAACATGTAGCCTGGGTGCCAGTCTTTTAATGAAACATGTAGCCTGGGTGCCAGTCCTTTTAATGAAACATGTAGCCTGGGTGCCAGTCCTTTTAATGAAACATGTAGCCTGGATGCCAGTCCTTTTAATGAAACATGTAGCCTGGGTGCCAGTCCTTTTAATGAAACATGTAGCCTGGGTGCCAGTCCTTTTAATGAAACATATAGCCTGGGTGCCAGTCCTTTTAATGAAACATATAGCCTGGGTGCCAGTCCTTTTTCTGTTTAAGTAGTGAACTCTGATTGCCATGCAGTGATTTATCTTTTGTATACTGGTTGTTAAATGCAGAAAAGGCTTAATGGCAGAGGAGGCCCATTAGGGATGTTCCCTGAACGGCACAGTGCAATTGCTCTGCTCTGGTGCAGTTTCAGCATCCTGTCCATATCAAAGGTTTATGAAGTGGATTAGGCATGTCCATCACATGTACTATCTTCATCACTCCTATGCTCATCTTCATACAAAACCACTCAAACCCACAACATCACTGTCTCAAACCCACCTCAACAACACTGTCTCATACCCACCACAACATCACTGTCTCAAACCCACCTCGACGTCACTGTCTCAAACCCACCTCAACATCACTGTCTCAAACCCACCTCAACATCACTGTCTCAAACCCACCTCAACATCACTGTCTCAAACCCACCTCAACAACACTGTCTCAAACCCACCTCAACATCACTGTCTCAAACCCACCTCAACATCACTGTCTCAAACCCACCTCAACATCACTGTCTCAAACCCACCTCAACATCACTGTCTCAAACCCACCTCAACATCACTGTCTCAAACCCACCTCAACAACACTGTCTCAAACCCACCTCAACATCACTGTCTCAAACCCACCTCAACAACACTGTCTCAAACCCACCTCAACATCACTGTCTCAAACCCACCTCAACAACACTGTCTCAAACCCACCTCAACATCACTGTCTCAAACCCACCTCAACAACACTGTCTCAAACCCACCTCAACATCACTGTCTCAAACCCACCTCAACAACACTCTCTCAAACCCACCTCAACATCACTGTCTCAAACCCACCTCAACATCACTGTCTCAAACCCACCTCAACATCACTGTCTCAAACCCACCTCAACAACACTGTCTCAAACCCACCTCAACATCACTGTCTCAAACCCACCTCAACAACACTGTCTCAAACCCACCTCAACATCACTGTCTCAAACCCACCTCAACAACACTGTCTCAAACCCACCTCAACAACACTGTCTCAAACCCACCTCAACAACACTGTCTCAAACCCACCTCAACATCACTGTCTCAAACCCACCTCAGCATCACTGTCTCAAACCCACCACAACATCATTGTCTCAAACCCACCTCAACAACATTGTCTCAAACCCACCTCAACAACACTGTCTCAAACCCACCTCAACATCACTGTCTCAAACCCACCTCAACAACACTGTCTCAAACCCACCTTAACATCACTGTCTCAAACCCACCTCAACAACACTGTCTCAAACCCACCTCAACAACACTGTCTCAAACCCACCTCAACATCACTGTCTCAAACCCACCTCAACAACACTGTCTCAAACCCACCTCAACAACACTGTCTCAAACCCACCTCAACATCACTGTCTCAAACCCACCTCAACATCACTGTCTCAAACCCACCTCAACAACACTGTCTCAAACCCACCTCAACAACACTGTCTCAAACCCACCTCAACATCACTGTCTCAAACCCACCTCAACATCACTGTCTCAAACCCACCTCAACATCACTGTCTCAAACCCACCTCAACATCACTGTCTCAAACCCACCTCAACAACATTGTCTCAAACCCACCTCAACAACACTGTCTCAAACCCACCTCAACATCACTGTCTCAAACCCACCTCAACATCACTGTCTCAAACCCACCTCAACAACACTGTCTCAAACCCACCTCAACAACACTGTCTCAAACCCACCTCAACATCACTGTCTCAAACCCACCTCAACATCACTGTCTCAAACCCACCTCAACATCACTGTCTCAAACCCACCTCAACATCACTGTCTCAAACCCACCTCAACAACATTGTCTCAAACCCACCTCAACATCACTGTCTCAAACCCACCTCAACATCACTGTCTCAAACCCACCTCAACATCACTGTCTCAAACCCACCTCAACATCACTGTCTCAAACCCACCTCAACAACATTGTCTCAAACCCACCTCAACATCACTGTCTCAAACCCACCTCAACATCACTGTCTCAAACCCACCTCAATCAACATCACTGTCTCAAACCCACCTCAACATCACTGTCTCAAACCCTGAATGGGCCTATATACCTCCACCATCGTCGGCTGTCACTCACAGACATATCTCCCCTTTCGTTTGTGTATTGGTACAGCTGTGATGTAATCAGGGTGGTTGTTATGGTGATGGCTCTAGATGTCTCCAATCCTCCTGTTGCTCTTCTCTGGCGTGCCATGGTGAAGATAACAGGGCTTATCTATACAGATACACATGCAGTAGCTTGGACCAGGTACTGTTTTCTTTTCACAGTCACATCTGACACAATGTTTTCCTGGCATTGTGAGAACAGTAATGTGTATCTTCAGGTCAGAGTTTCACAACCTTTAAAAATAAAAGTTTAACCTGCACCCACTTATACCACCCCAACCCACTTCTAGGTACTTTAGCCAGGGGTATGCGTTTTGCCTTATTCTAGGCAATACAAGCATTACTATCCTTATATAGGTATTGTATAGCTTACTGTACATCTTGTTGAATGAGATAGGCGATGCTCTGCTCCCAACATAGTCAGAACCATTTACGTACATAGGCTCTGATTACTGTTGCACCATTATACGTTACTTCAGTATCCTTTTCCCCCCGGGCACTGTCACTATGTTACTGTCACTATGTTACTGTCACTATGTTACTGTCACTATGTTACTGTCACTATGTTACTGTCACTATGTTACTCTCACTATGTTACTCTCACTATGTTACTGTCACTATGTTACTGTCACTATGTTACTGTCACTATGTTACTCTCACTATGTTACTGTCACTATGTTACTCTCACTATGTTACTGTCACTATGTTACTGTCACTATGTTACTCTCACTATGTTACTCTCACTATGTTACTGTCACTATGTTACTGTCACTATGTTACTGTCACTATGTTACTGTCACTATGTTACTGTCACTATGTTACTGTCACTATGTTACTGTCACTATGTTACTCTCACTATGTTACTCTCACTATGTTACTGTCACTATGTTACTGTCACTATGTTACTGTCACTATGTTACTCTCACTATGTTACTGTCACTATGTTACTCACTATGTTACTGTCACTATGTTACTGTCACTATGTTACTGTCACTATGTTACTGTCACTATGTTACGGTCACTATGTTACTCTCACTATGTTACTGTCACTATGTTACTCTCACTATGTTACTGTCACTATGTTACTGTCACTATGTTACTGTCACTATGTTACTGTCACTATGTTACTGTCACTATGTTACGGTCACTATGTTACTCTCACTATGTTACTGTCACTATGTTACTGTCACTATGTTACTGTCACTATGTTACTGTCACTATGTTACTGTCACTATGTTACTCTCACTATGTTACTGTCACTATGTTACTGTCACTATGTTACTGTCACTATGTTACTGTCACTATGTTACTCTCACTATGTTACTGTCACTATGTTACTGTCACTATGTTACTGTCACTATGTTACTGTCACTATGTTACTGTCACTATGTTACTCTCACTATGTTACTGTCACTATGTTACTGTCACTATGTTACTGTCACTATGTTACTGTCACTATGTTACTGTCACTATGTTACTGTCACTATGTTACTGTCACTATGTTACTGTCACTATGTTACTGTCACTATGTTACTGTCACTATGTTACGGTCACTATGTTACTCTCACTATGTTACTGTCACTATGTTACTGTCACTATGTTACTGTCACTATGTTACTCTCACTATGTTACTGTCACTATGTTACTGTCACTATGTTACTCTCACTATGTTACTGTCACTATGTTACTGTCACTATGTTACTGTCACTATGTTTTTATGAATGCGGGGTTTCATGTAGAGGTCAGGTTTATAGAAACATTTATCCTCAATACTGTTGCGTCTGGATGTGGATTCGTATTGTTAGGTATAAAGCTTGTTTTCTTTTAATCTTGTATTCTTTGACGAAAAATAGGAGTCTATTGATGCATTAGTGATGTTTATTTTATTTGTTTGAGGCTAAGAACAACACCCACCTCAAAAACTATCTTCCGTCATGGCAAAGATAGAGTATTAGAAACATACAAAAGAATGCTGTCAATCCCTTAATTTCTGAGGAACACACAGTCAGGTCTCAAACATAATGCTTACAGACAGACAGAGAGAGAGAGAGGCAAAGAGAGGCAGACAGACAGAGAAAGAGAGACAGACAGACAGAGAAAGAGAGAGAGGCAGACAGACAGACAAAGAGAGAGAGGCAGACAGACAGAGAAAGAGACAGACAGACAGACAGACAGACAGACAGACAGGCAGGCAGGCAGGCAGACAGACAGTGAGGCAGACAGGTGAATGTGAAAATGGTTTAGAGGTAGCTAAATATCTGACATGCAGAAACCTGTCCCTGTGAATTCCAAAGAACAACATCATAACTAGCTTTGTGCTCTTGTTTGTTCTTCTTGTCAGTATCAGTGGGTCATTGGTAGGTATTGAGAATAATCAGTTCTGTGTTTCAGCTCCATGGAGACAAGGGACTGGTTACGCAGCTGCTTTGAAGAGGGGGTCCTCAGCAAAGAGCTCCTTCACAAAGTTGTCCTCATCCTTGACCTCAGCAGGGCACTGAGCAGACACAGTGGTGGGGAAGGGCAGGATGATGGGCTGGCTCATCCCAGGGATCTTTGGGTCTTGGACCATGGGCAGAGTGGCGCCCTTCTCACCCACAGGCTGTTCGGGGAAGGAGGGCAGGGTCATGGGCAGGCCCAGGGCGGGGAGGACGGTCACGGTTCCCTGGGGAGGGTGGCGGGACTCGGTCCCGTGTGGGTGCTCGTGGTGATGGTGGTGGTGCTCGTGCTCGTGCAGGTGAGCGTGCTTGTGGTCGTGATCCAAGGATAGCTCATGGTCATGCTCGTGAGTGTGGCCCTCGCCGTCGTGCTTGTAGTTGTGATGCTGGTGCGGTCCGGTGTCAGTGCTGTGGTTATGGGCCTTGGCGTGGTGGGCGTGAGCGTGGTCGTGACCGTGACCGTGGTCATGAGAGTGGTCGTGACCGCCAGCAGCTCCATCGCCATGAGAGTGACCATGGGCACCATCTTTATGATCATGGGCGTGGGCGCCGTCGTGTTTGTGGTCTTTGGTGTGGTCGTGAGCGTGGTCGTGGGCGTGGTCGTGAGCGCCGGAGGCATTATGGGTGTGGTCTTTGCCGTGTTTTCCAGACTGAAGGGTGTGGCTGTGGTCTGTCTCTCCTCCCAACAGGTGAGCTGCCTTCTCCTTCTTTGAGTTCTGCAGGACAACAACCAACCAGGGGATTAGACACAGCATCATCAATCAATCAATCAATCAATCAATTCATACACATGATCAGTAACCTCATTAGTAATTTAACTCCGAAAGATATAAACCCAGATGAAGACCTAATAACTGAAATGGTGGTTTGAACCATTAAACACACTGTGGAGCATAACACTGTGGAGCATAACATAACACTGTGGAGCATACAAGAACACTGTGGAGCATAACATAACACTGTGGAGCATACAAGGACACTGTGGAGCATACAAGAAGGCCAGCTACTAGAGTTTTCCTCTATGCACCTGGAACTACGTTTCAACCCTTGTTTCAGAGTGGAGAGTGGAGAGAGGAGAGTGGAGAGTGGAGAGAGAAGAGAGGAGAGTGGAGAGAGGAGAGAGGAGAGAGGAGAGTGGAGAGTGGAGAGTGGAGAGAGGAGAGTGGAGAGAGGAGAGAGGAGAGTGGAGAGTGGAGAGTGGAGAGTGGAGAGAGGAGAGTGGAGAGTGGAGAGTGGAGAGAGGAGAGAGGAGAGTGGAGAGTGGAGAGAGGAGAGAGGAGAGAGGAGAGTGGAGAATGGAGAGTGGAGAGTGGAGAGTGGAGAGAGGAGAGAGGAGAGTGGAGAGTGCCTGACCTCATTCTCAAAGACCTCACAGTTGACCGTGACAAACTCCTGGCCTCCCATGCCGTGAGAGTGGGAGCCCTTGCAGTGTCCTTTGTGCTGTAGAGAAGAGACAGGGAGAAATTAAAATGCTGGTTCTTCCATAGTTATTACATAGTTATTACATAGTTATTACACAGTTATTATGGTTTTTACAACATTAAACACTATCTAGGCTATAATTCAGATGTAATAATGCTGCTACTACATAGTTTATGCTGTTTGACAAAAATGTCAATGGTACTGTCATTCACTTACTGCAAACTCGCAGGCCATCAGAGGACATTTGGAGGCTGCAGAAGGGTCGGTGGTGTTGGCACAAGTCGTCTCCTGGATGGTGAACTCTGCAAAGTAGAAGGTTGCCATGCCCATCTGGAATACCAAGCAACAGAGGTCAGTGAGTAACGACAACAAGATAATTACACCACAATATGAAACCTGTTCATTTGCTGCTGTGAGGTAGATTCATCGTTTTGTTGAATTGTAATGTTATGTTGTGGCGTTGGTTTTGTATTATGCTATAGTGGAATGTGTTGTGTAGTGTTGTGTTCTGACCGATGTCCGCGCACGGGTGATGTTGAGGATGGCGAAGTGATTGGCCAAGCCGCTGTCCTTGTTGAACTTCTCCATGGACATGGTGGCCGTCTTCAGGATCTCCGGGTGGTCCTTGGGCATGGCAGAGGGACAGTCCGGGCACTGCTTAGCCACTTTCGCCGCAGCCGCTGGGACAGGACATACAAATAGGTACACTGTTTACAAAAAGGCACTTTCATTGGTCAAACATGTAGCATGGTTCAAATCCCCGAGCTGACAAGGTACAAATCTGTCGTTCTGCCCCTTGAACAGGCAGTTAACCCACTGTTCCTAGGCCGTCATTGTAAATAAGAATTTGTTCTTAACTGACTTGCCTAGTTAAATAAAGGTACATTTTTTAAAACAAAAATGAGCAGATGCTTTGAAACGCATCGGGCACCACGCTCCCACAGAGTCATCACAACCACATGACAAACCACGTGACATCACCCAACTACTACACGGTGGATGGATGCAATGTGCTGTTGTTTAGTGGGAAGCGCTGTAATGAATGTTTTGGAGAGGACCAAGCCGTGGACTGTTACCTGGTCTGACCACACAGTTGTAGTTGTACAGACGAACCACTCTATGGACTCTGTTCATGTAGATAACAGCCTTGCACTGACCGTAGACCTGTGAGTAAATACGTACAAGACAACAAAAAAAACTGATTAAACAACGAGGGCCGATTTTGATCCAAGGCCCTGGCTAAAGTCAATATTCAGACATACAGTAATCCTACAGACATTATGTTTGTCTGTGTGTGTGTGTGTGTGTGTGTGTGTGTGTGTGTGTGTGTGTGTGTGTGTGTGTGTGTGTGTGTGTGTGTGTGTGTGTGTGTGTGTGTGTGTGTGTTTGGTGTGCGTGTGTGTGTGTGTGTGTGTGTGTGTTTGGTGTGTGTGTGTTTGGTGTGCGCGTGTGTGTGTGTGTGTGTGTGTGTGTGTGTGTGTGTGTGTGTGTGTGTGTGTGTGTGTGTGTGTGTGTGTGTGTGTGTGTTGGTGTGTGTGTGTGTGTGTGTGTTGGTGTGTGTGTGTTTGGTGTGTGTGTGTGTGTGTGTGTGTGTGTGTGTGTGTGTGTGTGTGTGTGTGTGTGTGTGTGTGTGTGTGTGTGTGTGTGTGTGTGTGTGTGTGTGTGTTTGGTGTGTGTGTGTGTGTGTGTGTTTGGTGTGTGTGTGTGTGTTTGGTGTGTGTGTATGTTTGGTGTTCTTACCGGTGTGTTTTCAGCCTTGGGGACCTCACAGTCCTTTGCGTTTTTCTTGCTGATCACGTGGCAGTCAGTCTCCAGCACATCCATGGTCAGGTAGAACACAACCCCTGTTTCCCCCTGAAACAGAGACAGAAATACAGACCAATCAGCACACTGGAGTCAACATTCATTCCCATGTGGCTGGTACTGAAAAACAAAGACAAGGGGATTGTTCTGTTTTTTATTTTATTTATTTTTTACATCTACAATCGTCTTTGAAGTCACCATCTATAACTTCAAATTCTAGTCAAATCCCCCTGCTCTTAGAAAAGGCCTTGCTGACAATGTATGAATCTGTCTCATCTGTCTTAACGGTAATATCACTTTTTCACTACCTATAAAACAGAGAATTATCTCAGACGACACTTTGTTTTATGATACTTTTTAGACCTCAATTTCTGTTATCTGATAAACGGACAACATATTGGAGCACATTGAATTTACAAACAAAGTATGTTACAGGACTCTTCTTTAGGACAGTAGCTAAATCATTTCCCCCTCTTTTTAACTTAGCGTAGGTCCACGCATTGTAGAGTTACAGTGAAAAAAATAGAAGCAACAGAACTCACATGCTCCATCTGGTTGACGTTACTGAGGCGGTGGAGACCGAACACGTAGCCCTCTGTGCGGTCCTTGTTGATCTTGTCGAGGGCCTGTCCTGCTGCTCCCAGGGCCACGGCGTCCTGGCACGACCCGGGCTTCATGCTGGCTTCCAGGGGGGCGGCATGAGCATACACACACGCCAGCAACAACAAGGCACACTGCTTCATCATGATGGAGGACCGATGGGCTGTGTCTCACACACGCTGAACGGGCTGGTGAGGTAAGGTGAGATGGTTCAGTAGGGCTGCTATATATACAGCTCCATGTACCCCCTCCACCCCCACACACACCCTCCCTCTTCACAACACTGTTCTGGGTCCCACCCCCAACCCAGGTAAACATGACCCCTAACCCCCCCCCCCCCCCCCCCCCCCACGATGCCCCTCTGTGATCCTATCAAGGAATGTGGTCCCTATCAGTCCCATAGGGCCCCTATCAGTCCCATTGTAATCTACCCAGAAACCTGCAGCCCTGTCAGAAGCTATAGGTAACAGTGACCAGGAATGTCTTATCGTGGCTCTTTTAAGTGTTAAGCATCAAAAAACATGAACAGATTTTTGGTTTCACCAGCAGGAATGTCCTTGGAATTGTCCCTTTTCAGGGTGTTACTCAGTTTTGGGGAAGCTACTCTGACCAAGCTACCAATTACAGTACTCCATACTTGGAAGAAGATCAGCTACACTGATAGCTATAGCTACCCTATAGCTAAAAACAATATTATTTACTTAACTTAAGTTACTTTGAAAAAGTAGTTCACTACATCCTTCCCTTTTCCCAAACTACTTAGTGAAAAATTGTCTATATTTTCATTTAATTTATTTGTATTTTTAATCCCAGCCCCCATCCCCCGCAGGAGGCCTTTTGGTAGGCTGCCATTGTAAATAAGAATTTGTTCTTAACTGACTTAGTTAAATAAAGGTGAAATAAAGGTTCAATTAATAAATATATTTATTTTAGCATCTTCCCACACGGACCTTATGTGAGGCTACATTAAACCAGCTAAACCAGCATTAAACCAGCTAAACCAGCATTAAACTAGCATTAAACCAGCTAAACCAGCATTAAACCAGCATTAAACCAGCTAAACCAGCATTAAACCAGCTAAACCAGCATTAAACCAGCTAAACCAGCATTAAACCAGCTAAACCAGCATTAAACCAGCTAAACCAGCATTAAACCAGCTAAACCAGCATTAAACCAGCTAAACCAGCATTAAACCAGCTAAACCAGCATTAAACCAGCTAAACCAGCATTAAACCAGCTTTAGTCCCCAAATTACATTCAGATACTCTACAATTAAATGCTGTACTTAAACATAAGAGAAGATAAACTAAAGAGTCTGTGTTGTGGTCCTCCCATTTCACTTTCACTGTTGGGCCACATACCCAATGCTATACTCGATGCAGAGATATGAACACAACTCAAACCCTGTGCAGATTTCATGTGGCTGGCAAAATTCTGGCGCATATTCACAAAATAAATTGACCGGATCACTCTTGTCAAGAAGTTGATCAACGTTGGTCACCGTCTTTCAAAGTGTGTTGCAACGACAACATGTTGACTGCATGACCTTTACAAAAAATCACGTGATTAATGGTCATGAAATTTCGACTGCAGTCGGACTGGACATTTCTGCTGTTGCTCCTCACCAACTGAAAAGTCGAAACCAAAGCATTGTGGTGGAGACAACCTTCTTCAGTTTGTTTTTGGAAGCAAAAGGCACTACACATGCTCATAAATGGTTGATGTCACCACCTATAATTGGTTATTAACTTATTAACAATGCATGTTTACGGATTTGGGTGGATGATTATTCAGAGCTTAATATACATCTGTATCCTTACAATCTAATTACATATCCCTACATGTGATCCAAATGAATAACATAAATAAATCAAATATCCACCTTGCGACAATATAGCTAATGTATTTATTTAGATGCAGCGATGTACAGTACTATACCAACCCATTGGTGGTGTTATTGTATTGTCAGGCACCACATACAAACGACTGTAATCCAAAAGGGTTTTTATCTAAACCTTTTTTTTTTCACCTGAGAATGATCTCAATGAATTTGTTCCACACACTGTTATAGCCTGTAATGTATCTAGTCTGTAATATTGTTGTCACCAAACACATTCTAATGTGTCGATTTGTTTATTAAGTGTGAATCAAATGCAACATATTGTATGCTAGTTACTGTAGGGATTTATACACTGGCAATTTTAGAGGCTTTGTCTGTGTCTGGGAAACCGGCCCTTAATGAGCAAGTACCCCAGACGGTGGGGCTGCAGGTAGCCTAGTGGTTAAAGTGTTGGGACTAGTAACCGTAATGTTGCTGGATCAAACTCCCAAGCTGACAAGGTAAAAATCTGTCGCTCTACCCCTGAACAAGGCAGTTAACCCACTGTTACCCGGTAGGCCGTCATTGTAAATAAGTCAGTTAACTTGCCTAGTTACTTATAAAAATCAAATACACCAGTTGTGGGGGTCAATAGCAAGTGCATATTACTGCTTGGCATATTGTTTACCCAGTACCTGATGTAGTCTAATCCTGATCATATTGTTTACCCAGGACGTGAACTGATGTAGTCTAATCCTGATCATATTGTTTACCCAGTAACTGATGTAGTCTAATCCTGTTCATATTGTTTACCCAGTAACTGATGTAGTCTAATCCTGTTCATATTGTTTACCCAGTAACTGATGTAGTCTAATCCTGTTCATATTGTTTACCCAGTAACTGATGTAGTCTAATCCTGTTCATATTGTTTACCCAGTAACTGATGTAGTCTAATCCTGTTCATATTGTTTACCCAGTAACTGATGTAGTCTAATCCTGTTCATATTGTTTACCCAGTAACTGATGTAGTCTAATCCTGTTCATATTGTTTACCCAGTAACTGATGTAGTCTAATCCTGTTCATATTGTTTACCCAGTAACTGATGTAGTCTAATCCTGTTCATATTGTTTACCCAGTAACTGATGTAGTCTAATCCTGTTCATATTGTTTACCCAGTAACTGATGTAGTCTAATCCTGTTCATATTGTTTACCCAGTAACTGATGTAGTCTAATCCTTTTCTGTACAGTGAGTGTTGTGTCCTTCATGTGATCGATTCACATTAATTTACATGCTTAATGTCAATAGCAACATAAAGGTTGAGAATTTAAGCAATATACTGCAGACTCTAGTGATGTTAACATGCAATCAATGACCATACAGTAAGAATCTTTGTGGACTCCATTTAATCACATCTGGTAAAAGTTCATGTTGTACAATCACAAATAATGAGTAAGGTACAAGGGCATGAGGTAATGACAAACAACAGAGCATATTATATTTTGAGAAAATACCATACAAGTCTTGTGAATGTTAGAAAGAGCTTGGGCTGGTCTCGAATTTCGTCGGACGGTGTTCAGCTTCGTGTTGGAGAAGTGGAATTTTGATAGCATTCATTTAATCGGCAAAAACAAAGGTGAATGACATGTCTAATACCATTGTCGTGTTTCCTAGAAACAGCAGAAGTTGTCCGACTTTCGCCGCAGGTGGACATGTACCTTCCTCAACTTTACTCATCGACTTCTGCCTACATTCGGCTACTTTCGGCGTAGCACTCAAACGGGCCCATAGTCATTTCTGTGTCAAGAGAAGGTTTTACCAGCAAGGGACACTCTTCACTGGGCTGTGTTTTCCGTCACCAGGGTGAGGGTTTCAAAGTGCAAGTGGACTGTCGGATGCGCGTCCACTTTTATCTGATAACTCTCTGCCTGGGACCTCAATCATATCTCTTTAACCGTCATCACTATGGTGGGTTTATACTTTAATATTAGTACATCATTTTGGTTTATTTTTTAACGATAGCTGGCTATCAGGTGGCTGGACCAGTTTTCCCAAAAATCAACGATACGTAACGTCAAGATTTGCTTGCGAGCCAACCAACAACGTTAATGAATGCTGCCATCAAGCCAATCTACTACATTTAGGCTACAGAATGAAGTATATTAAACAGATCACGACTAGATTTAATCTAATTTCACTGAGCTTGGTTTAGTCTACGTGCAACAATAGCTGTATACTGTCAATCACTGACAGTATTTGTTTTTTAGATGAACAAAATCAGATTACCTGAGCCTTTCACCCTCCTTTTTCACTGACTGATCATGTGAACTGCTGATTGTATTATAAATGTTTCACAGTCAGCTAGGATATTTATTTTTTACTGTTGTTCTAAGCAATCTAAAAGTTGATGAAACGCTTCTAGAACATTTATTTGGTATCAGCGTTGCTGGCTTCATAAAAAAAAAAAAAATGTTAATCTGGTGGATTTTGTAGGTCCTTGGTCTTATTTATTTGTTCGAGGGCCTATCCATGAGGCCAACTTTACCATATTATCCTGGAGGTCCATTTACACACCCAGTCTCATTGTACAGTCCCTTACTTTGCAGAATGATATCTCTTAACTCAACCTGGTCTCAGAGCATGTTGTATCACTCTGTATGTAAATCCGAGACACTCCATTTAGTATGATATGTATGGTATGTATTATTTTGTGGCTCTCCATCACCCATTTCATATGATATGTTACAAATGTCCAAAACGTACAATATGTTACTAATTTGCAAAATGTTTGATATGTACGAATTCTAGCTAGGTGGCTAACAATAGCTATATCTCTAACTTTGGCTAGGCTAGGGTTAGGGTTATAGTTAGGGTTAAGTTTAACAGTTAGGTTAGGCGAAGGGTTAGCTAAAGGGTTAAGGTTAGGGGAAGGGTTAGCTAAAGGGTTAAGGTTAGGGGAAGGGTTAGCTAAAGGGTTAAGGTTAGGGGAAGGGTTAGCTAAAGGGTTAAGGTTAGGGGAAGGGTTAGCTAAAGGGTTAAGGTTAGGGGAAGGGTTAGCTAAATGGTTAAGGTTAGAGGAATGGTTAGCTAACATGATAAGTAGTTGAAAAGTTGTTAAAGTTAGGGTTAAGTTTAACAGTTAGGTTAAATGGTTAAGGTTAGGGGAAGGGTTAGCAAAGGGTTAGGGGAAGGGTTAGCAAAGGGTTAAGGTTAGGGGAAGGGTTAGCTAACATGATAAGTAGTTGAAAAGTTGTTAAGTAGCTAAAAATGTTAACGTTGTCGTTGATGATATTCGACCTTGCTAGACGTTGGCGTTATCAGCCCACCCATCCGTCCTCCATTCTTACGGAACCAAACCAAATATAACTTAGAACTAAATTGAGATTCTCGTACAGGAACATATCATAACATGCTCAGAGACCATGTTGCTCAACTTTAAACGATGCGAAATTCAAAATACAAAATAATTTGTTTAGCTTCTTTCTCTTCTGTGGCTGCATGAAATAGTAAACAACCTGAATTCAGTGATGACATTTTGTTTACTTCAAATCAAATCACATTTTATTTGTCACATACACACGGTTAGCAGATGCGAGTGTAGCGAAATGCTTATGCTTCTAGTTCTGACCATGCAGTAATATGTAACAAGTAATCTAACAATTTCACAACAACTACTGTATACACACAAGTGTAAAGGAATGAATAAGAATATGTACATAAAAATATATGAGCGATGGCCGAACGGCATAGGCAAGATGCAGTAGATGGTATAGAGTACAGTATATACATATGAGATGAGTAATGTGGGGTATGTAAACATTATATAAAGTGGCATTGTTTAAGTCTTTACTGAAGACTCATCTCTTTAGTGGGTCATATGATTGAGGGTAGTCTGGCCCAGGAGTGGGAAGGTGAACGGAAAGGCTCTGGAGCAACGAACCGCCCTTGCTGTCTCTGCCTGGCCTGTTCCCCTCTTTCCACTGGGATTCTCTGCCTCTAACCCTATTACAGGGGCTGAGTCACTGGCTTGCTGGGGCTCTCTCATGCCGTCCCTGGAGGGGGTGCGTCACCTGAGTGGGTTGATTCACTGTTGTGGTCATCCTGTCTGGGTTGGCGCCCCCCCCTTGGGTTGTGCCGTGGCGGAGATCTTTGTGGGCTATACTCAGCCTTGTCTCAGGATGGTAAGTTGGTGGTTGAAGATATCCCTCTAGTGGTGTGGGGGCTGTGCTTTGGCAAAGTGGGTGGGGTTATATCCTTCCTGTTTGGCCCTGTCCGGGGGTGTCCTCGGATGGGGCCACAGTGTCTCCGGACCCCTCCTGTCTCAGCCTCCAGTATTTATGCTGCAGTAGTTTATGTGTCGGGGGGCTGGGGTCAGTTTGTTATATCTGGAGTACTTCTCCTGTCCTATTCGGTGTCCTGTGTGAATCTAAGTGTGCGTTCTCTAATTCTCTCCTTCTCTCTTTCTTTCTCTCTCTCGGAGGACCTGAGCCCTAGGACCATGCCCCAGGACTACCTGACATGATGACTCCTTGCTGTCCCCAGTCCACCTGACCATGCTGCTGCTCCAGTTTCAACTTCCACCTGACTGTGCTGCTGCTCCAGTTTCAACTGTTCTGCCTTATTATTATTCGACCATGCTGGTCATTTATGAACATTTGAACATCTTGGCCATGTTCTGTTATAATCTCCACCCGGCACAGCCAGAAGAGGACTGACCACCCCACATAGCCTGGTTCCTCTCTAGGTTTCTTCCTAGGTATTGGCCTTTCTAGGGAGTTTTTCCTAGCCACCGTGCTTCTACACCTGCAATGCTTGCTGTTTGGGGTTTTATGCTAGGTTTCTGTACAGCACTTTGAGATATTTGATTAAAGTGACTAGTGATACATTTATTACATCCCATGTTTTATTATTAAAGTGACTAGTGATGAGTCCGTAGGTTGGCGGCAGCCACTCAATGTTAGTGATGGCTGTTTGACAGTGTGATGGCCTCATCTTTGTGGCTCCCTGATGAAACAGTAATCCATTACAAGACAACAACCAAAAACTACAAGAAAGACGGTCATTTAATGTGAGAAGCTCCGAGATGATAGGATTTTTGAAGTCCTGCAGTGTCATAGAAATACTGTAGATACTGTGAACAACAGACCATAGAGATAGATAGAGGACTCATCTTTGTATCTGTGCTATTATATTGTCTGTGACAGCATGGGCAGTGCCATTGAGGCTATCTCCATTTTTGAAGTAGTCCATTCTCTTCTTCACAATTGGCTGATCCCTACTGATGACCTGTTTGGACATGACTCCAACAGGGTCACCGGGAGGGATCAGACAATGAAGTTGGGAGTCCCACCCAGTTGAGTACATTAAAGTTGTGGAAGCCTCCCATGCTAAGACTGCCTCATTGGCCACTAGAGGGCTCTATCATTCTCTATGTGTAGTGCACATGTGGCATTAGCCAACCTGTAAAGTGCATTGAATAGAATCCACGATCTGGATTAAAGCGTGTGCTCGGCTCGTTCTCGACGCCGTGTGCAACCGAATGCGCGCTGAAATCTACACACGCTGTGGTTTATAGCACCGCCCACTGGCGAAATGGCATGAAAAGAGTGTGGGTGTGTTCGAGAGCTGACTGTATCAAATCAAATCTAATTGTATTAGTTACATGCGCTGAATACAACAGGTGAAATGCTTACTTACAACCATGCAGTTTTAAGAAAATACAAAAAAAAGTAAGAGATAAGAAAAACAAATAATTAAAGAGCAGCAGTAAATAACAAAAGCGAGGAATATATAATTGAGGTAATTGAGGTAATTATGTACATGCAGGTAGGGTTATTAAAGTGGCTATGCATAGATAATAAAGAAGGTAGCAGCAGTGTAAAAGAGGGGGGGGGGGGCAATGTAAATAGGCCGGGTAGTCATTTGTTCAGGAGTCTTATGGCATGGGGGTAGAAGCTATAGGAAATCGTGAACCGAAATCTGGTAAAAAAAAACATGGCCCACCTTGTCTGACGCGGATTCAATCTCCTCGCTGCCCGGATATACTCCAGATTACGATGGTCAGTCCAGATGAGGAAAGGGTGCTTGGCCCCCTCAAGCCAATGTCTCCACACTTTCAGAGCTGTTACCACAGCTAACAACTGCCGGTGTACTATGAAAACGTTTTTATCTTTCAGTAGTAGATTTTTAGTATGGTAACCTTTTTGTAGGAGTGAACATTAAACCTAAAATGCCCTTTGTTTACTCACTTCCTAGTGCCTAGAGAGCCCCAGGTAGGCAGAATCTCCTCAGAAAGCTATCAGACAGACTCTGATGCAGAGGAGAACAGGGAGGAGGAAGAGGAGTTAAAGAGTAGCAACAGGACCAGTGAAGGACTGACAGAAGAGATTTAACAAGCACGTAATAAGGGAAAGGAAGAGTATGGACAGATTCAAAATGAGGAAGATGAGGTTTTAGATGATCCAGCACTGTGGCAAGAGAAAGTACAACACCATGAAAGATAAGCTATTGTTCGCAGACTAGCCAACAGGTGTGGTGAGGTGTCAGAACTGTATAAAAATCATGCCCCCAGTGTCACGACTACCACCGAAGGTGGCTCCCCTGCCTGTTCGGGCGGCGCTCGACGGTCGTCATCGCCGGTCTACTAGCTGCCACCGATCTCCACGTCAGCCGTCTCCTCAAGTTTCATTTTTGTGAAGAAAAAGGAGGGAGGTCTGCGTCCGTGATTATCGAGGTCTCAATTCCATCACAGTAGCGTTTAGTTACCCGCTTGCTCTTATCGTCACGGAGGTAGAATCATTTCACAGAGCATGTTTTTTCACAAAACTGGCCCTTAGGAGTGCGTATAATCTGGGCGACTACTGGAGCATGACCTGTACATCAAGGCTGAGAAATGTGTGTTCTCCAAACAAGCCGTTTCCTTCCTGGGTTATCGCATTTCCACCTCTGGGGTGGTGATGGAGTGTGACCGCGTTACGGTCGTGCGTGCTTGGCCGACTCCGACCACGGTTAAGGAGGTGCAGCGGTTTTTAGGGTTTGCCAATTGCTACCGGAGGTTTATCCGGGGGTTTTGGTCAGGTGGCTGCTCCCGTTACCTCACTGCTGAAGGGGGGGTTCAGCGGAGATGGACAGATCCTTCAGTCATCTGAAGGAGCTGTTCACCGACGCTCCCATGCTGGCTCATCCGGATCCCTCGTTCATAATGGAGGTGGATGCGTCCGAGGCTGGGGGTTGGAGCCGTGCTGTCACAGCACTCGGGGACGCCACCGAAGCTCCGCCCCTGCGCTTTCTTTTCGAGGAAGTTCAGTCCGGCGGAGCGGAACTATGACCTGGGGGACCGGGAGTTGTTAGCTGTGATAAAAGCTCTGAAGGTGTGGAGACATTGGCTTGAGGGGGTCAAGCACCCTTTCATCATCTGGACTGACCATCGTAATCTGGAGTATATCCGGGCAGCGAGGAGATTGAATCCGCATCAGACAAGGTGGGCCATGTTTTTTTTTTAACCAGATTTCGGTTCACAATCTCCTATAGGCCAGGCTCCCTTAATACTAAGGCCGACGTGCTTTCCCGTCTCTATGACACCAAGGAGCGGCCTTCGATCCTACTCCCATCCTTCCAACTTCATGTCTGGTAGCACCAGTGGTATGGGAGGTGGATGCAGAAATCGAGCGGGCGTTACGGGTGTTCAGTACATGCCGCTTGGTGTCCGTGATCGTCTGATTCGATGGGCCCATACGCTACCCTCTTCGGGTCATCCTGGTATTGAGAGGACAGTGCGGGGTCTTAGGGGGAGGTACTGGTAGCCCACTTTAGCCAAGGACGTGAGGTTTTATGTCTCCTCCTGCTCGGTGTGTGCTCAGAGCAAGGCTCCTAGACACCTGCCTAGAGGGAAGTTACAGCCCCTCCCGGTTCCACAATGGCCGTGGTCGCATTTGTCGGTGGATTTTCTCACCGACCTTCCCCCGTCTCAGGGGAACACCACAATCCTGGTGGTTGTGGATCGGTTTGCTAAGACCTGCCGTCTCATCCCGTTTCCCGGTCTCCCTACTGCCCTACAGACTGCTGCGGCCCTGTTAACCCACGTCTTCCGGCACTACGGGGTGCCTGAGGACATCGTTTCTGATCGGGGTCCCCAGTTCACGTCCAGAGTTTGAAGGGTGTTTATGGAACGTCTGGGGGTCTCGATCAGCCTGACCTCGGGTTTCACCCCGAGAGTAAGGGGCAGGTGGAGAGAGTGAACCAGGATGTGGATAGGTTTCTGCGGTCGTATTGCCAGGACCGGCCAGGAGAATGGGCGAGGTACGTCCCATGGGCGGAGGTGGCTCAGAATTCACACCGCCACTCCTCCACTAACATGTCACCTTTCCATTGCGTGTTGGGTTACCAGCCGGTCCTGGCCCCATGGCATCAGAGCCAGACCGAAACTCCTGCGTTGGAGGAGTGGAGCACTCGAAGGAGACCTGGAGAGCCTGCCTGTTCGGGCGGCGCTCGGCGTTCGTCGTCGCCGGTCTACTAGCTGCCACCGAAGGTGTCTCCCCTGCCTGTTCAGGCGGCGCTCGGCGGTCGTCGTCGCCGGTCTACTAGCTGCCACCGAAGGTGTCTCCCCTGCCTGTTCGGGCGGCGCTTCCAGGCTTACTGGAACTGTTGTCAAATTATGATCCGCTATTACGTGAGCACTTACAGACAGTCAGGGACAAAAAGAAAGGAGCACGACTGACTCATTACCTCAGCCCTGAGAGCCAAAACGACTTCATAGGAATATGTGGTCAAAGGGCAAACAATACTTCATGAAAGAATGTGATTCAACTCCAGACATATGTGATTCATATGTGATTCTACTCCAGACATATGTGGTTATATGTGATTCAACTCCAGACATATGTGATTCATATGTGATTATATGTGATTCAACTCCAGACATATGTGATTCATATGTGATTATATGTGATTCAACTCCAGACATATGTGATTCATATGTGATTATATGTGATTCAACTCCAGACATATGTGATTCATATGTGATTATATGTGATTCAACTCCAGACATATGTGATTCATATGTGATTATATGTGATTCAACTCCAGACATTTCCCGTACTGAGCAAAATGTATTATTGGTGAGATATGTACACAAAGATAAAGTTCAGGGACCAGGTGAATGGGAAATAATTGAACGTTTTCTTGAATTTCAAATGACAGGCAGTGAAATTTCTGCACTGATTTTGAGTTGATTTGAAGGGTATTGACATAGCAGATTGCCCTGGTCAAGGCTAAGTTAATGGTGCAAATATGTCAGGGAAAGTGAAGGAAGTTCAAACACACATACTGTAAAAGAATCCACTGGCCACATACTCACCTTGTGCCTCCCATACTCACCTTGTGCCTCACATAGTCACCTTGTGCCTCCCATACTCACCTTGTGCCTCCCATACTCACCTTGTGCCTCACATAGTCACCTTGTGCCTCCCATACTCACCTTGTGCCTCACATAGTCACCTTGTGCCTCCCATACTCACCTTGTGCCTCCCATACCTCCCATACTCACCTTGTGCCTCCCATACTCACCTTGTGCCTCCCATACTCACCTTGTGCCTCCCATACTCACCTTGTGCCTCCCATACTCACCTTGTGCCTCACATACTCACCTTGTGCCTCACATATTCACCTTGTGCCTCACATACTCACATTGTGCCTCCCATACTCACCTTGTGCCTCCCATACACACCTTGTGCCTCCCATACTCACCTTGTGCCTCCCATACACACCTTGTGCCTCCCATACTCACCTTGTGCCTCCTATACTCACCTTGTGCCTCACATACTCACCTTGTGCCTCCCATACACACCTTGTGCCTCCCATACTCACCTTGTGCCTCCTATACTCACCTTGTGCCTCACATACTCACCTTGTGCCTCCCATACTCACCTTGTGCCTCCCATACTCACCTTGTGCCTCCCATACTCACCTTGTGCCTCCCATACTCACCTTGTGCCTCCATAACTCTTAATCTTGTGGGTGTATAAGCAGCTCAGTCGTCCCCAGAAGTGTCAACCTTTTATCGTAGTGTGAATCATCTGTACAATCTGTTCAGTGCCAGCCCAGAGCGATGGGCCATTCTCAAGGAAAAGACTGGCTGCTGTCTTAACCTCCTTTCAGACATGCGATGGTGTGTGTCGTATTGCTGCGGTCAGACCAGTGGCAACTCGTTTACCATCTATCATCGAGGCCCTAGACATGCTTCTTGCTACCCTGCAGCCTGACAAACGCAGCTACATCAGAGACAAAAGGTCTGAAAAGCTACTTCATGTCTTTCAGGACAGTCTTCCTGCTCACATTTCTGGGTAAAAGTTTTTGCAGCGTATTGAGAATAGAAGCCTTCAACTCTTCAGTCAGGAAACATTTCTCTGGACATGGAAGCAGCTCACATTAAGACACAACAGGAAGAAATACAGGCTCTCTGTGTAATCAATGGTGACGCTGTTCTGGCAGAAGCCTCCACGGTGGCAAATGAAATGGGTGGAACTACTCCGTTTCTCAGTGAACAGAGGAACCGCCAGACAGAAAAGAAAACGTTTTCTCTGACGAGACTGAAGATGACAAGAAGTCAGACACTGCATTTCACAACACAGTGTTTTATGTGGCTCTAGAAAGTATAGTCAGTCAGTCGGACATGCGGTTCCACACGATTGCAGATAATATGCAAGGAGTTTTCACCAATTCTTACATTTAGGAAAATGACTGAAAACCAAATGAGTTTATCTTGCCAGAAATTGAGAAACAAGTACTCCAAAGATCTCACAGATGGATTTGAAAATGAAATGTGACATTAAAGACGATATATATGGAGCCACTTATTCAGATGGTCTTTCTCCTGCAGAGATCCTAAATGCCATCCACAAGATGCAGCTACAGAGCTTTTTTGGGAGAAGTGGGCATTGCACTGCGACTCTTCTGTACAATGACCTGTAACAGTTGATGGAGGTGAATGTGCCTTCAGTAAGCTGAAACTTATAAAGAACTATCGTAAGATCTACGATGTGCCAAGACAGGTTGAACAGCCTTGCCATCCTTTCAATTGAAAACGAGTTAGCTAGAAAATTTTACTTTAAAGGCATTATAAATAGGTTTGCTCACAAGAAGGTTCAACGCTGGGTTCTTGGTGCAGTGTAACCTCTGAGTTTTGTTTATAGGGAACAAACACAAGGACAAATGCCTTAACCTGTTCTGCCCAAGCCTGCCTGGGGATGGGCAAAATACTGTCAGAGTATTTTCTGCTATGGTTTATCTCCTGTTGAACTTACTCAGGAATGCCCACATAATGTCTTGACACTACAGTTGCAGTTTCACAGATGCGTGTTCTGTGTAGGTACCACATTTATGCCTGCACTCACATAGTTCAGGATTTTTTAAATGTATTTTGGGTATGTGATTTAGGCATATATTTAGGAATTATGCATAGGGCAGAACAGGGTTAGCCTTGTTAATAAGAATTGGTAATAAATGATTTAACCTGAAACATTGATCATTAGTAATTTATTCATTAAAACTGACTACAATATGTAGTTGTGTAGTTATTTACAATAAAGCATCATAAAAATCTTATGACACAGCTTCTGTTAACATTAGGAACCACAAGTTTTTGCAATACTGTTAGTGTAGGCAAAGGATGAAGGTGGAAACTAGAATCTGCACAATTGTAGTATAGAGCAGAAGAAGCTAATAGTTAGCACATTTAATAACACATATTGATCAGTACGTTATTTTAATCTGAAACATTCTGATTTCTATGTTAGGGGACCGGTAGTTTTTTTTTCATAGGGCCCCAAAATTCTGGCAACGCCCCTTCCAGGCAGTGATGCAACCCGTCAGGATGCTCTCGATGGTGCAGCTGTAAAACCTTTTGAGGATCTGAGGACCCATGACAAATCTTTTCATTCTCCTGAGGGGGAATATAATAAAATTGTCGTGCCCTCTTCACAACTGTCTTGGTGTGTTTGGACCATGTTAGTTTGTTGTTGATGTGGACGCCAAGGAACTTAAAGCTCTCAACCTGCTCCACTACAGCCCCGTCGATGAGAATTTGGGGCGTCCTCGGTCCTCCTTTTCCTGTAGTCTACAATCATCTCCTTTCTCTTGATCGTGTTGAGGGAGAGGTTGTTGCTCTTGCACCACCTGTGAGGTCTCTGACCTCCTCCCTATAGGCTGTCTCATCGTTGTCGGTGATCAGGCATACCACTGTTACGTCATCAGCGAACTTAATGATGGTGTTGGAGTCGTGCCTGGCCGTGCAGTCATGAGGGCCCTGTACAGGGCCTTTTGGGCGCCCTAAACAAGATTTGGTTGGGGGCACCCCTCCACCTCATGGGGAAAACATTTTAGTGCCCCCGCCTCATGACAACGGAGAGAAACATTTACATTTTCAAGTGAATTTCCTACAATTCCACACATTTTGCCATAGGGCGGAGAGACATTTTTTTTTAATGTTATGAAAAATGTCATGCAATTTTCAGTTTTAAAGCTAATTTTCTGCAATTCTACACATTTTGCCATGACTTATGCCATGTTAATGATATCTGAGTGAGAGTGTGTAGTCTACTGTTCTAACTCTCAACAGGTAATTGACCCCGACTGAGCAAGGGTCAAATCAACATGGCTGTGTCAACATGGCTGCTATTGTTTCTAAACACTTTTCTGTATAAGGGGCTACATAAACTTTCCTATACCCCCATATCACACACTCACAAACTGAAAACATAACGTGTTGTTCAATTCATGGGTTAGAGAGAGGTCTCAAATATCACTGTCATTTGGAAAAACGTGTCAATAATCAACTGACTGGCTTTCTTCATGTCTATAGTATTCTCTCTGGTATGTAATCTGGTTTCCCCTCAGGTTATGGATGTGTCACTGCAACCTTAAAGGTCCTCAGTGATGTCACCATTTCCTTTGATTCTAAGCAATGCTGTGCTGCTATTTTTATTGACTTGACCGAAGCTTTTGATACGGTAGACCATTCCATTCTTGTGGGCCGGTTAAGGAGTATTGGTGTCTCTGAGGGGTCTTTGGCCTGGTTTGCTAACTACCTCTCTCAAAGAGTGCAGTGTATAAAGTCAGAAAATCTGCTGTCTCAGGTACTGCCTGTGACCAAGGGAGTACCCCAAGGCTCGATCCTAGGCCCCAATCTCTTCTCAATTTACATCAACAACATAGCTCAGGCAGTAGGAAGGTCTCATCCATTTATATGCAGATGATACAGTCTTATACTCAGCTGGCCCGTCCCTGGGTTTTGTGTTAAATGCTCTACAACAAAGCTTTCTTAGTGTCTAACAAACTTTCTCTGCCCTTAACCTTGTTCTGAACACCTCCAAAACAAAGGTCATGTGGTTTGGTAACAAGAATGCCCCTCTCCCCACAGGTGTGATTACTACCTCTGAGGGTTTAGAGCTTGAGGTAGTCACCTCATACAAGTACTTGGGAGTATGGCTAGACGGTACACTGTCCTTCTCTCAGCACATATCAAAGCTGCAGGCTAAAGTTAAACCTAGACTTGGCTTCCTCTATCTTATAATCGCTCCTCTTTCACCACAGCTGGCAAACTAACCCTGATTCAGATGACCATCCTACCCATGCTAGATTACAGAGACATAATTTATAGATCGTCAGGTAACGGTGCTCTCGAGCGGCTAGATGTTCTTTACCATTCGGCCATCAGATTTGCCACCAATGCTCCTAATAGGACACATCACTGCACTCTATACTCCTCTGTAATCTGGTCATCTCTGTGTACCCGTCACAAGACCCACTGGTTGATGCTTATTTATAAAACCCTCTTAGGCCTCACTCCCCCTTATCTGAGATATCTACTGCAGCCCTCATCCTTCACATACAACACACATTCTGCCAGTCACATTCTGTTAAAGTTCCCCAAAGCACAGACATCCCTGGGTCGCTCGTCTTTTCAGTTCGCTGGAGCTAGTGACTGGAACGAGCTAAAACAAACACTCAAACTGGCCAGTTTTATCTCAATCTCTTCATTCAAAGATTCAATCATGGACACTCTTACTGACAGTTGTGGCTGCTTTGTGTGATGTAATGTTGTCTCTACCTTCTTGCCCTTTGTGCTGTTGACTGTGCCCAACAATGTTTGTACCATGTTTTGTGCTGCTACCATGTTGTGTTGCTACAAGGTTGTTGTCCTGTTGTGTTGCTACCATGCTGTGTTGTCATGTTGTGTTGCTGCCTTGCTATGTTGTTGTCTTAGATCTCTCTTTATGTAGTGTTGTGTTGTCTCTCTTGTTGTGATGTGTGTTTTGTCCTATATTTATACATAAAAAATAAAAAGAAAAGTTTAATCCCAGGCCCCTGTCCCCGGGGGTGGTCTTTTGGTAGGCCGTCATTGTAAATAAGAATTTGTTCTTAACTGACTTGCCTAGTTAAATAAATGTAAAATAAAATAAAAAATAACATTTGTATCCTCTGTAGCTTTAGAATCACAGCAAAGTTGGTTCCTGTTTCAGTCAGGTCTTTGGCCACGTTTGCGTGATTCAAACAAAAACATCCTAATGATTGGTTGACAAATAGCACCTCCCATAATGCAGGTGATTGGTTGACAAATAGCACCTCCCATAATGCAGGTGATTGGTTGACAAATAGCACCTCCCATAATGCAGGTGATTGGTTGACAAATAGCACCTCCCATAATGCAGGTGATTGGTTGACAAATAGCACCTCCCATAATGCAGGTGATTGGTTGACAAATAGCACCTCCCATAATGCAGGTGATTGGTTGACAAATAGCACCTCCCATAATGCAGGTGATTGGTTGACAAATAGCACCTCCCATAATGCAGGTGATTGGTTGACAAATAGCACCTCCCATAATGCAGGTGATTGGTTGACAAATAGCACCTCCCATAATGCAGGTGATTGGTTGACAAATAGCACCTCCCATAATGCAGGTGGTTGCTGAATGGTGCTGTTGATGAGATGCAACTGCAGCGATTTGAAGGTGACTTCATCAAAAACTGCATGACCTTCGATCACATGATTTGTGTAAAGTTCATGCAGTCGCAAAGTCTGTAATTGTTTTGTTTTTTTACCATAATGCAACACACTTTGAAAGGCGGTGACAATCGACAAAAGTGATCCTCTCGAACGTGCCCTGTGTCCTCTACCAGCAGGGGACACACTGGCTGTGTTCGAGCAGTGGTGTAAAGTACTTAAGTCGTTTTTGGGGTATTTACTTTACTATTTATATTTCTGACAACTTTTACTTCACTACATTCCTAAGGAAAATAATGTACTTTTTACTCCTTACATTTTCCCTGACACCCAAAAGTACTCGTTACATTTTGAATGCTCAGCAGGACTGGAAAATTGTCAAATTCACACACTTATCAAGAGAACATCCCTGGTCATCCCTACTGCCTCTGATCTGGTGGACTGACTAAACAGAGAACATCCCTGGTCATCCCTACTGACTCTGATCTGGAGGACTCACTAAACAGAGAACATCCCTGGTCCATCCCTACTGCCTCTGATCTGGTGGACTGACTAAACAGAGAACATCCCTGGTCATCCCTACTGCCTCTGATCTGGTGGACTCACTAAACAGAGAACATCCCTGGTCATCCCTACTGCCTCTGATCTGGTGGACTGACTAAACAGAGAACATCCCTGGTTATCCCTACTGCCTCTGATCTGGTGGACTCACTAAACAGAGAACATCCCTGGTTATCCCTACTGCCTCTGATCTGGTGGACTCACTAAACAGAGAACATCCCTGGTCGTCCCTACTGCCTCTGATCTGGTAGACTCACTAAACAGAGAACATCCCTGGTCATCCCTACTGCCTCTGATCTGGTGGACTCACTAAACAGAGAACATCCCTGGTCGTCCCTACTGCCTCTGATCTGGTGGACTCACTAAACAGAGAACATCCCTGGTCATCCCTACTGCCTCTGATCTGGTGGACTCACTAAACACACATGTTTAGTTTGTCAATTATGTCTGAGTGTTGGAGTGTGTCCATGGCTATCCGTAAAAAAAATGTAATGTTGCCATCTGGTTTGCTTATATAAGGAATTTGAAATGATTTATACTTTTACTTTTGATACTTAAGTATATTTTAGCAATTAAATTTACTCTCGATACTTAAATATATTTAAAACCAAATACTTTTAGACTTTTACTCAAGTAGTATTTTACTGGGTGAATTTCACTTTTACTTGAGTAATTTTCATTGAAGGTTTCTTTACTTTTACTACAGTATGACAATCGGGTACTTTTCCCACCAATACATATACGAGAGGGTCAAAACCGCAATGTATCATGGGTAAATTGTGACTGATTGACTTATCTACAAATAATGAGTTGTTACTTATGATGCAAGGTGATTCGTAGATCGCCAACATGGCCAGTTTTTATTCACGGCACCTTGATACAAAGTAATTTTCGTAGTAGATTAGAAGAGCTAACCCTAACCCATTTTCATAACCTTAAACTCAGTCCTAAACTGCTACGTTAATTCTCCTAAATTGCTAGGAAAACTTCACTTTGGTATGGAAGTGCCATGAAGAGTGTTTCCCCTACCAGCAGGAAAATAAGTGACAAAATGGATTGTAATGATGCAACCGACCACTTGGTGGAGCCAGACACACGTTTAACAGAGAAGCCTCTGTTCTAGAACTGCCTAGTTTGTTGTTGTCTGCTAAAATGGTGGGAAATTAATCAAATAAGCAATGCAAACATATTATCAGGCACTGTAAGCGTAATTAGTTTAAACACCAAAACTATGTTTCAAGTGAGAATTTGGCAGGTCTGAAAGCCAAAAATAAAATAAATGATTGCCTTATTCACCCATATTTTATTTTTGCAAAAAAAAGTAGTGTGTAGTTCCAGTAGTTAGCTACACAGCTGCATGGTAACAAAAAGTAACTAACTACTGACAAAAAAATGACCAAGGTTTAAATTTAGTTCAACTACCACCAAGCTACTGCAAAGTCATGTCCAACTACATGTAGTTCACTACTCCTCAACACTGAAATGTTTTTCAGTTGTTAAATAAAAAACGTTTTTTTTTCAGAGGTTCTTTATCTTGCTATGCTGAAAGTGGATCCATCCATCGAAAACAAGAGGATTAACTGATATGTAACTATCTGGATAATTGCTTTGCATGCATCAATTCGATTGATTATAGAGATACGGGAGTGGCTTAACTTCTCCATGTGATGTTAGCATAGTGCTTACCCCCCCCCCGAACAAGGCCGTGTGCCGTGTGTCATTGTACTGAGCCGTTACATTGACCCACAGTGATTAAGCCAACTATGACCTTAATGGACTTAGTGTAACAGCTTTTTAGTGTGTGTGTGTGTGTGTGTGTGTGTGTGTGTGTGTGTGCCTGTGTGTGTGTGTGTGTGTGTGCCTGTGTGTGTGTGTGTGTGCCTGTGTGTGTGTGTGTGTGCCTGTGTGTGTGTGTGCCTGTGTGTGTGTGCCTGTGTGTGTGTGTGTGTGTACCTGTGTGTTTGTGTGTGTGTGTTAGTGTGTGCCTGTATGTGTGTGTGCCTGTGTGTGTGTGTTTGCCTGTCCTCTAGTTTGTCATGAGTATCTCAGTACATTAGTATCATGAAGTAGTTTATTCATTTAAAAAAAAAAAATATGTCATCCAATAATGTCACAGCTGATTTTAACAGAGAGAATCCGTAGATGAAGTAGAAGCCAGAAAAGACAACAGATCATTTCATTTGCAGTACAGTACACAGTTACTGTTCTTATTATTGACATTATTTCAACCATGATGGCAAAACTACTTCTGAATATGTGTCAACATGATTTCAGCCATCCACCATTTAGAAGTGTAATCGGAATGCTGAGATTATGCCTTGACATGTGGGGGAGGAGCCTCGCCCAGAACGTGTGTCGGATGGGGTGGTAGAGAGTGCCCTGGGGGTGGCCCGTGGCCATGGGGACGAGGGTGTGGGTGGGGGTGATGAGGGGGTGGGAAGGGGCAAAGAGGGTGGATAGAGGGGGGGATTTTCACGAAGCCGTGACAGTGGGGGAAGGGGAACTCCCCATGGGGACCAGGGGGGGGGTTATGGGGACCAGGGGGTGGACCTTGGTCGCCTGGAGGTGGGCCACCAGGGCGTCCTGGGAAGCCTGGTAGTGGGCCTGGTTTTCCTGGCTTGTGTACCCAGGGAGGGAGGTGATGTTTGATGCCAGGATGGATGTGGTGTGGTGGGTGTCCACACTCCCTTCCAGGGGTACGGGGAGAACTGGCGTTCTGCCATGGAAACAACAAAAGGAACCATGTTTGAATTGACAGACTTTCGAGGAGGGCTGGCACCATATCTCGTAATTATATATTTTCGGGATGTATTTATGTGTGTTGAAAGTGGCTTACAAGAGCTTCATAGATCTCACAGTTGACATCCACCTGGCCATTCCCCAGCAGTGTGGATTTACAGAGCCCATGGCGCTAGAGAGAGAGACAGCAGACACAGACCAAGGTCAGAGACAGAGACCAGAGACAGAGACAGAGACCAAAGTCAGAGACAGAGTCCAGAGACAGAGACAGAGACCAAAGTCAGAGACAGAGACCAAAGTCAGAGACAGAGACCAAAGTCAGAGACAGAGACCAAAGTCAGAGACAGAGGCCAGAGACCCGAGTCCGGAGACCGAGACCGGAGACAGAGACCGGAGACAGAGACGGGAGACAGAGACAGACAGAGACCAAAGTCAGAGACAGAGGCCAAGGTCAGAGACAGAGGCCAGAGACAGAGACCAAAGTCAGAGACAGAGACCAAAGTCAGAGACAGAGACAGAGACCGGAGACGGAGACCGGAGACAGAGACCGACAGAGACAGGAGACAGAGACCGGAGACCAGAGACAGAGACCGGAGACCAGAGACAGAGACCGGAGACGAAGAAAGGAGACGGGAGACAGAGACAGGAGACAGGAGACCAGAGTATGGTGATGGTAATACGTGAGGAGTGAGTATGATGAGGAGGAGGTCGCTAGTTGCCTTACAGCTTCATCGGGGCACAGTGGCTTGCAGGCATGTCTATCTATCCTGCTCTTGGCATTACAATCAGTCTCCACGATGGCCAACTCAGCGTAGTAGTTCATTCCAGTCATCATCATGTACTAGGAAAGGGAGAGAGACATGGCTCACAGATGTAGGATCTTCATTTGATCACTTTATTGCAGGAGAACTGTCCTGCAACGCAGGAAATGTAAAACTGGTCGTGTATTTTTGAGGTTTAGGCATTTGAAGTTTGTCATTTCCACTTTGAAATTTCAGACTTAATTTTCCTACAACAATGTCCATTCATTATAATCTACATAATAATTAACATTTTCTGTTGCAGCAGGATTACTTTCCTGCTGTAGCAAACTGGCTCAAATTAGGATCCTACACCTGTACAGGTTTAGACAGACAGGGGAGACCTACTTCATTCCCTAAACAAACACTCCAGATAGCATATGACACTGTTGTCAGTGGTAGGATTCCTTGAACACTCTAAGCAGTGTGTTACACCCTTTCAGACTCATCCCTGAAACAGTGACCAGTTTTGACTAGAAATAGGACAACAAATGTGTTTTTGGATTGTGTACCCAGAGAAGCACAGAGAGAGAATCCTAATACATCACCCTACCCCAGATTTTATCCTCCCCACTTCCATCAGTTTGAAGTAGGAGGTGTAGTTGTGGTCCATGTTGAACTGCCTGAGGCCTGCCTTCACACTCTCTAGGCCCTCGGGGCTGTGAAGGGGCAGCAGGATGGGGCAGTCCGGACACATTCTGACCATCTTCTCAGCAGAAACTTTATCAAATCAAATTAAACTTGATTTAAAAAATGCACACAACCATTTTTTTGGGGGGAGGTAGACTTACTCACTGTACTGCGTTTAAAAAAAAAAGGACACATGTACTGTGTGTTTTGGTGGCGTGTGTTGCAGTAGACGAGGGTAACGTTAGATACCTGGTTCAGTGTTGCAGGAGTGTTTAGAGACCTCTGCAATGCCTTCTGTGATGCTCAGGGTCACATTGCAGTGGGCATTCACTTGCTGCATGAGGGAAACACAACATATATTTCTGCTTATTCATCCATTTGTACAGGTGTCTCTCTCTACAGGACTGGCACTACAGGTGTCTCTCTCTACAGGACTGGCATGTATCACTACAGGTGTCTCTCTCTCTCTACAGGACTGGCATGTATCACTACAGGTGTCTCTCTCTCTCTACAGGACTGGCATGTATCACTACAGGTGTCTCTCTCTCTACAGGACTGGCATGTATCACTACAGGTGTCTCTTTCTACAGGACTGGCACTACTGGTGTCTCTCTCTACAGGACTGGCATGTATCACTACAGGTGTCTCTCTCTCTCTACAGGACTGGCATGTATCACTACAGGTGTCTCTCTCTCTACAGGACTGGCATGTATCACTACAGGTGTCTCTGTCTACAGGACTGGCATGTATCACTACAGGTGTCTCTCTCTCTACAGGACTGGCATGTATCACTAATATTATTAAATGTCTGGTTGGCCATTATTGTGTAGTGGCTTACCGTTTCATAATCTTGACGGATGTCACACTCTTCAAAAGATTTTGGGTTGATGATGTGACAGGTTGTTTCCTGGAGGTCTAGTTCCAGGTGCAATTTACAGTCAGATTGACCCTGAGATGGAGAGATGGAGAGGAGAGATGGAGAGGAGAGATGGAGAGGAGAGGAGAGATGGAGAGGAGCGAGGGTAATGGAGAGATAGAGAGGAGAGATGGAGAGGAGAGAGGGTAGAGGAGAGATGGAGAGGAGCGAGGGTAGAGGAGAGATGGAGAGGAGAGATGGAGAGGAGAGATGGAGAGGAGCGAGGGTAGAGGAGAGATGGAGAGGAGAGATGGGAGAGGAGAGAGGGGTAGAGGAGAGGAGGGTAGAAGGAGAGATGAGAGGAGAGGACAAGGGTAGAGGAGAGATGGAGAGGAGAGATGGAGCCAGGGTAGAGGAGAGATGGAGATAGGTGAGATGGAGAGAGGATAGAGGAGAGATGGAGAGGAGAGATGGAGCAGGGTAGAGGAGAGATGGAGATAGTGAGATGGAGAGAGGATAGAGGAGAGATGAAGAGGAGAGATGGAGCGAGGGTAAGGAGAGATGGAGATAGGTGAGATGGAGAGAGGATAGAGGAGAGATGGAGAGGAGAGATGGAGCGAGGGTAGAGGAGAGATGGAGATAGGTGAGATGGAGAGAGGATAGAGAGAGATGGAGAGGAGAGATGGAGCGAGGGTAGAGGAGAGATGGAGATAGGTGAGATGGAGAGAGGATAGAGGAGAGATGGAGAGGAGAGATGGAGCGAGGGTAGAGGAGAGATGGAGATAGGTGAGATGGAGAGAGGATAGAGGAGAGATGGAGAGGAGAGATGGAGCGAGGGGTAGAGGAGAGATGGAGATAGGTGAGAGTGGATAGAGGATAGAGGAGAGATGAAAGAGGAGAGATGGAGCGAGGGTAGAGGAGTAGATGGGAATAGGTGAGATTGAGAGAGGATAGAGGAGAGATGGAGTAGTGAGAGAATGGAGCGAGGTATAGAGAGATTGGAGATAGGGTGAGATGGAGAGAGGATAGAGGAGAGATGAAGAGGGTAGAGGAGCGATGAAGAGTGGGTAGAGGAGAGATGGTGATAGGTGAGATGGAGAGAAGATAGAGGAGAGATGAAGAGAGGGTAGAGGAGAGATGAAGAGAGGGTAGAGGAGAGATGGAGAGAGGGGTAGAGGAGAGATAGGCAGTATGGGAGAGAGGAGAGATGAGCGAGGTAGGGGAGGAATTGAAAGAGAGGGTAGAAGGAGAGATGGAGAGAGGGGTAGAGGGAGAGATGGTGATAGGTGAGATGGATAGAGGAGAGATGAAGATAGGGTAGGGGAGAGATGAAGAGAGGGTAGGGGAGAGATGAAAAGAGGGTAGGGGAGAGATGAAGAGAGGGTAGGGGAGAGATGAAGAGAGGGTAGAGTGAGAGATGAAGAGAGGGTAGAGAGAGATGAAGAGAGGGTAGGGGAGAGATGAAGAGAGGGTAGAGAGAGATGGAGAAAGGTGAGATGGAGAGATGAAGAGAGGGTAGAGGAGAGATGGAGACAGGGTAGAGGAAGATGGAGACGGGTAGAGAGAGATGGAGAGAGACAGAGGTAGAGGAGAGATGGAGAGAGAATAGAGGAGAGATGAAAGAGAGGGTAGAGGAGAGATGGAGAGAAGGTAGAGGAGAGAAGGGTAGAGAGATGGAGAGAGGGTAGAGGAGAGATGAGAGAAGGTAGAGGAGAGATGGAGAAGAGGGTAGAGGAGAGATGAAGAAGAGGGTAGAGAAGAGATGGAGAGAAAGTAGAGGAGAGAAGGTAGAGAGATGGAGAGAGGGTAGAGGAGAGAAGGTAGAGAGATGAATAGAGGTAGAGGAGAGATGAAGAGAGGGTAGAGGAGAGATGGAGAGAAGGTAGAGGAGAGATGGAGAGAGGGTAGAGGAGAGATGGAGAGAGGTAGAGGAGAGATGGAGAGAGGGTAGAGGAGAGATGGAAGAGGGTAGAGGAGAGATGGAGAGAGGGTAGAGGAGAGATGGAGAGAGGGTAAGAGATGGAGAGAAGTAAAGAGAGATGAGGATAAGGTAGATGAGAGATGGAGAGAGGTAGTAGAGATGGAGAGAAGTAGAAGAGAGATGGAGAGAAGGTAGAGGAGAGATGGAGAGAGGGTAGAGGAGAGATGGAGAGAAGGCTAGAAGAGAGATGAAGAGAGGGTAGATGAGAGATGGAGAGAGGGTAGAGGAGAGATGGAGAGAGGGTAGGAAGGGAGAGATGAAGAGGAGAGATGGAGCAAGGTAGAGGAGAGATGGAGAAAGGTGAGATGGAGAGATGAAGATAGGGTAGATGAGAGATGGAGAGAAGGTAGAGGAGAGATGGAGAGAGAGGTAGAGGAGAGATGAAGAGGAGAGATGGAGCAAGGGTAGAGGAGAGATGGAGAAAGGTGAGATGGATAGAGGAGAGATGAAGAGAGGGTAGGGGAGAGATGAAGAGAGGGTAGGGGAGAGATGAAGAGAGGTAGGGGAGAGATGAAGAGAGGGTAGGGGAGAGATGAAGAGAGGGTAGGGGAGAGATGAAGAGAGGGTAGAGGAGAGATGAAGAGAGGGTAGAGGAGAGATGAAGAGAGGGAGGGGAGAGATGAAGAGAGGGTAGAGGAGAGATGGAGAAAGGGTGAGATGGAGAGATGAAGAGAGGGTAGAGGAGAGATGGAGACAGGGTAGAGGAGAGATGGAGACAGGGTAGAGGAGAGATGGAGAGAGGACAGAGGGTAGAGGAGAGATGGAGAGAGAATAGAGGAGAGATGAAGAGAGGGTAGAGGAGAGATGGAGAGAAGGTAGAGGAGAGAAGGTAGAGAGATGGAGAGAGGGTAGAGGAGAGATGGAGAGAAGGTAGAGGAGAGATGGAGAGAGGGTAGAGGAGAGATGAAGAGAGGGGTAGAGGAGAGATGGAGAGAAGGTAGAGGAGAGAAGGTAGAGAGATGGAGAGAGGGTAGAGGAGAGAAGGTAGAGAGATGAATAGAGGGTAGAGGAGAGATGAAGAGAGGGTAGAGGAGAGATGGAGAGAAGGTAGAGGAGAGATGGAGAGAGGGTAGAGGAGAGATGGAGAGAGGGTAGAGGAGAGATGGAGAGAGGGTAGAGGAGAGATGGAGAGAGGGTAGAGGAGAGATGGAGAGAGGGTAGAGAGATGGAGAGAAGGATAGAAGAGAGATGGAAGTAGGGTAGATGAGAGATGGAGAGAGGGGTAGAGATATGGAGAGAAGGTATAAGAGAGATGGAGAGAAGGTAGAGGAGAGATGGAGAGAGGGTAGAGGAGAGATGGAGAGAATGTAGAAGGAGAGATGAAGAGAGGGTAGATGAGAGATGGAGAGAGGGTAGAGGAGAGATGGAGAGAGGGTAGTAGAGGAGAGATGAAGAGGAGAGATGGAGCAAGGGTAGAGGAGAGATGGAGAAAGGTGAGATGGAGAGATGAAGATAGGGTAGATGATGAGATGGAGAGAAGGTAGAGGAGAGATGGAGAGAGGGTAGAGGAGAGATGAAGAGGAGAGATGGAGCAAGGGTAGAGGAGAGATGGAGAAAGGGTGAGATGGAGAGATGAAGAGAGGGTAGAGGAGAGATGGAGAGAGGGTAGAGGAGAGATGGAAGGAGGAGGAGATGGAGATATGGAGTTGGGATAGAGGAGAGATGTGGAGAGGGGTAGAGGAGAGATGAGTTATGGAGAGAGGGTAGAGGAGAGATGGAGAGAGGATAGAGGAGAGATGGAGATAGGATAGAGGAGAGATGGAGAGAGGGTAGAGGAGAGATGAAGAGGAGAGATGGAGAAAGGTGAGATGGAGAGATGAAGAGAGGGTAGAGGAGAGATGGAGACAGGGTAGAGGAGAGATGGAGACAGGGTAGAGGAGAGATGGAGAGAGGACAGAGGGTAGAGGAGAGATGGAGAGAGAATAGAGGAGGAGATGAAGAGAGGGTAGAGGAGAGAAGAGAGAAGGTAGAGGAGGAGAAGGTAGAGAGATGGAGAGAGGGGTAGAGGAGAGATGGAGAGAAGGTAGAAAGATGAAGAAGAGAGGGTAGTAAGAAGAGATGGAGAGAAGGTAGAGGAGAGATGGAGAGAGGGTAGAGGAGAGATGGAGAGAAGGTAGAGGAGAGATGTAGAGAGGGTAGAGAGATGGAGAGAAGGTAGAGGAGAGATGGAGAGAGGGTAGAGGAGAGATGGAGAGAAGGTAGAAGAGAGATGGAGATAGGGTAGATGAGAGATGGAGAGGAGGGTAGAGGAGAGATGGAGCAAGGGTAGAGGAGAGATGGAGAAAGGTGAGATGGAGAGATGAAGAGAGGGTAGAGGAGAGATGGAGAGAGGGTAGAGGAGAGATGTGAAGAGGAGAGATGGAGCAAGGGTGGTAGATGAGAGATGGAGAAAGGTGGAGGAGGGAGGACTGGAGAAAGGTGAGATGGAGAGATGAAGAGAGGGGTAGAGGAGAGATGGAGACGGGTAGAGGAGAGATGGAGACATGGTAGAGGAGAGGATGGAGAGAGGGTAGAGGAGAGATGAAGAGGAGAGATGGAGGCAATGGTAGAGGAGGAGATGGAGAAAGGTGAGATGGGAGAGATGAAGAGAAGGTAGAGGAGAGATGGAGAGAGGGTCGAGGAGAGATGGAGAGAGGACAAGAGGAGAGATGAAGAGAGGGTAGATTTGAGAGATGGAGAGAAAGGTAGAGAGATGGACAGAGGGTAGAGGAGAGATGGAGAGAGAATAGAGGAGAGATGAAGAGAGGGTAGATGAGAGATGGAGAGAGGGTTAGAGGAGAGATGAGGAGAGAAGGTAGAGAGATGGAGAGAGGGTAGAGGAGAGATGGAGAGAAGGTAGAGAGATGAAGAGAGGGTAGAGGAGAGATGGAGAGAAGGTGAGGAGAGATGGAGAGAGGGTAGAGGAGAGTGGAGAGAGAATGGAGGAGAGATGAAAGAGGGGTAGAGGGAGAGATGGAGAGAGGGTAGAGGAGAGATGAAGAGAGGGTAGGGAGGGGGAGATGAAGAGAGGGTAGGGGAGAGATGAAGAGAGGGTAGGGGAGAGATGAAGAGAGGGTAGGGGAGAGATGAGAGAGGGTAGGGGAGAGATGAAGAGGAGGGTAGAGGAGAGATGAAGAGAGGGTAGAGGAAGATGAGAGAGGGTAAGGGGAGAGATGAAGAGAGGGGTAGAGGAGAGATGGAGAAAGGTGAGATGGAGAGAATGAAGAGAGGTAGAGGAGAGATGGAGACAGGGGTAGAGGAGAGATGGGAGACAGGGTAGAGGAAGAGATGGAGAGAGGACAGAGGGTAGAGGAAGATGGAGAGAGAATAGAGGAGAGATGAAAGAGGGTAGAGGAGAGATGGAGAGAAGGTAGAGGAGAGAAGGTAGAGAGATGGAGAGAGGGTAGAGGAGAGATGGAGAGAAGGTAGAGGAGAGATGGAGAGAGGGTAGAGGAGAGATGAAGAGAGGGTAGAGGAGAGATGGAGAGAAGGTAGAGGAGAGAAGGTAGAGAGATGGAGAGAGGGTAGAGGAGAGAAGGTAGAGAGATGAATAGAGGGTAGAGGAGAGATGAAGAGAGGGTAGAGGAGAGATGGAGAGAAGGTAGAGGAGAGATGGAGAGAGGGTAGAGGAGAGATGGAGAGAGGGTAGAGGAGAGATGGAGAGAGGGTAGAGGGAAGAGATGGGAGAGGGTAGAGGAGAGATGGAGAGAGGGTAGAGAGATGGAGAGAAGGTAGAAGAGAGATGGAGATAGGGTAGATGAGAGATGGAGAGAGGGTAGAGAGATGGAGAGAAGGTAGAAGAGAGATGGAGAGAAGGTAGAGGAGAGATGGAGAGAGGGTAGAGGAGAGATGGAGAGAAGGTAGAAGAGAGATGAAGAGAGGGTAGATGAGAGATGGAGAGAGGGTAGAGGAGAGATGGAGAGAGGGTAGAGGAGAGATGAAGAGGAGAGATGGAGCAAGGGTAGAGGAGAGATGGAGAAAGGTGAGATGGAGAGATGAAGATAGGGTAGATGAGAGATGGAGAGAAGGTAGAGGAGAGATGGAGAGAGGGTAGAGGAGAGATGAAGAGGAGAGATGGAGCAAGGGTAGAGGAGAGATGGAGAAAGGTGAGATGGAGAGATGAAGAGAGGGTAGAGGAGAGATGGAGAGAGGGTAGAGGAGAGATGGAAGGAGGAGAGATGGAGAGATGGAGTTGGGATAGAGGAGAGATGTGGAGAGGGTTAGAGGAGAGATGGAGTTATGGAGAGAGGGTAGAGGAGAGATGGAGAGAGGATAGAGGAGAGATGGAGATAGGATAGAGGAGAGATGGAGAGAGGGTAGAGGAGAGATGAAGAGGAGAGATGGAGAAAGGTGAGATGGAGAGATGAGAGAGGGTAGAGGAGAGATGGAGACAGGGTAGAGGAGAGATGGAGACAGGGTAGAGGAGAGGATGGAGAGAGGACAGAGGGTAGAGGAGAGATGGAGAGAGAATAGAGGAGAGATGAAGAGAGGTAGAGGAGAGAAGGTAGAGGAGAGAAGGTAGAGAGATGGGAGAGAGGGTAGAGGAGAGAAGGTAGAGAGATGGAGAGAGGGTAGAGAGATGGAGAGAAGGTAGAAGAGAGATGGAGAGAAGGTAGAGGTGAGATGGAGAGAGGGTAGAGGAGAGATGGAGAGAAGGTAGAAGAGAGATGAAGAGAGGGTAGATGAGAGATGGAGAGAGGGTAGAGGAGAGATGGAGAGAGGGTAGAGGAGAGATGAAGAGGAGAGATGGAGCAAGGGTAGAGGAGAGATGGAGAAAGGTGAGATGGAGAGATGAAGATAGGGTAGATGAGAGATGGAGAGAAGGTAGAGGAGAGATGGAGAGAGGGTAGCGGAGAGATGAAGAGGAGAGATGGAGCAAGGGTAGAGGAGAGATGGAGAAAGGTGAGATGGAGAGATGAAGAGAGGGTAGAGGAGAGATGGAGAGAGGGTAGAGGAGAGATGGAAGGAGGAGAGATGGAGAGATGGAGATAGGATAGAGGAGAGATGTGGAGAGGGTAGAGGAGAGATGGAGTTATGGAGAGAGGGTAGAGGAGAGATGGAGAGAGGATAGAGGAGAGATGGAGATAGGATAGAGGAGAGATGGAGAGAGGGTAGAGGAGAGATGAAGAGGAGAGATGGAGAAAGGTGAGATGGAGAGATGAAGAGAGGGTAGAGGAGAGATGGAGACAGGGTAGAGGAGAGATGGAGACAGGGTAGAGGAGAGATGGAGAGAGGGACAGAGGGTAGAGGAGAGATGGAGAGAGAATAGAGGAGAGATGAAGAGAGGGGTAGAGGAGAGAAGGTAGAGGAGAAGGAAGGTAGAGAGATGGAGAGAGGGTAGAGGAGAGATGGAGGAGAAGGTAGAAAGATGAAGAGAGGGTAGAGGAGAGATGGAGAGAAGGTAGAGGAGAGATGGAGAGAGGGTAGAGGAGAGATGGAGAGAAGGTAGAGGAGAGATGGAGAGAGGGTAGAGAGATGGAGAGAAGGTAGAGGAGAGATGGAGAGAGGGTAGAGGAGAGATGGAGAGAAGGTAGAAGAGAGATGGAGATAGGGTAGATGAGAGATGGAGAGAGGGTAGAGGAGAGATGGAGCAAGGGTAGAGGAGAGATGGAGAAAGGTGAGATGGAGAGATGAAGAGAGGGTAGAGGAGAGATGGAGAGAGGGTAGAGGAGAGATGAAGAGGAGAGATGGAGCAAGGGTAGAGGAGAGATGGAGAAAGGTGAGATGGAGAGATGGAGAAAGGTGAGATGGAGAGATGAAGAGAGGGTAGAGGAGAGATGGAGAGAGGGTAGAGGAGAGATGGAGACAGGGTAGAGGAGAGATTGGAGAGAGGGTAGAGGAGAGATGAAGAGGAGAGATGGAGCAATGGTAGAGGAGAGATGGAGAAGGTGAGATGGAGAGATGAAGAGAAGGTAGAGGAGAGATGGAGAGAGGGTAGAGGAGAGATGGAGAGAGGACAGAGGAGAGATGAAGAGAGGGTAGAGGAGAGATGGAGAGAAGGTAGAGAGATGGACAGAGGGTAGAGGAGAGATGGAGAGAGAATAGAGGAGAGATGAAGATGAGGGTAGATGAGAGATGGAGAGAGGGTAGAGGAGAGATGAGGAGAGAAGGTAGAGAGATGGAGAGAGGGTAGAGGAGAGATGGAGAGAAGGTAGAGAGATGAAGAGAGGGTAGAGGAGAGATGGAGAGAGGGTAGAGGAGAGATGGAGAGAGAATGGAGGAGAGATGAAGAGAGGGTAGAGGAGAGATGGAGAGAGGGTAGAGAGATGAAGAGAGGGTAGAGGAGAGATGGAGAGAAGGTAGAGGAGAGATGGAGAGAGGGTAGAGGAGAGATGGAGAGAGAATGGAGGAGAGATGAAGAGAGGGTAGAGGAGAGATGGAGAGAGGGTAGAGAGATGAAGAGAGGGTAGAGGAGAGATGGAGAGAAGGTAGAGGAGAGATGGAGAGAGGGTAGAGGAGAGATGGAGAGAAGGTAGAGGAGAGATGGAGAGAGGGTAGAGGAGAGATGGAGAGAGAATAGAGGAAAGATGAAGAGAGGGTAGAGGAGAGATGGAGAGAGGGTAGAGGAGAGATGGAGAGAAGGTAGAGGAGAGATGGAGAGAGGGTAGAGGAGAGATGGAGAGAGAATAGAGGAGAGATGAAGAGAGGGTAGAGGAGAGATGAAGAGAGGGTAGAGGAGAGAAGGTAAAGAGATGGAGAGAGGGTAGAGGAGAGATGGAGAGAGGGTAGAGGAGAGATGGAGAGAAGGTAGAAGAGAGATGAAGAGGGGGTAGAGGAGAGATGGAGAGAAAGTAAGGAGAGATGGAGAGAGGTAGAGGAGAGATGAAAGAGGAGAGAACTGGAGCAAGGGTAGAGGAGAGATGGAGAAAGGTTGAGATGGAGAGATGGAGAGAGGGTAGAGGAGAGATGGAGAGAGGGTAGAGGAGAGATGGAGAGAGAATAGAGGAGAGATGAAAGAGAGGGTAGAGGAGAGATGGAGAGAGAATAGAGGGTAGAGGAGAGATGGAGAGATGGAGAGATGGAGAAGAGGACAGAGGGTAGAGGAGAGATGGAGAGAGAATAGAGGAGAGATGGAGAGAAGGGTAGAGGAGAGATGAAGAGAGGGAAGAGGAGAGAAGGTAGAGAGGGTAGAGGGGAGATGAAGAGAGGGAAGAGGAGAGAAGGTAGAGAGGATGGAGAGAGGTAGAGGAGAGATGGAGAGAAGGTAGAGGAGAGATGGAGAGAGGGTAGAGGAGAGATGGAGAGAAGGTAGAGGAGAGATGAGAGGGTAGAGGAGAGATGGAAGAGAAGGTAGAGGAGAGATGAAGAGAGGGTAGAGAGATGGACAGAGGGTAGAGGAGAGATGAAGAGAGAATAGAGGAGAGATGAATAGAGGGTAGAGAGATGGACCAGAGGGTAGAGGAGAGATGCGGAGAGGTAGAGGAGAGATGGAGAGAGAATAGAGGAGAGATGAAGAGAGGGTAGAGAGATGGACAGAGGGTAGAGGAGAGATGGAGAGAGCAAGTTACAACAGTGAAAATACATTGACAATATTGTTTCCTCCCTTACTCTTGTTACCATATATCTAGGAAGGAGAGAGAAACGGAATAAGAATTAGAGAAGAAGTAGAGAGAGAAATAGGTCTTTTCATCTTAAAACTTTTGGAACATGAAATTAGTGACAAAAAGATCTAATTCGTCATCTCTTCACACACTTTCATCAAGATCAACAAGTTCTGAGAGAAGAGAAATAAGTAAGGCCTCGTGAGGTAGTTTCTCTATCTTTCTCTCATTCGAAAATGCCCCCCATACCAATGACGGCGTCCCAGTGGTCTGAAGTGTGTCTGATACACAGTGTCTGATACACAGTGTCTGATGCACAGTGTCTGATGCACAGTGTCTGATACACAGTGTCTGATACACAGTGTCTGATACACAGTGTCCTGATGCACAGTGTCTGATGCACAGTGTCCTGATACACAGTGTCTGATACACAGTGTCTGATACACAGTGTCTGATACACAGTGTCTGATACACAGTGTCTGATGCACAGTGTCTGGTACACAGTGTCTGATGCACAGTGTCTGGTACACAGTGTCTGATGCACAGTGTCTGATGCACAGTGTCTGATACACAGTGTCTGATACACAGTGTCTGATACACAGTGTCTGATACACAGTGTCTGATACACAGTGTCTGGTACACAGTGTCTGATACACAGTGTCTGATACACAGTGTCTGATACACAGTGTCTGATGCACAGTGTCTGATACACAGTGTCTGATACACAGTGTCTGATGCACAGTGTCTGATACACAGTGTCTGATGCACAGTGTCTGATGCACAGTGTCTGATACACAGTGTCTGATACACAGTGTCTGATGCACAGTGTCTGATACACAGTGTCTGATGCACAGTGTCTGATACACAGTGTCTGATGCACAGTGTCTGATACACAGTGTCTGATACACAGTGTCTGGTACACAGTGTCTGATGCACAGTGTCTGATACACAGTGTCTGATACACAGTGTCTGATACACGGGGCAGAAAAAGGAATGGCAACTAATAAAGGAAACCCCTGAGATGCAGTCCAGTCTAAAGATACCACCCCCCCATCAACCCCTGACCCCTACAACCCCTTTACAGCCCCCCTGTCAACCCCTGACCCCTACACCCCTTTACAGCCCCCCATTCAACCCCTGACCCCTACCCTTTACAGCCCCCCCTGTCAACCCTGACCCCTACACCCTTTACAGCCACCCCTATCAACCCCTGACACCTACACCCCTTTACGCCCCCCCATCAACCCCTGACCCTACACCCTTTACAGCCCCCTATCAACCCCTGACCCCTACACCAGCCCTGTTACAGCCCCCCCATCAACCCCTGACCCCTAACCCCTTTACAGCCCCCCTGTCAACCCCTGACCCTACACCCCTTTACAGCCACCCCCCTATCAACCCCTGACCCCTACACCCCTTTACAGCCCCCCCATCAACCCCTGACCCCTACACCCCTTTACAGCCACCCCCCTATCAACCCCTGACCCCTACACCCCTTTACAGCCCCCCATCAACCCCTGACCCCTACACCCCTTTACAGCCCCCCTATCAACCCCTGACCCCTACACCCCTTTAAAGCCCCCCCCTGTCAACCCTGACCCCTACACCCCTTTACAGCCCCCCTATCAACCCCTGACCCCTACACCCCTTTACAGCCCCCCCTGTCAACCCCTGACCCCTACACCCATTTACAGCCACCCCCCTATCAACCCCTGACCCCTACACCCCTTTACAACCCCCCCCTACCACCCCTGACCCCTACACCCCTTTACAGCCCCCCCCGTCAACCCCTGACCCCTACACCCCTTTACAGCACCCCCCCATCAACCCCTGACCCCTACACCCCTTTACAGCCCCCCCATCAACCCCTGACCCCTAACCCCTTTAACAGCCCCCCCCTATCAACCCCTGACCCCTAACCCCTTTACAGCCCCCCCTGTCAACCCCTGACCCTACACCCCTTTACAGCCCCCCCATCAACCCCTGACCCCTAACCCCTTTACAGCCCCCCCTGTCAACCCCTGACCCCTACACCCCTTTACAGCCACCCCCTATCAACCCCTGACACCTACACCCCTTTACAGCCCCCCCATCAACCCCTGACCCCTACACCCCTTTACAGCCCCCCTATCAACCCCTGACCCCTACACCCCTTTACAGCCCCCCCATCAACCCCTGACCCCTAACCCCTTTACAGCCCCCCCTGTCAACCCCTGACCCCTACACCCCTTTACAGCCACCCCCCCTATCAACCCCTGACCCCTACACCCCTTTACAGCCCCCCCATCAACCCTGACCCCTACACCCCTTTACAGCCACCCCCCTATCAACCCCTGACCCCTACACCCCTTTACAGGCCCCCATCAACCCCTGGCCCCTACACCCTTTACAGCCCCCCTATCAACCCCTGACCCCTACACCCCTTTTAAAGGCCCCCCCTGTCAACCCCTGACCCTACACCCCTTTACAGCCCCCCTATCAACCCTGAGCCTACACCCCTTTACAGCCGCCCCTGTCAACCCTGACCCTACACCCATTTACAGCCACCCCCTATCAACCCCGACCCCCCTACACCCTTTACAACCCCCCCTACCACCCTGACCCTACACCCCTTTACAGCCCCCCCCGTCAACCCCTGACCCTACACCCCTTTACAGCACCCCCCATCAACCCCTGACCCCTACACCCCTTTACAGCCCCCCCATCAACCCCTGACCGCCTAACCCCTTTACAGCCCCCCCCTATCAACCCCTGACCCCTAACCCCTTTACAGCCCCCCTGTCAACCCCTGACCACCTACAACCCCTTTACAGCCCCCCATCAACCCTGACCCCTAACCCCTTTACAGCCCCCCCTGTCAACCCCTGACCCCTACACCCCTTTACAGCCACCCCCTATCAACCCCTGACACCTACACCCCTTT
>NC_034186.2:7745988-7785988 GCF_002021735.2 Oncorhynchus kisutch
CTGAGGGATGAGGAATAGAGAATACTGAGGGATGAGGAATAGGGAATACTGAGGGGTGAGGAATAGGGAATACTGAGGGGTGAGGAATAGGGAATACTGAGGGGTGAGGAATAGGTCATTCTCAGGGATGAAGAATAGGGAATACTGATGAATGAGGAATACTGATGGATGGAGAATAGGTCATTCTCAGGGATGAAGAATAGGGAATATTGATGGATGAGGAATGAGGAATACTGATGGATGGAGAATAGGTCATTCTCAGGGATGAAGAATAGGGAATAATGATGGATGAGGAATGAGGAATACTGAGGGATGAGGAATACTGATGGATGGAGAATAGGTCATTCTCAGGGATGAAGAATAGGGAATACTGATGGATGAGGAATGAGGAATACTGAGGGATGAGGAATAGAGAATACTGAGGGATGAGGAATAGGGAATACTGAGGGGTGAGGAATAGGTCATTCTCAGGGATGAAGAATAGGGAATACTGATGAATGAGGAATACTGAGCGATGAGGAATAGAGAATACTGAGTGATGAGGAATAGGGATACTGAGGGGTGAGGAATAGGGAATACTGAGGGGTGAGGAATAGGGAATACTGAGGGGTGAGGAATAGGTCATTCTCAGGGATGAAGAATAGGGAATACTGATGAATGAGGAATACTGAGGGATGGAGAATAGGTTATTCTCAGGGATGAAGAATAGGGAATACTGATGGATGAGGAATGAGGAATACTGAGGGATGAGGAATAGAGAATACTGAGGGATGAGGAATAGGGAATACTGAGGGGTGAGGAATAGGGAATACTGAGGGGTGAGGAATAGGGAATACTGAGGGATGAGGAATAGGGAATACTGAGGGATGAGGAATAGGGAATACTGTCTATCTCACTCCAAGAGTGAGAAGCTTAGCATGAGTTAACAGTTGTCATTAAACTATGTCGTCAAGCAAACATCTGTGTTGCATTCCTGTCTTTATTTATCGGCAGGGCAGCATCAGCTCAGCCTCTTAACCCCGTGTTGATAAAACCACATTTCAATCAGCCTGTGGAAACATGACATGGCATAGGGGAACCTCCATTACAATCTAAAGTCATTTAGCAGACACTCTTATCCATCGCGACTTACAGTTAGTAGCTTAAGGTAGCTTAAGGTAGCCTGATGAGACAACCACATTTCACAGTCATAGTAAGTAAAACATTCCCTCGATAAAACAGCTATGAGCAAAGTCAATGCTAGTGAGAAAAGACAAGTGTGAGTGTTAGTGCAAGGAAGACAACCCCATATGACTGCAGTGAAGGTATGGGATCAGGTCTCAGCAGTGATCATCTGGTGAAAGAGAGATATGTTGCAGTAGACTAGAGGCTGTCTGAGGGTTTCTGAGACCTGTCTATTGTGAAACACAAGCAACCATAACCAACTGCCTATAATAAAATTATAAACATATTTAGCGTCTATATAGCACATATATATATGTGTGTGTGTTTGTGTATATATATATATATATATACAGTGGGGAGAACAAGTATTTGAAACACTGCTGATTTTGCAGGTTTTCCTACTTACAAAGCATGTAGAGGTCTGTCATTTTTATCATAGGTACACTTCAACTGTGAAAGACGGAATCTAAAACAAAAATCCAGAAAATTACATTGTTTGATTTTTAAGTAATTAATTTGCATTTTATTGCATGACATAAGTATTTGATACATCAGAAAAGTAGAACTTAATATTTGGTACAGAAACATTTGTTTGCAATTACAGAGATCATACGTTTCCTGTAGTTCTTGACCAGGTTTGCACACACTGCAGCAGAGATTTTGGCCCAGTCCTCCATACAGACCTTCTCCAGATCATTCAGGTTTCGGGGCTGTCCCTGGGCAATATGGACTTTCAGCTCCCTCCTAAGATTTTCTATTGGGTTCAGGTCTGGAGACTGGCTAGGCCACTCCAGGATCTTGAGATGCTTCTTACGGAGCCACTCCTTAGTTGCCCTGGCTGTGTGTTTCAGGTCGTTGTCATGCTGGAAGACCCAGCCACGACCCATCTTCAATGCTCTTACTGAGGGAAGGAGGTTGTTGGCCAAGATCTCGCAATACATGGCCCCATCCATCCTCCCCTCAATCCCTAAAGAATGATGTTTCCACCTCCATACTTCACGGTTGGGATGGTGTCTTTGGGGTTGTACTCATCCTTCTTCTTCCTCCAAACATGGCAAGTGGAGTTTAGACCAAAAAGCTCTATTTTTCTATCTATCTATTTTTTTAAATTTAACTTTAACTCTACAATTTATACCAGTCTCCTAACTTTAACTCTACAATTTATACCAGTCTCCTAACTTTAACTCTACAATTTATACCAGTCTCCTAACTTTAACTCTACAATTTATACCAGTCTCCTAACTTTAACTCTACAATTTATACCAGTCTCCTAACTTTAACTCTACAATTTATACCAGTCTCCTAACTTTAACTCTACAATTTATACCAGTCTCCTAACTTTAACTCTACAATTTATACCAGTCTCCTAACTTTAAAGTCTACAATTTATACCAGTCTCCTAACTTTAACTCTACAATTTATACCAGTCTCCTAACTTTAACTCTACAATTTATACCAGTCTCCTAACTTTAAAGTTAGTTCCCCTACTGAATGAGGCTCTATCCCAGTCTGGGTCACACAGTGGTGTAGCGAGAAGGACCAGGGCAGGAGCGGAAGGGAGAGGGTGAGCTGGGGAACTCAGCCAGAAAGACAGGGGTGTGAGGGGGCTTGGCTGTCACCAGGGCCTGCCTCCGTCTGCGCAGGGGCCGGTAGCGGAAGTTGAAGGGCGGTCGAGCCACACCTGCACCCAGCTCCTCGGAGGAAGAGTGTGGAACTCCTGGAGAGACTGGAGTCTCCTGAGACTCCAAAGACTCGCTGGAAGACGAAGGGTTGGGGCTGGGGATAGGGGGGTTGGGGTTGGGGATAGGGGGGTTGGGGTTGGGGTTGGGGATAGGGGGGTTGGGAAAGATGCGTGTAGGGTCAACAAGGATACTGGGGTCAAAGGGTTGTGGTTGGGGCTCCTCCAGAAGAGGAGGGGGTGCTGTGGGGTAGGAGGGGATGATAATGGGGACATTGGGAACAAAGATGGGGACTTCAGGCATCGTTGGGGGTCGAGGAGGGGTCAGGTCATGGAAAACATCAATGCCCTAGAGAAGAAGGTCAAATACAATAAAACAAAGCAACACAGTTCAATACAAGAATACAAATAACAATACAACACAACACAACAACACAACAATACAGGACAACAACACAACAACACAACAACACAACAATACAACCATATAACACAACAATACAACACAGTACAACACAACAATACAACAATACAACACAACAATACAGGACAACAACACAACAACACAACAACACAACAACACAACCATATAACACAACAATACAGGACAACAACACAACAACACAACAACACAACCATATAACACAACAACACAACAACACAACAACACAACCATATAACACAACAACACAACAACACAACCATATAACACAACAATACAGGACAACAACACAACAACACAACAACACAACAATACAGGACAACAACACAACAACACAACAACACAACAATACAGGACAACAACACAACAACACAACCATATAACACAACAACACAACAACACAACCATATAACACAACAACACAACAACACAACACAACAAGACAACAATACAACACAGTACAACACAACAACACAACACAACACAGTACAACACAACAACACAACAATACACAGTACAACACAACAACACAACACAACACAGTACAACACAACAACACAACAATACAACACAGTACAACACAACAACACAACAATACAACAATACAACAACACAACACAACAATACAACAATACAACACAGTACAACGCAACAACACAAAACAGTAATACACAGCAATACAACACAGTACAACACAGTAATACACAGCAATACAACACAATAAAACAATACAACACTGTACAATGCAACAGAATAAAACTCCCATGAGCCCAAAATTGGAAAGAATTGTATAATATAGGATTCATCATGAGTCCAGTCAAACCCAGATTTAACTAAGATGTAGAGCAGTTCAGGTTCGGACACCGTTTGTCTCTGCTCTCATTGAGTTGTCTGCAGTTGTTTACGGTTCTTGTGAAAGGTGCTCTTTCTCATTCCCAGAACTGAACAGATAAGCAAAAGCCCAAGCTCAAACAAACAAAGATACTGTAGGCGTATTGACAATACCTGTGGATGGAATATTTCACAAGAGACATCCACGTCTGGTTGGCCGATAGGTCCATACACCGCCCCCTTACAAAACCCAGCTGGCTGCAAGGGAAAATGTGCAACTCTGTGTATGCAGGGGGCAACTGAATTTAAAATGTTATATACTGAGGCGAAAACAACACAATGGTTTGCAGTGGTATTGGACATTCTATTCCATCTCATCGATTCCACCCCCCCCCCCCCCCCCCCCCCCCCCCCACCCCCCTCCACTTTTGGCATGGCAACTGTGATATAATATGTTGCCATGGGTTCTGACACATACGTACGTCTCCGCTGTTGTCTGTTGGCACACACATGCCCACATAGCCCTCGCGACACTCCTGCACGGTGTACTCCACAAAGGTAGCAGGCACGGGCCCACTCTGGGGGAAACGTAGACGAGGACAGAAAAGAGTCGCTCATACCGTTAACATGCCTACTGCGCTCACTAATATGAGATGCCTTTATGTACATGTACCTAAAATCATCAAATAATTTATAGTAATCTATAAGAGCAGGTTAGCAGCCAGGCTCGCTCCCTATACGGAGGCTCGCTACCTGTACGGAGGCCCTGGTAAGGTTCTGCAGGGCCAGGCTGGAGGGCAGGGTGCTCTGCGTGTTGAACTTGTAGAGGGTCAGACCAGCAGCGTGCACCGCCCTGGGGCTGTCTATGGGCAGCAGCAAGGGGCAGGCTGGACATATCTGCTGCAGCTTCTCTGGAGGGTCTGCAGGGGGAGAGGAGAGAGAGGAGAGGAGAGGGGGAGAGGGAGAGGGGGTTAGAGAGAAGAGAGGAGAGAGAGGAGGAAGAGAAGAGAGGATAGAGGGGGCAGAGGAGAGAGGGATAGAGGGGGAGGAGGGGAGAGGATAGAGGAGAGGAGAGAGAGGAGATGAGAAGAGAGGGGAGAGGATAAAGGAGAGGGAGTGGGGGAGAGAGAGGGGAGAGGGGAGAGGAGAGAAGGATAGAGGGGGAGAGGGGGGAGAGAGGAGAGAGGGGAGAGGATAAAGGGGGAGAGGGGGAGGGGGGAGGAGAAGAGGGGGAGAGGGGAGAGAGGAGAGAGGATAGAGGGGGAGAGGGGGGAGAGGAGAGAGAAGGGGAGAGGATAAAGTGGGAGAGGGGCGAGGGGGAGGAGAGAGGGGGAGAGGGGAGAGGAGAGAGGATTAAGAGGGGGGAGAGGGGGGAGAGGAGAGAGAGGGGGAGAGGAGAGAGGAGATAGAGGGGCAGAGGAGAGAGGAGAGAGGATAGAGGGGGAGAGAGGGGGAGAGGATAAAGGGGGAGAGGGGGAGGGGCAAGGAGAGGGGGGGAGAGGATAGAGGGGGAGAGGACAGAGGGGGAGAGGAGAGAGGGGGAGAGGTGGGAAAGATAGAGGGGGAGAGGACAGAGGGGCAGGGGAGAGGGGAGAGGATAAAGGGGGAGAGGGGGGGCGGGGGCAGAGGGGAGAGGGGGAGAGGAGAGAGGGGGAGGACAGAGGGGCAAGGGGAGAGGGGGAGAGGATAAAGGGGGAGAGGGGGGCGGGGCAGAGGGGAGAGGGGGAGAGGATAGAGGGGGCAGAGGGGAGAGGGAGAGGAAGAGGGGGAGAGGATAGAGGGGGAGAGGAATAGAGGGGGAGAGGATAGAGGGGGGAGAGGATAGAGGGGGAGAGGATAGAGGGGGGAGAGGAGAGAGGGGAAGAGGATAGATGGGGAGAGGATAGAGGGGGGAGAGGATAGAGGGGGGAGAGGATAGAGGGGGAGAGGAGAGAGGAGGGATTAGGTCCTACACAGAAGATCAGATATTTGTGACCCCTTGAAGAAGGGTTTGACAGCGTCTCACCCATTGAGGTCAAGTGCTGGGACTGCCTATCTAGGTGTGTAGAACAGTGAGAGCACACTATAGTTACAGTACCAGGCACCAGTTGTGCAGTCATAGCTGTACAGGTAGGAGTATCCTGTGGCTGTGTGGAGAATGGTGGTGTTGCAGTTCCCAGAGATTTGCTGCAAAGAGGAAACAATATCATCGTCAATCAAATAATTTTTTTTCTTGGACTGAATGCATCCAATCTCAGGGAAAACTCAGTCCAGCAATTCTGGACTATATTAAAACTGTATTTAAAAAACTAGCGCAGAGACCAGTTTGAGCACTTCCAGTACTGAACAGTTACACGCTGAATGGTGAGGTCACTGTCCTCAGACGGCCATGACAGTGTTCCCAGGGTTACACCTCTACTCTGCACCACAGTGTTGTGTCAGTGACCCGTCCGGTGCCGTTTTATTAGGACAAAACAGGAACACAAAGTCACTGAGTCGGATCCAAGAATAGCAACCGTAGTGTACATCTTGGTTCAATGTACGTGTTGGTCTGACTATGAAATGAAGAAGAAAAACTACTGCTACGTGTGTGTGTGTGTGTGTGTGTGTGTGTGTGTGTGTGTGTGTGTGTGTGTGTGTGTGTGTGTGTGTGTGTGCGTGCGTGCGTTTGTCCGTGCGTGTGTGTGTGTGTGTGTGTGTGTGCGTGCGTTTGTCCGTGCGTGCATGTGTGCGTTTGTCCGTGCGTGTGTGTGTGTGTGCGTGCGCGTGTGTGTGCGTGCGTGTGTGTGTGTGTGTGTGTGTGTGTGTGCGTGCGTGTGTGCGTTTGTCCGTGCGTGCGTGTGTGTGTGTGTGTGCGTGTTCGTGCGTGTGTGTGTGTGGTTGTGTGTGTGTGTGTGTGTGTGTGTGCGTGCGTGCGTGCGTGCGTGCGTGCGTGCGTGCGTGCGTGCGTGCGTGCGTTTGTCCGTGCGTGTGTGTGTGTGTGCGTGTTCGTGCGGTGTGTGTGTGTGTGTGTGTGTGTGTGTGTGTGTGTGTGTGTGTGTGTGTGTGTGTGTGTGTGTGTGTGTGTGTGTGTGTGTGTGTGATAAACAGTTTTGAATTTGAGGAAGTTTCTGTATCCAGGGTGACATACGGTTTCCATGAAGGCTCTGACGTCACATCGTTTCCAGGGTTTAGGGCTTCTCACATGACACTTGGTCTCCAACACATCTAGACGGAGGTAGTAGACGTTTCCAGCTGGACCCTGAGAGAGACAAACATTAACCTGGACATCAGACACCCACAACAACACGAGGCTGTGTTTCCCTCTCTCTTGGTCAGGCTGAGAATATTCAACGACCAACATTAGATTTCCCTTCATTCACAATGGGTTTGCCAGCCTCATACTCAAGAGAATAATGTAGTGGCTGAATGCCAGGTGTGTGTGTGTGTCATTTCAAGATAAACCCATGTATTAATCCTTGTCTCATGATACCACTAATCCCAAGATCTGATCAATCTGATCTGCCTTTGACGTTACAACAGATCTGCATCTGAATAAAGCCTACATGACACCAGACTCTTCTGTCCATGCGCAATTATTTTGGGTACGTGTAGGCCCCACACAAGCAAACACTCATTAGTCTAGTAGTTGATTTCTTAAACATAGATTCCCGAATTTAAAATAAACTGACAGCAACATTCTTTGATAATAGAGAGAAAACTGACCTGAGCGTGAAGATGAACGTTGGATATTCTATTGAGGGCAAATTTATACCCCTCGGTTCGGTCTTCATTGATGTAGGTGAGGGCCAATTTGGAAAGCTTCTCCACAGCTTTGTCATTGCAAGGTGTGGGCGATAGCTCTATCATCTGTCCCCAGGCACGCAAAATATGAGTTAACAGGAAAATCCAGGTACATTTTCCCATTTTAATAGTTTTTGATAAACTTCTTTTTTGTCTGCAAGGTGCGTAAATGTCAAGTGGAAAATGTCTCTTGTTCTCCTCCTACCACATCTGTTTTTGAAAGACAAAGACAAAGTTATTTGATTTCATTGTTTAAAAAAATAAAATAAAAAATAAAAAAAAACGTGGTTCTTTAATAATTATATTATTCTGTCAAACCCGATAATTGACGGAAGTTCTAGGACCTACTATGTGCCTTTACATAGTTTCACATGTAATTTTCTGAACTATACATAATATTAAATGACAAAATATCCGAAGGATTTATGTCTAAAATGTAACCTAAACCAGATCGATCACATGGTAGAAGTCGTCCTCGTCGTCGTCGTCGTCCCCTCAAAAAAAGTGGTGACATAGTCACCACACAGTCCAAATTATGATCTAAATTGTTCGCTATTTGCGTCTTGGTAGATTGCAGTTCTTAATTCACCAACAGGCGGCAATGTTGGCCTAATCATTCCATGTAGTACCACAGAGGTTGAATGAAACAGGATTGGAATTTGAACGTGGAACGTGCCTTTAACACCATGACAGAATAGAAAAACCGATACGGACTTGTAAATATTTATTGCCTTTAACTTGTGCAGAGCTTGAATCACCTGAGGGGTATACAACAAAGCAGAATCAATTATTTAGCCAGCTAATTTTGATAAACAACTATAAAATTACTATCGATTTTCTGGTTCATTACAGGTATGTGTTTTGGTTGTTGAGTCAATAAGCACTTACCCATTTCAAGCTTATCTTACTAAAAAATTAATATTATTCAAAATATTTAGTCTATTTAGCTGGTCCTGCTCTGGTTGGTGATGATGACAACCATGTCTTACAGAGATATGGTTATTTATTTATTTGACCTTTATTTAACCAGGCAAGTCAGTTAATGAGAACAAATTCTTACTTTCAACGACGGCCTGGGAACAGTGGGTTAACTGGTCTAGGAACAGTGGGTTAACTGGTCTAGGAACAGTGGGTTAACTGGTCTAGGAACAGTGGGTTAACTGGTCTAGGAACAGTGGGTTAACTGGTCTAGGAACAGTGGGTTAAACTGGCCTAGGAACAGTGGGTTAACTGGCCTAGGAACAGTGGGTTAACTGGTCTAGGAACAGTGGGTTAACTGGTCTAGGAACAGTGGGTTAACTGGTCTAAGAACAGTGGGTTAACTGGTCTAGGAACAGTGGGTTAACTGGCCTAGGAACAGTGGGTTAACTGGTCTAGGAACAGTGGGTTAACTGGTCTAGGAACAGTGGGTTAATGGTCTAGGAACAGTGGGTTAACTGGTCTAGGAACAGTGGGTTAACTGGTCTAGGAACAGTGGGTTAACTGGTCTAGGAACAGTGGGTTAACTGGCCTTGGAACAGGGTGGTCTAGGAACAGTGGGTTAACTGGTCTAGGAACAGTGGGTTAACTGGTCTAGGAACAGTGGGTTAACTGGTCTAGGAACAGTGGGTTAACTGGTCTAGGAACAGTGGGTTAACTGGTCTAGGAACAGTGGGTTAACTGGTCTAGGAACAGTGGGTTAACTGGTCTAGGAACAGTGGGTTAACTGGTCTAGGAACAGTGGGTTACTGGTCTAGGAACAGTGGGTTAACTGGCCTTGGAACAGTGGGTTAACTGGTCTAGGAACAGTGGGTTAACTGGTCTAGGAACAGTGGGTTAACTGGTCTAGGAACAGTGGGTTAACTGGTCTAGGAACAGTGGGTTAACTGGTCTAGGAACAGTGGGTTAACTGGTCTAGGAACAGTGGGTTAACTGGTCTAGGAACAGTGGGTTAACTGGTCTAGGAACAGTGGGTTAACTGGTCTAGGAACAGTGGGTTAACTGGTCTAGGAACAGTGGGTTAACTGGTCTAGGAACAGTGGGTTAACTGGTCTAGGAACAGTGGGTTAACTGGCCTTGGAACAGTGGGTTAACTGGTCTAGGAACAGTGGGTTAACTGGTCTAGGAACAGTGGGTTAACTGGTCTAGGAACAGTGGGTTAACTGGTCTAGGAACAGTGGGTTAACTGGTCTAGGAACAGTGGGTTAACTGGTCTAGGAACAGTGGGTTAACTGGTCTAGGAACAGTGGGTTAACTGGTCTAGGAACAGTGGGTTAACTGGTCTAGGAACAATGGGTTAACTGGTCTAGGAACAGTGGGTTAACTGGTCTAGGAACAGTGGGACAGGCCTAGGAACAGTGGGTTAACTGGTCTAGGAACAGTGGGACAGGCCTAGGAACAGTGAGTTAACTGGTCTAGGAACAGTGGGTTAACTGGTCTAGGAACAGTGGGTTAACTGGTCTAGGAACAGTGGGGTTAACTGGTCTAGGAACAGTGGGTTAACTGGTCTAGGAACAGTGGGTTAACTGGTCTAGGAACAGTGGGTTAACTGGTCTAGGAACAGTGGGTTAACTGCCTTGTTCAGGGGCAGAACGACAGATTTTATTTTACCTTGTCAGCTCAGGGATTCGATCTTGCAACATTTCGGTTACAAGTCCAACGCTCTAACCGCTAGGCTACCTGCCCCCCCTCCACTCTAACCGCTAGGCTACCTGCCGCCCCTCCACTCTAACCACTAGGCTACCTGCCGCCCCTCCACTCTAACCTCTAGGCTACCTGCCGCCCCTCCACTCTAACCACTAGGCTACCTGCCGCCCCTCCACTCTAACCACTAGGCTACCTGCCGCCCCTCCACTCTAACCACTAGGCTACCTGCTGCCCCTCCACTCTAACCACTAGGCTACCTGCCGCCCCTCCACTCTAACCACTAGGCTACCTGCCGCCCCTCCACTCTAACCACTAGGCTACCTGCCGCCCCTCCACTCTAACCACTAGGCTACCTGCCGCCCCTCCACTCTAACCACTAGGCTACCTGCCGCCCCTCTACTCTAACCACTAGGCTACCTGCCGCCCCTGTTAATTGATGGTGAAGGAATAAAGATTCAAGTAAAAGACCTACTTGTGTTTATTTTCATTTTCTTGTGTCTGGGAAGGAATTCCATTTGGAAACTCTCTTACGGAACTGTAGAACCTGTATCTTGTATTCTAAGAGGGGCTATTTTCATGATGTGTATCTGCAGTGAATCAAACATATGGAATCATCTGAGAGGTGTTTACAACTCATCCCAGAAATAGTAGAACGTGAGCCGAAGTTGACAGAGGATTCTGTCAAGACAGGTCATGGAAAGCCTTATTCTATTGCTATGTTGTTGTTTATCCAACTGAGCAGTCATACCTGATATTCAGAGTACCTACAGACTAAGGCTTGTTTTAATGCTGTTGTTCTTCCTATTTACTGCTGTTGAATAGTGATCCACTTCTTAACAGTGCTCCAAAAGTGATGCAGTATCTCAACATACAGTAGAACAGATGGTTCTCAACGTACAGTAGAACAGATGGTTCTCAACGTACAGTAGAACAGATGGTTCTCAACATACAGTAGAACAGATGGTTCTCAACGTACAGTATAACAGATGGTTCTCAACATACAGTAGAACAGATGGTTCTCAACGTACAGTAGAACAGTGGTTCTCAACATACAGTATAACAGATGGTTCTCAACATACAGTAGAACAGATGGTTCTCAATGTACAGTAGAACAGATGGTTCTCAATGTACAGTAGGACAGAAGGTTCTCAATGTACAGTAGGACAGATGGTTCTCAATGTACAGTAGGACAGATGGTTCTCAATGTACAGTAGAACAGATGGTTCTCAATGTACAGTAGGACAGATGGTTCTCAATGTACAGTAGGACAGATGGTTCTCCACATACAGTAGAACAGATGGTTCTCAATGTACAGTAGGACAGATGGTTCTCAATGTACAGTAGAACAGATGGTTCTCCACATACAGTAGAACAGATGGTTCTCAATGTACAGTAGAACAGATGGTTCTCAATGTACAGTAGAACAGATGGTTCTCAATGTACAGTAGAACAGATGGTTCTCAATGTACAGTAGAACAGATGGTTCTTAATGTACAGTAGGACAGATGGTTCTCCACATACAGTAGAACAGATGGTTCTCAATGTACAGTAGGACAGATGGTTCTCAATGTACAGTAGAACAGATGGTTCTCCACATACAGTAGAACAGATGGTTCTCAATGTACAGTAGAACAGATGGTTCTCCACATACAGTAGAACAGATGGTTCTCAATGTACAGTAGGACAGATGGTTCTCAATGTACAGTAGAACAGATGGTTCTCAATGTACAGTAGAACAGATGGTTCTCAATGTACAGTAGAACAGATGGTTCTCAATGTACAGTAGAACAGATGGTTCTCAATGTACAGTAGGACAGATGGTTCTCCACATACAGTAGAACAGATGGTTCTCAATGTACAGTAGGACAGATGGTTCTCAATGTACAGTAGAACAGATGGTTCTCAATGTACAGTAGAACAGATGGTTCTCAATGTACAGTAGAACAGATGGTTCTCAATGTACAGTAGAACAGATGGTTCTCAATGTACAGTAGGACAGATGGTTCTCAATGTACAGTAGGACAGATGGTTCTCAATGTACAGTAGGACAGATGGTTCTCAATGTACAGTAGGACAGATGGTTCTCAATGTACAGTAGAACAGATGGTTCTCAATGTACAGTAGAACAGATGGTTCTCAATGTACAGTAGAACAGATGGTTCTCAATGTACAGTAGAACAGATGGTTCTCAATGTACAGTAGGACAGATGGTTCTCAATGTACAGTAGGACAGATGGTTCTCAATGTACAGTAGGACAGATGGTTCTCAATGTACAGTAGGACAGATGGTTCTCAATGTACAGTAGGACAGATGGTTCTCAATGTACAGTAGGACAGATGGTTCTCAATGTACAGTAGGACAGATGGTTCTCAATGTACAGTAGAACAGATGGTTCTCAATGTACAGTAGGACAGATGGTTCTCAATGTACAGTAGGACAGATGGTTCTCAATGTACAGTAGAGCAGATGGTTCTCCACATACAGTAGAACAGATGGTTCTCAATGTACAGTAGGACAGATGGTTCTCAACGTACAGTAGGACAGAGAACAACTGCATTAGAGGACTATTTACTGTATTTGGTCTTGTACAGTGACCTATAGTATATTCCTAGCATTGTTGTTTTTTATTGTGTCCTAATCATTTACATTCATATGTGTTTTTTTTCCAAAATTGTCACAACATGTACTGTACATCTGCTTTGAGAGTTTCTTAGACAAAGACTGTTCAGTTTGAGGACAGAGGAATCGGGAAGACTGACATATCCCCAGCAAATTAGATGTGAATATCTGAAGCTACTTGGGTAAATGTATGAATAGCAGGAATAGAGATGGACCACATCTGAAGCTGGCCATCTTAGTTAAAGCCTTCACATCTGATTTAGACCGAAGCCTGAAGGACAAATCCCACTGTCAGAAACGTTATGATATAACCGACCAAAATGTCCAATTGCACATCAAATTCAAAAAGATTGTCCTTTCGGCTGAGGTAAAGAGCTTAAAAATATGACTTTTAAACTTGTCAATTTGGCTCCGCCAGAAATGTCAGGGATAGTTCCAGCTCTCAGTCGATTAGCTCCCTCCGTCCTCACATGCCGACAGATCAGGAACATTTGGTTTTAATCAAAGAGTAGAACTGGACAGACAAAAAGTGTTTCTGATGTGAGTCTGTGTGTGCTTGTGAGTGTTTTGTTTTACCAACGTTTTATTCAGAAACGTGAGCAGGGCGTTTCTTTAAAATATGAAACTATTCTGTTTTGGTGCCTGTTGGTCTCACATCCCCTCAAAAGTCCTTGCCTTCTACCAGTCATTGATGACGGGTCAGAATTAGATTTCAACATAAGCAGAGGTTTTGGTGGTGTGTATTGTTTAGTTTATGGTTGGGATAGAATGAAAAAGGAAAATAGCAATTTCAACACGATCTTTAGTGATGACCTTATGACATTGTGTAAGAGTCTTATCTTCATTTCTTAATGATATAATTAAGCAATATGGCACGAAGGGGTGTGGTATATGGCCAATATACCACGGCTAAGCGCTGTTCTTAAGCACGACGCAATGTGGAGTGCCTGCATACAGCCCTTAGCCGTGGTATATTGGCCATATAACCATAAACCTCTGAGGTGCCTTACTGCTACTATAAACTGGTTACCAACGTAATTAGAGTGGTAAAAATACATGTTTTGTCATACCCATGGTATATGGTCTAATATACCACGGCTGTCAGCCAATCAGCATTCAGGGCTCAAAACACCCAGTTTATAATGAGTTATTTAATCAAATTGTTGTGTGTAAAAGCTCATTATGTTTGGGTCAGAGACTATAGAAACATACAGGAAATGCATGTATTACCATGGAATTACAGCTATCTCTAAGTAAAACAAAGAGCTTTGAGAATGCAAAGAGAATGTCTCTGGCATTTCCTGTAAACATCTTGTTGAGCAACAATGATCTCTCTCCTTCTCCTTGAGATCCTTATTATTCTTTAAAAGCTGCCTTATTTACATAACCTTGCTCCTTGACAGGATTTGAACTGATTCAGAAGAGCTGGTATGTTTTCAGCTGGCTACAACTCAATTTAGACAGGATTTGAACTGATTCAGAAGCACTGGTATGTTTTCAGCTGGCTACAACTCAATTTAGACAGGATTTGAACAGATTCAGAAGAGCTGGTATGTTTTCAGCTGGCTACAACTCAATTTAGACAGGATTTGAACTGATTCAGAAGCACTGGTATGTTTTCAGCTGGCTACAACTCAATTTAGACAGGATTTGAACTGATTCAGAAGAGCTGGTATGTTTTCAGCTGGCTACAACTCAATTTAGACAGGATTTGAACTGATTCAAAGGCACTGGTATGTTTTCAGCTGGCTACAACTCAATTTAGACAGGATTTGAACTGATTCAAAGGCACTGGTATGTTTTCAGCTGGCTACAACTCAATTTAGACAGGATTTGAATAGATTCAAAGGCACTGGTATGTTTTCAGCTGGCTACAACTCAATTTAGACAGGATTTGAATAGATTCAGAAGCACTGGTATGTTTTCAGCTGGCTACAACTCAATTTAGACAGGATTTGAATAGATTCAGAAGCACTGGTATGTTTTCAGCTGGCTACAACTCAATTTAGACAGGATTTGAATAGATTCAGAAGAGCTGGTATGTTTTCAGCTGGCTACAACTCAATTTAGACAGGATTTGAATAGATTCAGAAGAGCTGGTATGTTTTCAGCTGGCTACAACTCAATTTAGACAGGATTTGAATAGATTCAGAAGCACTGGTATGTTTTCAGCTGGCTACAACTCAATTTAGACAGGATTTGAATAGATTCAGAAGAGCTGGTATGTTTTCAGCTGGCTACAACTCAATTTAGACAGGATTTGAATAGATTCAGAAGAGCTGGTATGTTTTCAGCTGGCTACAACTCAATTTAGACAGGATTTGAATAGATTCAAAGGCACTGGTAAGTTTTCAGCTGGCTACAATTCAATTTAGACAGGATTTGAACTGATTCAGAAGAGCTGGTATGTTTTCAGCTGGCTACAACTCAATTTAGACAGGATTTGAACAGATTCAGAAGCACTGGTATGTTTTCAGCTGGCTACAACTCAATTTAGACAGGCCTGTGTGCTACAGTATTTCTCTCCCTCTCTTCCGTCTCTCTCTTCCCTTTCTCTCCCCTCTCTCTCTCTCCCCTCCCTCTCTTTCTCTCTCTCTTTCTCTCTCTCTCTCCTCTCTCTCTCTCTCTCTTTTCCCTCCCTCTTTCTCTCTCTCTCCTCTCTCTCTCTCCCCCCTCTCTCTCCCCTCCCTCTCTTTCTCTATCTCTTTCTCTCTCTCTCTCTCTCTCCCCCCCCCCCCCCCCTCTCTCTCTCTCTCTCTCTCCATCTCTCTCTCCCATCTCTCTCCCCTCTTTCTCTCTCCCCTATCTCTCCCTCTCTCTCTCTCTCTCTCTCTCCCCTATCTCTCTCTCCCCTCTCTTTCTCTCCCCTCTCTTTCTCTCCCTCTCTCTCCCCTCTCTCTCTCTCCCCCTCCCCCTCTCCCTCTCTCTCTCTCTCTCTCTCTCCCTCTCTCTCTCTCTCTCTCTCTCTCTCCCTCTCTCTCTCTCCCTCTCTCTCTCTCTCCTCTCTCCCCCCTCTCTCTCTCCCCCTCTCTCTCTGTAACCCAATAACACTTTAATTTATATTCTAGAGGTTCAACATGTGATTACACATATTTTGTGCAAATCACTCTGAACACATACGTCTCATGACCCAAATCAGGTTAAAAGCCCTCCTGCTGCCATATGGGAGAAGGCATGCCAGGAGTCAATGCTTTTCACATTCTTTCCTTCTTTCTCTCTCTCTCTCTCTCTCTCTCTCTGTCTCTCTCTCTCTCCTCTCTCTCTCTCTCTCTCTCTCTCTCTCTCTCTCTCTCTCTCCTTCTTTCTTCTCACTTTTATTTGAAGAGATCATCCAGCTCGTTCCCGTCCACCTGGAAAATTACACACAGACCCTGGGACAATTACGATTTGAACCTTTATAAGGGTACATTGAAATTCCCAGAACATAGCTGTAATTCTAGCATGAACCAGGTGTTGCTCGCTGGAGACCTAGACCTCCCATATTTGAACACTTAAGATCTGAAGTTTGTTCAATGTTAAATATCACTGAGGGTTTTAAAGGCTGTGATTTATGTCCACACGGAACAGATCTGAAACATAAATCAAATGCAAACATAATCGTGTGTTAATGTGATCATATAGGTGTAACCGGGATCAATAAATATAAAAGGATATACCACAAAACATAGTCAACACAAGAGCAAAAACGTTTAGAAACGGATAGCAATCAATCAGAAATGTGTCGGTACAAAACGTTTAGAAACGGATAGCAATCAATCAGAAATGTGTCGGTACAAACGTTTAGAAACGGATAGCAATCAATCAGAAATGTGTCGGTACAAAACGTTTAGAACGGATAGCAATCAATCAGAAATGTGTCGGTACAAAACGTTTAGAAACGGATAGCAATCAATCAGAAATGTATCGGTACAAAACGTTTAGAAACGGATAGCAATCAATCAGAAATATATCGGTACAAAACGTTTAGAAACGGATAGCAATCAATCAGAAATGTGTCAGTACAAAACGTTTAGAAACGGATAGCAATCAATCAGAAATGTGTCGGTACAAACGTTTAGAAACGGATAGCAATCAATCAGAAATGTGTCGGTACAAAAACGTTCTTGTCTTCAAGATTTTTTGTTTAATTGAAACTAGGATACCCAAACTAGCTAGAAAAAAACAGAGGTGATTTCCATCATACTTTCTATAATTACCACCTCAACAGTCGTTTATGAGGTTTTACTCATTACACGGACTAATAAATGGCTTGTCAGTGGATATGGAAGGACATTTTGTAGTGCGTATAATTATATAATAGCATCATTTAAACTCCCATTTATTAATGTAGACTAAATTGCGCTGACCTTGATACTGTGTTCAAATTCCCAAATAGCCTAGTTTTGATACTGTGTTCAAATTCCCAAACATCCTAGATTTGATACTGTGTTCAAATTCCCAAACAGCCTAGATCTGTCCCTCTGCTCTAGTCTCGACAGGACTCAAAGTGATGAGGTGCCACACGTGCAACGTTGGTGGGAGTGTCTGCCGCGAGTAGAAATCTACTCCTCTCCCTGCGGACAGCTAGCAGCCACCTCTCCATTCCCAAAGCGGACTCTCAAAATCAACTAGAGGAATTGACACGGGCTGAATAGGACTTAAAACAAATCTGTTGTAGAGAAAGTGATCTTATTTAGACTGTTTTCAGCCAACAGAATGGCATTGTTGCGGGTTACGGTTGTCTTGATGTGGTATTTGATCGCGTTGAGCTCTGCGCGCAGGACTGGTGCTGAAGACGGAGAGGTTTTGGAGAAAACGAACAGCGCGAGATGTACTTCGCGCTGTTTCAGTCTGCACATGACACAACTCACAGCATCTTTTAAACATCTTCAGGTAAAATCTTTACATTTGATTAAAACCGTTAATGTGGACGAATTTTACACAAACACTTTGATGTTTGAGAGTATGTGTTGTTCATGGTATTTCGTTTTATTCAGTGTGTTAGGCTATGTTGAATGGAAATAAGCATTACATGCACAATAACCAAAACTGAGTAGCATGTCATATGTGGGTAACATCCATTTTAACGCTACGATTAAGGCTGAACTCAAGCTGTTCAACATTTGTGACAATACTCGTTGGGGAGGTAAAGACCATCGAAAGCCACATTATCCTTAACCTCTTCAACATGTGCGTTCGCTTTAGTGGGTGGGAAAGTCATTAAGCACCACACTTTTCCTGACTTCAGTCTGACTGAATGGGATGTAAGGCGTGAGTGGGGGCCGGAGCTAGGGGTGTGAGTGGAGGGGGGGGGGGGGGTTGGAACTGGCTAAGGCATTAGATCCGCGGCCACCTGGGTGCAGGGTGGAGGGGTAATGAGGGTGGCCTCTGAATGACTGGGAGTCCAGTCCCCGCTCTGGGCTGAGAGGTGTCGGCGTGCTGCTGATTCACAGCTCTGAAAAGGGAGGGAGGGATGGTGGGGCTGGCTGAGGGAGGGATGGTGGGGCTGGCTGAGGGAGGGAGGGATGGTGGGGTTGGCTGAGGGAGGATGGAGGTGGGTCTGGCTGAGGGAGGGATGGTGGGGCTGGCTGAGGGAGGATGGAGGTGGGGCTGGCTGAGGGAGGGATGGTGGGGCTGGCTGAGGGAGGGATGGTGGAGCTGGCTGAGGGAGGGAGGGTAGGGCTGGCTGAGGGAAGATGAAGGTAGGGCTGGCTGAGGGAGGATGGAGGTGGGGCTGGCTGAGGGAGGGATGGTGGGGCTGGCTGAGGGATGGAGGTGGGGCTAGCTGAGGGATGGATGGTGGGGCTGGCTGAGGGAGGGATGGTGGGGCTGGCTGAGGGAGGGAGGGTAGGGCTGGCTGAGGGAGGATGGAGGTAGGGCTGGCTGAGGGAGGATGGAGGTGGGGCTGGCTGAGGGAGGGATGGTGGGTCTGGCTGAGGGAGGGATGGTGGGGCTGGCTGAGGGAGGGAGGGATGGTGGGGCTGGCTGAGGGAGGGATGAAGGTGGGGCTGGCTGAGGGAGGGATGGAGGTGGGGCTGGCTGAGGGAGGGATGGTGGGTCTGGCTGAGGGAGGGATGGTGGGGCTGGCTGAGGGAGGGATGGAGGTGGGGCTGGCTGAGGGAGGGATGGAGGTGGGGCTGGCTGAGGGAGGGATGGTGGGGCTGGCTGAGGGAGGGATGGTGGGGCTGGCTGAGGGAGGGATGGTGGGGCTGGCTGAGGGAGAGATGGTGGGTCTGGCTGAGGGAGGGATGGTGGGGCTGGCTGAGGGAGGGATGGAGGTGGGGCTGGCTGAGGGAGAGATGGTGGGTCTGGCTGAGGGAGGGATGGTGGGGCTGGCTGAGGGAGAGATGGTGGGTCTGGCTGAGGGAGGGATGGTGGGGCTGGCTGAGGGAGGGGTGGAGGTGGGGCTGGCTGAGGGAGCTGTAGAGCAAAATGAAACGACTTGTATATAGGCTATACCTACTAGGTCGAATCCTTCTAGCTATAAGGACCTAATCCTTAAGGATAAATGACAATTTATTAGATCACATAAAGGACAATACGTCTTATTTAACTTGTCTGCCTTATTATTGTTACCCTTCTGATTGGACCGATTGACAAAATCCTCCAATAGGAGAGCATGTTGTGTACTGTAGGCTCAAATGCTCCCAGGAATCTGAGCTAACTTTATTGTAGTACAGTTATAACATAACATTTCTATCCAAGTAGATCCTTATCAGATCTGTGCATTTTTTAAATGAATGATAATGTGAGTTTGAGATATGATGTGACTTCATATGCTGTGTGGTGGAACCACAGACATTTCAGGATAACCAACAAGCTCTCACAGTCTCACTGCAGAGTTAGACGTTCATTCACGTTTTTCTCCAAATGTCAAATTTCAACGTTTCTCCAAACGTCAATTTCAAAGTGTCTTTGACACCCTGGGTTGACTCTTTCTGGTCAGTATCGTTCCATTTCTTCAAACGTCGCTCCAAATGGTATGGGTTAAGGTTTGGGTTAAGGTTTGGGTTAAGGTATGGGTTAAGGTATGGGTTAAGGTATGGGTTAAGGTTTGGGTTAAGGTTTGGGTTAAGGTTTGGGTTAAGGTATGGGTTAAGGTATGGGTTAAGGTATGGGTTAAGGTATGGGTTAAGGTTTGGGTTAAGGTATGGGTTAAGGTATGGGTTAAGGTATGGGTTAAGGTATGGGTTAAGGTTTGGGTTAAGGTATGGGTTAAGGTATGGGTTAAGGTATGGATTAAGGTATGGGTTAAGGTTTGGGTTAAGGTATGGGTTAAGGTATGGGTTAAGGTATGGGTTAAGGTATGGGTTAAGGTTTGGGTTAAGGTTTGGGTTAAGGTATGGGTTAAGGTATGGGTTAAGGTTTGGGTTAAGGTATGGGTTAAGGTATGGGTTAAGGTTTGGGTTAAGGTATGGTTAAGGTATGGGTTAAGGTATGGGTTAAAGTATGGGTTAAGGTTTGGGTTAAGGTATGGGTTAAGGTATGGGTTAAGGTTTGGGTTAAGATTTGGGTTACGGTATGGGTTAAGGTATGGGTTAAGGTATGGGTTAAGGTATGGGTTAAGGTATGGGTTAAGGTATGGGTTAAAGTATGGGTTAAGGTATGGGTTAAAGTATGGGTTAAGGTATGGGTTAAGGTATGGGTTAAGGTTTGGGTTAAGGTATGGGTTAAGGTATGGGTTAAGGTATGGGTTAAGGTATGGGTTAAGGTATGGGTTAAGGTTTGGGATAGGGTTCAAACAATAAAATAAAAAACGAGTGTCCACCATTGGGATCCAACACGCTACACCCTGATCCAGAGTCATGGGATTACACCCTTCTTCCACACCTGGCGGGTAGGAGCGTTGGACTAGTAACCGAAAGGTTGCTGGATCAAATCCCCGAGCTGACCATGTAAAAAAAATATTGTAGTTCTGCCCCTGAGCAAGGCAGTTAACCCAATGTGCCGATGACGTGGATGTCGATTTAAGGCAGGCACATTTCAGTTGAAAGCATTCAGTTGGACAGTTGACTAGGTACCTCCCCCCTTTCCCTTTCCTGTCCACACCACCCTAGCAGAACCCATAGAACCCATAGAACCCAGAACCCATAGAACCCAGAACCCATAGCGCCCACTGCCACCCCTAGTGGCCGGTTGTGAAAGGCATTTCCCGACGCCTTTAGGTCATGGGATAAACGTCCAACTTCAAAGTCACTCTCGAGCGATCTGCCTGAGATAACAGCCGCAGATGACATCATCTGAGAAATGACTGTTGTCAAGTCACGTCCACATGTGTGTTTGTGTGCCAAAACACATCATACCACCAGCCACAGGAGTGTGTGTGTGTGTGTGTGTGTGTGAGAGAGAGAGAAAATCCCACCCTGGCTTGGCTTGCTTCCGACCACTGGAATGTGACCCTCACTATTTCCAGTTCACACCTCAGTCAGCCTGCTCCTTAGTGAGTCGTACTGTGTGTTGTTCTGTACGTGTTCCCTGTAGCATGTGTGTTGTTCTGAATGTGTTCTGTATGTGTTCCCTGTAGTGTGTGTGTTGTTCTGTATGTGTTCCCTGTTGCGTGTGTGTGTTTTTGTGCGTGTCATAAGCTTCTCTGAGCGATGTGTCTCCTCTCGGGCACTAGATAGGTAGCCAGGTAGGGTTAAGTTCAAAGGTCACCTGTGCAGCCGCCCACACCCCCTACAAGCTCTGACAGACAGACACAATGGACAGAGAGATAGTACATTCTTGCTGATGTCATCCTCTCCCGTGGGCTGTCCTCTCCTGTCTGGGGGTGATTTACTCCTGGCAATAGGTATACTGAGGTACTGACCTAAGACAAAGAGACAGAGAGCCTTAGAGGACATCTAAAAACAGCAAGATCAGAGGTTGTCAACCTTTTCCTTTCCTGGAACCACCAATCACAGTCCAAAGCTCTTGAGGACCAACATTTGCGGAGTCTCAGATTTTTTATAAAACACAAAATATCTTAATTTTATCAGGGAATGTAACAAAATATGATTACAGATGGATGTTTGATTCCACTTTCCATTGTGAAAACCCTAAACCTCCCCTGTGCTGCACAGACTCTATATACCTGCTCTACTATCTATAGAGACCCTAAACCTCCCCTGTGCTGCACAGACTCTATATACCTGCTCTACTATCTATAGAGACCCTAACCCTCCCCTGTGCTGCACAGACTCTATATACCTGCTCTACTATCTATAGAGACCCTAACCCTCCCTTGTGCTGCACAGACTCTATATACCTGCTCTACTATCTATAGAGACCCTAACCCTCCCCTGTGCTGCACAGACTCTATATACCTGCTCTACTATCTATAGAGACCCTAACCCTCCCCTGTGCTGCACAGACTCTATATACCTGCTCTACTATCTATAGAGACCCTAACCCTCCCCTGTGCTGCACAGACTCTATATACCTGCTCTACTATCTATAGAGACCCTAACCCTCCCCTGTGCTGCACAGACTCTATATACCTGCTCTACTATCTATAGAGACCCTAACCCTCCCCTGTGCTGCACAGACTCTATATACCTGCTCTACTATCTATAGAGACCCTAACCCTCCCTTGTGCTGCACAGACTCTATATACCTGCTCTACTATCTATAGAGACCCTAACCCTCCCCTGTGCTGCACAGACTCTATATATCTGCTCTACTATCTATAGAGACTCTATATACCTGCTCTACTATCTATATAGACTCTATATACCTGCTCTACTATCTACAGAGACTCTATATACCTGCTCTACTATCTATAGAGACTCTATATACCTGCTCTACAATCCACATAGTCTATATACCTGCTCTACTATCTACAGAGACTCTATATACCTGCTCTACAATCCACATAGTCTATATACCTGCTCTACAATCCACAGAGTCTATATACCTGCTCTACTGTCTACAGAGACTCTATATACCTGCTCTACTATCTACAGAGACTCTATATACCTGCTCTACTATCTACAGAGACTCTATATACCTGCTCTACTATCTATAGAGACTCTATATACCTGCTATACAATCCACAGAGCCTATATACCTGCTCTACTATCTATAGAGACTCTATATACCTGCTCTACTATCTATAGAGACTCTATATACCTGCTCTACAATCTACAGACTCTATATACCTGCTCTACTATCTATAGAGACCCTAACCCTCCCCTGTGCTGCACAGACTCTATATACCTGCTCTACTATCTATAGAGACCCTAACCCTCCCCTGTGCTGCACAGACTCTATATACCTGCTCTACTATCTATAGAGACCCTAACCCTCCCCTGTGCTGCACAGACTCTATATACCTGCTCTACTATCTATAGAGACCCTAACCCTCCCCTGTGCTGCACAGACTCTATATACCTGCTCTACTATCTATAGAGACCCTAACCCTCCCTTGTGCTGCACAGACTCTATATACCTGCTCTACTATCTATAGAGACCCTAACCCTCCCCTGTGCTGCACAGACTCTATATATCTGCTCTACTATCTATAGAGACTCTATATACCTGCTCTACTATCTATATAGACTCTATATACCTGCTCTACTATCTACAGAGACTCTATATACCTGCTCTACTATCTATAGAGACTCTATATACCTGCTCTACAATCCACATAGTCTATATACCTGCTCTACAATCCACAGAGTCTATATACCTGCTCTACTATCTATAGAGACTCTATATACCTGCTCTACAATCCACATAGTCTATATACCTGCTCTACTATCTACAGAGACTCTATATACCTGCTCTACAATCCACATAGTCTATATACCTGCTCTACAATCCACAGAGTCTATATACCTGCTCTACTGTCTACAGAGACTCTATATACCTGCTCTACTATCTACAGAGACTCTATATACCTGCTCTACTATCTACAGAGACTCTATATACCTGCTCTACTATCTATAGAGACTCTATATACCTGCTATACAATCCACAGAGCCTATACACCTGCTCTACTATCTATAGAGACTCTATATACCTGCTCTACTATCTACAGAGACTCTATATACCTGCTCTACTATCTATAGAGACTCTATATACCTGCTATACAATCCACAGAGCCTATATACCTGCTCTACTATCTATAGAGACTCTATATACCTGCTCTACTATCTATAGAGACTCTATATACCTGCTCTACAATCTACAGACTCTATATACCTGCTCTACTATCTACAGAGACCCTAACCCTCCCCTGTGCTGCACAGACTCTATATACCTGCTCTACTATCTATAGAGACCCTAACCCTCCCCTGTGCTGCACAGACTCTATATACCTGCTCTACTATCTATAGAGACCCTAACCCTCCCCTGTGCTGCACAGACTCTATATACCTGCTCTACTATCTATAGAGACCCTAACCCTCCCCTGTGCTGCACAGACTCTATATACCTGCTCTACTATCTATAGAGACCCTAACCCTCCCTTGTGCTGCACAGACTCTATATACCTGCTCTACTATCTATAGAGACCCTAACCCTCCCCTGTGCTGCACAGACTCTATATATCTGCTCTACTATCTATAGAGACTCTATATACCTGCTCTACTATCTATATAGACTCTATATACCTGCTCTACTATCTACAGAGACTCTATATACCTGCTCTACTATCTATAGAGACTCTATATACCTGCTCTACAATCCACATAGTCTATATACCTGCTCTACAATCCACAGAGTCTATATACCTGCTCTACTATCTATAGAGACTCTATATACCTGCTCTACAATCCACATAGTCTATATACCTGCTCTACTATCTACAGAGACTCTATATACCTGCTCTACAATCCACATAGTCTATATACCTGCTCTACAATCCACAGAGTCTATATACCTGCTCTACTGTCTACAGAGACTCTATATACCTGCTCTACTATCTACAGAGACTCTATATACCTGCTCTACTATCTACAGAGACTCTATATACCTGCTCTACTATCTATAGAGACTCTATATACCTGCTATACAATCCACAGAGCCTATATACCTGCTCTACTATCTATAGAGACTCTATATACCTGCTCTACTATCTATAGAGACTCTATATACCTGCTCTACAATCTACAGACTCTATATACCTGCTCTACTATCTATAGAGACCCTAACCCTCCCCTGTGCTGCACAGACTCTATATACCTGCTCTACTATCTATAGAGACCCTAACCCTCCCCTGTGCTGCACAGACTCTATATACCTGCTCTACTATCTATAGAGACCCTAACCCTCCCCTGTGCTGCACAGACTCTATATACCTGCTCTACTATCTATAGAGACCCTAACCCTCCCCTGTGCTGCACAGACTCTATATACCTGCTCTACTATCTATAGAGACCCTAACCCTCCCTTGTGCTGCACAGACTCTATATACCTGCTCTACTATCTATAGAGACCCTAACCCTCCCATGTGCTGCACAGACTCTATATATCTGCTCTACTATCTATAGAGACTCTATATACCTGCTCTACTATCTATATAGACTCTATATACCTGCTCTACTATCTACAGAGACTCGATATACCTGCTCTACTATCTATAGAGACTCTATATACCTGCTCTGCAATCCACATAGTCTATATACCTGCTCTACAATCCACAGAGTCTATATACCTGCTCTACTATCTATAGAGACTCTATATACCTGCTCTACAATCCACATAGTCTATATACCTGCTCTACTATCTACAGAGACTCTATATACCTGCTCTACAATCCACATAGTCTATATACCTGCTCTACAATCCACAGAGTCTATATACCTGCTCTACTGTCTACAGAGACTCTATATGCCTGCTCTACTATCTACAGAGACTCTATATACCTGCTCTACTATCTACAGAGACTCTATATACCTGCTCTACTATCTATAGAGACTCTATATACCTGCTATACAATCCACAGAGCCTATATACCTGCTCTACTATCTATAGAGACTCTATATACCCGCTCTACAATCTACAGACTCTATATACCTGCTCTACTATCTATAGAGACCCTAACCCTCCCCTGTGCTGCACAGACTCTATATACCTGCTCTACTATCTATAGAGACCCTAACCCTCCCCTGTGCTGCACAGACTCTATATACCTGCTCTACTATCTATAGAGACCCTAACCCTCCCTTGTGCTGCACAGACTCTATATACCTGCTCTACTATCTATAGAGACCCTAACCCTCCCATGTGCTGCACAGACTCTATATATCTGCTCTACTATCTATAGAGACTCTATATACCTGCTCTACTATCTATATAGACTCTATATACCTGCTCTACTATCTACAGAGACTCGATATACCTGCTCTACTATCTATAGAGACTCTATATACCTGCTCTGCAATCCACATAGTCTATATACCTGCTCTACAATCCACAGAGTCTATATACCTGCTCTACTATCTATAGAGACTCTATATACCTGCTCTACAATCCACATAGTCTATATACCTGCTCTACTATCTACAGAGACTCTATATACCTGCTCTACAATCCACATAGTCTATATACCTGCTCTACAATCCACAGAGTCTATATACCTGCTCTACTGTCTACAGAGACTCTATATGCCTGCTCTACTATCTACAGAGACTCTATATACCTGCTCTACTATCTACAGAGACTCTATATACCTGCTCTACTATCTATAGAGACTCTATATACCTGCTATACAATCCACAGAGCCTATATACCTGCTCTACTATCTATAGAGACTCTATATACCCGCTCTACAATCTACAGACTCTATATACCTGCTCTACTATCTATAGAGACCCTAACCCTCCCCTGTGCTGCACAGACTCTATATACCTGCTCTACTATCTATAGAGACCCTAACCCTCCCCTGTGCTGCACAGACTCTATATGCATGACCATGTTCTGTTATAATCTCCACCCGGCACAGCCAGAAGAGGACTGGCCACCCCACATAGCCTGGTTCCTCTCTAGGTTTCTTCCTAGTTATTGGCCTTTCTAGGGAGTTTTTCCTAGCCACCGTGCTTCTCCACCTGCATTGCTTGCTGTTTGGGGTTTTAGGCTGGGTTTCTGTACAGCACTTTGAGATATCAGCTGATGTACGAAGGGCTATATAAATAAATTTGATTTGATTTGATTTGATTATATACCTGCTCTACTATCTATAGAGACCCTAACCCTCCCCTGTGCTGCACAGACTCTATATACCTGCTCTACTATCTATAGAGACCCTAACCCTCCCCTGTGCTGCACAGACTCGATATACCTGCTCTACTATCTATAGAGACCCTAACCCTCCCCTGTGCTGCACAGACTCTATATACCTGCTCTACTATCTATAGAGACCCTAACCCTCCCTTGTGCTGCACAGACTCTATATACCTGCTCTACTATCTATAGAGACCCTAACCCTCCCCTGTGCTGCACAGACTCTATATATCTGCTCTACTATCTATAGAGACTCTATATACCTGCTCTACTATCTATATAGACTCTATATACCTGCTCTACTATCTACAGAGACTCTATATACCTGCTCTACTATCTATAGAGACTCTATATACCTGCTCTACAATCCACATAGTCTATATACCTGCTCTACAATCCACAGAGTCTATATACCTGCTCTACTATCTATAGAGACTCTATATACCTGCTCTACAATCCACATAGTCTATATACCTGCTCTACTATCTACAGAGACTCTATATACCTGCTCTACAATCCACATAGTCTATATACCTGCTCTACAATCCACAGAGTCTATATACCTGCTCTACTGTCTACAGAGACTCTATATGCCCGCTTTACTATCTACAGAGACTCTATATACCTGCTCTACTATCTACAGAGACTCTATATACCTGCTCTACTATCTATATAGACTCTATATACCTGCTCTACTATCTACAGAGACTCTATATACCTGCTCTACTATCTATAGAGACTCTATATACCTGCTATACAATCCACAAAGTCTATATACCTGCTCTACAATCCACAGAGTCTATATACCTGCTATACTGTCTACAGAGACTCTATATACCTGCTCTACTATCTACAGAGACTCTATATACCTGCTCTACTATCTAAAGAGACTCTATATACATGCTCTACTATCTATAGAGACTCTATATACCTGCTCTACTATCTATAGAGACTCTATATACCTGCTCTACCATCTACAGAGACTCTATATACCTGCTCTACTATCTACAGAGACTCTATATACCTGCTCTACTATCTATAGAGACTCTATATGCCTGCTCTACTATCTACATAGACTCTATATACCTGCTCTACAATCCACAGAGTCTATATACCTGCTCTACTATCTATAGAGACTCTATAAACCTGCTCTACTATCTATAGAGACTCTATATACCTGTTCTACTATCTACATAGACTCTATATACCTGCTCTACTATCTATAGAGACTCTATATACCTGCTCTACAATCCACAGAGTCTATATACCTGCTCTACTATCTACAGAGTCTATATACCTGCTCTACAATCTACAGAGACTCTATATACCTGCCCTACTATCTACATAGACTCTATATACCCGCTCTACAATCCACAGAGTATATATACCTGCTCTACTATCTACAGAGACTCTATATACCTGCTCTACTATCTACAGAGACTCTATATACCTGCTCTACTATCTACATAGACTCTATATACCTGCTCTACTATCTACATAGAATCTATATACCTACTCTACTATCTACATATACTCTATATACCTACTCTACTATCTACATAGACTCTATATACCTGCTCTACTATCTACAGAGACTCTATATACCTGCTCTACTATCTATAGAGACTCTATATACCTGCTCTACAATCCACATAGTCTATATACCTGCTCTACAATCCACAGAGTCTATATACCTGCTCTACTATCTATAGAGACTCTATATACCTGCTCTACAATCCACATAGTCTATATACCTGCTCTACTATCTACAGAGACTCTATATACCTGCTCTACAATCCACATAGTCTATATACCTGCTCTACAATCCACAGAGTCTATATACCTGCTCTACTGTCTACAGAGACTCTATATGCCTGCTCTACTATCTACAGAGACTCTATATACCTGCTCTACTATCTACAGAGACTCTATATACCTGCTCTACTATCTATAGAGACTCTATATACCTGCTATACAATCCAGAGAGTCTATATACCTGCTCTACTATCTATAGAGACTCTATATACCTGCTCTACTATCTATAGAGACTCTATATACCCGCTCTACAATCTACAGCCTCTATATACCTGCTCTACTATCTACAGAGACTCTATATACCTGCTCTACTATCTACATAGACTCTATATACCCGCTCTACTATCCACAGAGTCTATATACCTGCTCTACTATCTACAGAGACTCTATATACCTGCTCTACTATCCACATAGTCTATATATCTGCTCTACTGTGAGTTAAGTGATGCTGTTTATGACACGGTTTGTATTGCCTTCTCCTGTCACCACAAGAGAGAGGTGCTACGCTGCAGCTGGGCTGGGTAGTGGAACTGTCATCCTCACCTCACTTGAGCTGGGGTTATCTGGGGCCAGGCACACAAAGGGCCTTCTGATACACCACCTACGTCAATGCTAGCTATCATTTATGCCAATGCATTTATGTCACTCAGTCAGTTTGACTTTCTCCTTTGAGCAAAGCCAAGCCCTGCTAGCCCAGACAGCTGCTCTTTTGGCCCAGTTGGCTACTCTTTTCCCCCAACAGAGAGAATGGAAGTAAAACCAATTGTGGTTGAAAGGGAGACGTGTTAGACAGGATAGTGTTAGACAGGATAGTGTTAGACATGATAGTGTTATATGTGATAGACAGGATAGTGTTAGACAGGATAGTGTTATATGTGATAGACAGGATAGTGTTAGACAGGATAGTGTTATATGTGATAGACAGGATAGTGTTAGACAGGATAGTGTTATATGTGATAGACAGGATAGTGTTAGACAGGATAGTGTTATATGTGGTAGTGTTAGACAGGATAGTGTTAGATGAGATAGTGTTAGATGAGATAGTGTTAGATGAGATAGTGTTAGATGAGATAGTGTTAGACAGGATAGTGTTAGATGAGATAGTGTTAGATGAGATAGTGTTAGATGAGATAGTGTTATTTGTGATAGTGTGAGATGTGATAGTGTTAGATAGGATAGTGTTAGACAGGATAGTGTTAGATGAGATCGTGTTAGATGATATAGTGTTAGACAGGATAGTGTTAGATGAGATAGTGTTATTTGTGATAGTGTTAGACAGGATAGTGTTAGACAGGATAGTGTTAGAAATGATAGTGTTAGATGATATAGTGTTAGACAGGATAGTGTTAGATGTGATAGTGATAGATGAGATAGTGTTAGATGATATAGTGTTAGACAGGATAGTGTTAGACAGGATAGTGTTAGACAGGATAGTGTTAGATGAGATAGTGTTAGATGAGATAGTGTTAGACAGGATAGTGTTAGACAGGATAGTGTTAGATGAGATAGTGTTAGATGAGATAGTGATAGACAGGATAGTGTTAGATGAGATAGTGATAGACAGGATAGTGTTAGATGAGATAGTGTTAGATGAGATAGTGTTATTTGTGATAGTGTGAGATGTGATAGTGTTAGATTGGATAGTGTTAGACAGGATAGTGTTAGATGAGATTGTGTTAGATGATATAGTGTTAGACAGGATAGTGTTAGATGAGATAGTGTTATTTGTGATAGTGTTAGATGATATAGTGTTAGACAGGATGGTGTTAGATGATATAGTGTTAGACAGGATAGTGTTAGATGTGATAGTGTTAGATGAGATAGTGTTAGATGAGATAGTGTTAGACAGGATAGTGTTATATGTGATAGTGTTAGACAGGATAGTGTTAGACAGGATAGTGTTAGATGAGATAGTGTTAGACAGGATAGTGTTAGATGAGATAGTGTTAGACAGGATAGTGTTAGACAGGATAGTGTTAGATGAGATAGTGTTAGACAGGATAGTGTTAGACAGGATAGTGTTAGATGAGATAGTGTTAGACAGGATAATGTTAGACAGGAAAGTGTTAGATGAGATAGTGTTAGACAGGATAGTGTTAGACAGGATAGTGTTAGATGAGATAGTGTTAGATGAGATAGTGTTAGACAGGATAGTGTTAGACAGGATAGTGTTAGACAGGATAGTGTTAGATGAGATAGTGTTAGATGTGATAGTGTTAGACAGGATAGTGTTAGATGAGATAGTGTTAGATGTGATAGTGTTAGATGTGATAGTGTTAGACAGGATAGTGTTAGATGTGATAGTGTTAGATGTGATAGTGTTAGATGAGATAGTGTTAGACAGGATAGTGTTAGATGTGATAGTGTTAGATGAGATAGTGTTAGATGAGATAGTGTTAGATGTGATAGTGTTAGATGTGATAGTGTTAGACAGGATAGTGTTAGATGTGATAGTGTTAGATGAGATAGTGTTAGATGTGATAGTGTTAGACAGGATAGTGTTAGATGTGATAGTGTTAGATGAGATAGTGTTAGACAGGATGGTGTTAGATGAGATAGTGTTAGATGTGATAGTGTTAGACATGATAGTGTTAGATGAGATAGTGTTAGACAGGATAGTGTTAGATGAGATAGTGATAGACAGGATAGTGTTAGATGAGATAGTGTTAGATGTGATAGTGTTAGATGTGAAAGTGTTAGACAGGATAGTGTTAGATGTGATAGTGTTAGATGTGATAGTGTTAGATGTGATAGTGTTAGATGAGATAGTGTTAGATGAGATAGTGTTAGATGAGATAGTGTTAGATGTGATAGTGTTAGACAGGATAGTGTTAGATGTGATAGTGTTAGATGAGATAGTGTTAGATGAGATAGTGTTAGATGTGATAGTGTTAGACAGGATAGTGTTAGATGTGATAGTGTTAGATGAGATAGTGTTAGATGTGATAGTGTTAGATAGGATAGTGTTAGATGAGATAGTGTTAGATGTGATAGTGTTAGACAGGATAGTGTGAGATGGCATTGTGTAGAAGACCTTGAGACCTCAGGAGAGGCCAGAATACATTGGGTTCCCTGCTATTAAATGTCCCAGATCCTTCAGACCATGGAGAGACCGTGTGTGTGTTGGAAGAATGAAGCTATTCTTCTTCACTCTTTGTCTCCTCTCCTGTCATAGACATGCAGACATGTTTGCTCTGATGGGTTCTTCTCTCTGCTGTAGGTGACCTTACCACAAACTTTCACAGCTCTGAACACTCCCAAATCAACTTGCCCCTGCGACCCATGAGGTTTACATGCAACAAAACTCTGTTAGCTCTCTGAACTAAAGCCTAGGAATTGGCTAGAGAAGAAAACAACTATTTTATGTCTCAGGAATGATTACTCATCACCGAACCAACTTCCTTACAACCCTTCACATATATCTGAAAGGAATGGGTGAGTGTAAGCAATATGGGTCCAGTGGTTTAGAGGGGTAGGGGTTAGGGGTTAGGGGTCCAGTGGTTTAGAGGGGTAGGGGTTAGGGGTTAGGCGTTAGGGGTCCAGTGGTTTAGAGGGGTAGGGGGTAAGGGTTAGGAGTTAGGTGTTTAGAGGGGTAGGGGTTAGGGGTCCAGTGGTTTAGAGGGGTAGGGGTTAGGGGTACAGTGGTTTAGAAGTGTAGGGGTTAGGGGTACAGTGGTTTAGAGGGGTAGGGGTTAGGGGTACAGTGGTTTAGAAGGGTAGGGGTTAGGGGTTAGGGGTACAGTGATTTAGAGGGGTAGGGGTTAGGGGTACAGTGGTTTAGAAGTGTAGGGGTTAGGGGTACAGTGGTTTAGAGGGGTAGGGGTTAGGGGTACAGTGGTTTAGAAGGGTAGGGGTTAGGGGTTAGGGGTACAGTGATTTAGAGGGGTAGGGGTTAGGGGTACAGTGGTTTAGAAGGGTAGGGGTTAGGGGTACAGTGGTTTAGAGGGGTAGGGGTTAGGGGTACAGTGGTTTAGAAGTGTAGGGGTTAGGGGTACAGTGGTTTAGAGGGGTAGGGGTTAGGGGTACAGTGGTTTAGAAGGGTAGGGGTTATGGGTTAGGGGTACAGTGATTTAGAGGGGTAGGGGTTAGGGGTACAGTGGTTTAGAAGGGTAGGGGTTAGGGTTTAGGGGTACAGTGATTTAGAGGGGTAGGGGTTAGGGGTACAGTGGTTTAGAAGGGTAGGGGTTAGGGGTACAGTGGTTTAGAGGGGTAGGGGTTAGGGGTCCAGTGGTTTAGAGGGGTAGGGGTTAGGGGTACAGTGGTTTAGAAGTGTAGGGGTTAGGGGTACAGTGGTTTAGAGGGGTAGGGGTTAGGGGTACAGTGGTTTAGAAGGGTAGGGGTTAGGGGTTAGGGGTACAGTGATTTAGAGGGGTAGGGGTTAGGGGTACAGTGGTTTAGAAGGGTAGGGGTTAGGGGTACAGTGGTTTAGAGTGGTAGGGGTTAGGGGTACAGTGGTTTAGAGGGGTAGGGGTTATGGGTACAGTGGTTTAGAGGGGTAGGGGTTAGGGGTTGAGAGGGGTAGGGGTCCAGGAGTTGAGAGGGGTAGGGGTCCAGGGGTTTAGAGGGGTAGGGATTAGGGGTCCAGGGGTTGAGAGGGGTAGGGGTTAGGGGTCCAGGAGTTGAGAGGGGTAGGGGTTAGGGGTACAGTGGTTTAGAGGGGTAGGGGTTAGGGGTCCAGGGGTTGAGAGGGGTAGGGATTCGGGGAACAGGGGTTGAGAGGTGTAGGATTTAGGGGTACAGGGGTGAGAGAGGTACAGGGGGTTGAGAGGGTTAAGGGTACAGGGACTTAGAGGGTTAGGGGTACAGGGGTTGAGTGGGTAGGGGTTAGGGGTACAGGGGTTGAGTGGGTAGGGGTACAGGGGTTAGGGGTACAGCGGTTGATTGGGGTAGGGGTTAGGGGTTGAATGAGGTAGGGGTTAAGGGTACAGGGGCTGATTGGGGTAGGGGTTAAGGGTACAGGGTTGGTTGGGGTAGGGGTACAGGGTTGGTTGGGGTAAGGGTTAGGGGTACAGGGGTTGATTGGGATAGGGGTGATTTGAGATGGGCAGTAGCCGGACTCTCAGGAGGAAGTGGGGGAAGTCGAAGAGCAGAGCATATGGAATGAGGCTGAGGTATGTGAAACAGAGGCGGTCGGTGCCGGTCAAGATGGGGGAGTATGATACAACATTTTATGAGCGTGGCCTTATTTCTATTACAGCATATTGGATGACTGTCATTCATATTCCATTCACCCAGTTCAATGTAACAGCGATAGGTTTAGGATACTACATGATACTCGAATTTGCCCTATATACATCATGAGGTTGGTACAACCTAGCCTATAAATGAAAGTTTACAACGTAGGTGCACACAGGTCGAGAGAATTTTGAGTGATCAAGGTGACAGACATTGACAGATTCAATACCGCCTTGCACACTCTCTCCTGCATTTACCTGATCTAGGGTGTAGTCATTAGTCCAACAGTTGCAAAGGAGAGTTTCTGTTGGACAAATTCAGGTATGTTTATCCCTGTTTTTGCTTCTGTTTAATTAACATTTTTCAACAGAATCGGCAGAATGAATACACCCCTGACCACACGCAAACACAGTTCACTTTCACAGCAGTCACATACAAACAGCATGATCACTCTACTAGTTGTATTTATAATTCCTTCTCACAACAATCTACACGCTCTCCACCTATCACCTTTCCCCTTCGCTTGTGGACTTCAGTGCACAACACATCAGCTGTCTGTGACCAGGCGAAATAACATGTGACGTCTAACCGCTATACACAGCCTACACCGTTGTCATGTCATCGTCAATATAGCTACTGGAACTAACACTTTAGTAAACCCGCTACTAATCATACAGTACAGTGTACAGTCAGAAAGCAGTTTAGCAGTTACCCTGGCGGGCACCGGTGGCAATTAATGTATAAAACCCAAAGCTTACCTTGACTTGTTTTTATTTATTTTATTTAACCTTTATTTAACTTGGTAAGTCAGTTAACAAATTCTTAATTACAATGAGAGAGACCACCCTACCCCAGCCAAACCCGGACAACGCTGGGCCAATTGTGCGTCTCCCCATGGGACTCCCAATCAGTTGTGATACAGCCTGGAATTGAGCTAAGGTCTGTAGTGATGCCTCTTGCACTGAGATGCAGTGCCTTAGACCGCTGCGCCACTTGGGAAGAGTTCCAGTGTTGGATAGCCATAGCCAGCTAGCTAAAATAGCATCCCTCTCTGTTGGATAGCCATAGCCAGCTAGCTAACATAGCATCCCTCTCTGTTGGATAGCCATAGCCAGCTAGCTAACATAGCATCCCTCTCTGTTGGATAGCCATAGCCAGCTAGCTAACATAGCATCCCTCTCTGTTGGATAGCCATAGCCAGCTAGCTACCGTAGCATCCCTCTCTGTTGGATAGCCATAGCCAGCTAGCTAACATAGCATCCCTCTCTGTTGGATAGCCATAGCCAGCTAACTAACATAGCATCCCTCTCTGTTTGAGCCAGGTGTTTGAGTAGGATAAACTAGCTAGCGCTCTGATCTTTTGATTGGGTGGACAACATGTCAGTTCATGCTGTGATACATTGTAGGACGTCCTCCAGAAATAGTTATAATTACTGTGTAAGTCTATGGAAGGGGGTGAGAACCATTAGCCTCCTAGGTTTTATACTGAATTCAATGTACCCAGAGGAGGACAGAAGCTAGTTGTCCTCCGGCTACACCATGGTGCTACCCCACAGAGTACTGTTCAGGCTACTGTAGACCATTGCAAAACAGTGTGTTTTAATCAATTATTTGGTGACGTGAATATACACTGCTCGAAAAAATTAAGGGAACACAATGTAACTCCAAGTCAATCACACTTCTGTGAAATCAAACTGTCCACTTAGGAAGCAACACTGATTGACAATACATTTCACATGCTGTTGTGCAAATTGAATAGACAACAGGTGGAAATTATAGGCAATTAGCAAGACACCCCCAATAAAGGAGTGGTTCTGCAGGTGGTGACCACAGACCACTTCTCAGTTCCTATGCTTCCTGGCTGATGTTTTGGTCACTTTTGAATGCTGGCGGTGCTTTCACTCTAGTGGTAGCATGAGATGGAGTCTACAACCCACACAAGTGTCTCAGGTAGTGCAGCTCATCCAGGATGGCACATCAATGCGAGCTGTGGCAAAAGGTTTGCTGTGTCTGTCAGCGTAGTGTCCAGAGCATGGGGCGCTACCAGGAGACAGGCCAGTACATCAGGAGACGTGGAGGAGGCCGTAGGAGGGCAACAACCCAGCAGCAGGACCGCTACCTCCGCCTTTGTGCAAGGAGGAGCAGGAGGAGCACTGCCAGAGCCCTGCAAAATGACCTCCAGCAGGCCACAAATGTGCATGTGTCTGCTCAAACGGTCAGAAACAGACTCCATGAGGGTGGTATGAGGACCCGATGTCCACAGGTGGGGGTTGTGCTTACAGCCCAACACCGTGCAGGACGTTTGGCATTTGCCAGAGAACACCAAGATTGGCAAATTCGCCACTGACACCCTGTGCTCTTCACAGATGAAAGCAGGTTCACACTGAGCACATGTGACAGACGTGACAGAGTCTGGCGACGCCGTGGAGAACGTTCTGCTGCCTGCAACATCCTCCAGCATGACCGGTTTGGCGGTGGGTCAGTCATGGTGTGGGGTGGCATTTCTTTGGGGGGCCGCACAGCCCTCCATGTGCTCGCTAGAGCCTGACTGCCATTAGGTACCGAGATGAGATCCTCAGCCCCCTTGTGAGACCATATGCTGGTGCGGTTGGCCCTGAGTTCCTCCTAATGCAAGACAATGCTAGACCTCATGTGGCTGGAGTGTGTCAGCAGTTCCTGCAAGAGGAAGGCATTGATGCTATGGACTGGCCCGCCCGTTCCCCAGACCTGAATCCAATTGAGCACATCTGGGACATCATGTCTCGCTCCATCCACCAACGCCACGTTGCACCACAGACTATCCAGGAGTTGGCAGATGCTTTAGTCCAGATCTGGGAGGAGATCCCTCAGGAGACCATCCGCCACCTCATCAAGAGCATGCCCAGGCGTTGTAGGGAGGTCATACAGGCACGTGGAGGCCACACACACTACTGAGCCTCATTTTGACTTGTTTTAAGGACATTACATCAAAGTTGAATCAGCCTGTAGTGTGGTTTTCCACTTGAATTTTGAGTGTGACTCCAAATCCAGACCTCCATGGGTTGATAAATTTGATTTCCAATGATAATTTCTGTGTGATTTTGTTGTCAGCACATTCAACTATGTAAAGAAAAAAGTATTTAATAAGAATATTTCATTCATTCAGATCTAGGATGTGTTATTTTAGTGTTCCCTTTATTTTTTTGAGCAGTGTATTTAGTTTTATCTCAAAATCTTAACTCTTTTATAAATGTTTCACTATTTCTTTTGTTTGAAATTCACTGAGGAGGATGGTCCTCCCCTTTATCCTCTGAGGAGGATGGTCCTCCCCTTTCTCCACTGAGGAGGATGGTCCTCCCCTTTCTCCTCTGAGGAGGATGGTCCTCCCCTTTCTCCTCTGAGGAGGATGGTCCTCCCCTTTCTCCACTGAGGAGGATGGTCCTCCACTTTCTCCTCTGAGGAGGATGGTCCTCCCCTTTCTCCTCTGAGGAGGATGGTCCTCCCCTTTCTCCACTGAGGAGGATGGTCCTCCCCTTTCTCCTCTGAGGAGGATGGTCCTCCCCTTTCTCCTCTGAGGAGGATGGTCCTCCCCTTTCTCCTCTGAGGAGGATGGTCCTCCCCTTTCTCCTCTGAGGAGGATGGTCCTCCCCTTTCTCCTCTGAGGAGGATGGTCCTCCCCTTTCTCCTCTGAGGAGGATGGTCCTCCCCTTTCTCCTCTGAGGAGGATGGTCCTCCCCTTTCTCCTCTGAGGAGCCTCCACTGATGGTAACCCAGGCCAGTAACAGAGGTTGGTCAGGTTTAGCCCACTGAACCAAAGCTCCTCTTCTCTTCTACTGTTCAGCAAAAGAGAGATGCCTAGAAATTGGTCTCCCCAATTTGACCAGTTTCCTTTCTTAGTCTGTCTCTGTTAGATGCCTAACAGTCACAGTCACAGTACCAGTCACAGTCACAGTCACAGTACCAGTCACAGTACCAGTCACAGTCACAGTACCAGTCACAGTCACAGTCACAGTCACAGTACCAGTCACAGTCACAGTACCAGTCACAGTCACAGTACCAGTCACAGTCACAGTCACAGTCACAGTACCAGTCACAGTCACAGTACCAGTCACAGTCACAGTCACAGTACCAATCACAGTACCAGTCACAGTCACAGTCACAGTCACAGTACCAGTCACAGTCACAGCCACAGTCACAGTACCAGCCACAGTCACAGTCACAGTCACAGCCACAGTCACAGTACCAGCCACAGTCACAGTCACAGTCACAGTCACAGCCACAGTCACAGTCACAGCCACAGTCACACCCACAGTCACAGCCACAGTCACAGCCACAGTCACAGTACCAATCACAGTCACAGTCACAGCCACAGTCACAGTACCAGCCACAGTCACAGTCACAGCCACAGTCACAGTACCAGCCACAGTCACAGTCACAGCCACAGTCACAGTACCAGCCACAGTCACAGTCACAGCCACAGTCACAGTCACAGTACCAGTCACAGCCACAGTCACAGTACCAATCACAGTCACAGTCACAGCCACAGTCACAGTACCAGCCACAGTCACAGTCACAGCCACAGTCACAGTACCAGCCACAGTCACAGTCACAGCCACAGTCACAGTACCAGCCACAGTCACAGTCACAGCCACAGTCACAGTCACAGTACCAGTCACAGTCACAGTCACAGTACCAATCACAGTCACAGTCACAGCCACAGTCACAGTACCAGCCACAGTCACAGTCACAGTCACAGCCACAGTCACAGTCACAGCCACAGTCACACCCACAGTCACAGCCACAGTCACAGCCACAGTCACAGTACCAATCACAGTCACAGTCACAGCCACAGTCACAGTACCAGCCACAGTCACAGTCACAGCCACAGTCACAGTCACAGTCACAGTCACAGTACCAGTCACAGCCACAGCCACAGTCACAGTCACAGTCACAGCCACAGCCACAGTCACAGTACCAGTCACAGTCACAGCCACAGTCACAGTACCAGTCACAGTCACAGTACCAGTCACAGTACCAGTCACAGTCTTATTTCCATTGTGGCCCTCGTGAGACAAGATGGAAAACAGTATACATAGACAAAATGAAATAAACAGTTGAACATTTACAGACATACATTTGCTCTCTTGCTCAGACCCACACGTTCCCACCGTATCCCACACCCAAATTTGTTTCTAATACTTGTAAGACTCTACCCTATATGATTTCAAAGATTTTATTTTCAATATTTAAATAGCAAATCATTTGATTATTCCATTCTCTTAACAGTGGAGTATCGTTTGACCTCCAGTATTTAAGTAATCGCTTATATTGAACAATATAAGCGACGAAAATACTGTGAGGTGCGATGTCGCACCCCCATTACGCCATCTCACACCCCCCATTACGCCATGTCACACCCCCATTACGCCATGTCACACCCCCATTACGCCATGTCACACCCCCATTACGCCATGTCACACCCCCATTACGCCATGTCACACCCCCATTACGCCATGTCACACCCCCATTACGCCATGTCGCACCCCCATTACGCCATGTCGCACCCCCATTACGCCATGTCGCACCCCCATTACGCCATGTCACACCCCATTACGCCATGCCGCACCCCCATTACGCCATGTCGCAGCCCCATACGCCATGTCGCACCCCCATTACGCCATGTCGCACCCCCATTACGCCATGTCGCACCCCCATTACGCCATGT